>NW_021703776.1:45871561-45872954 GCF_005190385.1 Monodon monoceros
AAAAAAAAAAAAAAAAAAAAAAAAAGAACTTCAAGTTCTTGTAATGGTGACTGTGCAGTCATAGTCTGGGGCATCTGCAGCATCTGCCTGGAGTCCTGATAGAGCTGCCCAAACAGTGGTTCATGTCTCGCTGACATCAAAATCAATATGTGTGGGTATCAAAAAATGCAGATTGTTGTGTTCTACTCCAGAGCTTCAGAATCAGAGTCTCTGTGGTTGGGAACTCAGGAACCTGGATTTTAACAATTTTCATAGCTGATATTTTGGTACATTGCATATTGAGATGTCTGTCATAGAGAAAGCCCTGGATTCAAAGTCAACAGGCCTGAATTTTAATCTCTTGTCTAACATGTACCATGTAGTCCTGAGCAGTCCTTGTCACTTGTTTTGCAGCTTGGTTTCTTCACTGTCAAATGCAGATAATAATACTTGCCTTGCCCACCTTATAGGGTGATCATAAGGCTCAAAAGAGTTACAAACTGCTGTAAATATTACAGGGCTAGGACCAGGGTGAGGACAGTGAGGGTGCAAAATTTAAAGGGGCACAAAACAACTCTGTAATCAAGATAAATAATATTTTAATGAAATATTTTTTAAAACTAAGAATTAATGCAAAAAAATCCATGATAAACAAAACATCAAAATTTTCAATAAATACAGGATCAATGTTACCAAATTTTCCTTTGACCTCAATCTCTAATATAGTATAGCAACAACATCATTGCTAATCCTATCTTTACTTAAAATTTTGATGCTTTGATCATCTTGGGGGTTTTAGTATTAATTTTGATTTTTAAAAATACATCATCAAAATGTTATTTTTTTATTACTTGAGGAGTGATTGGCACCTGCTTAAATTTTGTGCCCAAGGCAAGTACCCCACAGGCCTCACCCGCCTCATCCTAGTCCGGGCCCTGTGGTTGTGCACCTGAAGGTTATCTGGCTCTGACTCTTCCAGCTCCAAAGTTCTCTCAAATAGTATATACACATGTCAAAGGCCCTGCTTGCATCTTGGCTAAATTCCAACTATTTTTTTTTTTTATAAGGATGATCTTGGTTTTTGTTTTGTTTGTTCTCGTTGTTGTTGTTTTGGCTGCATCACGCGGCTTGCGGGATCTCAGTTCCCCGACCAGGGATAGAACCCGGCCCGGCAGTGAAAGCGCTGAGCCCTAACTACTGGGTCCCAAGAGCAGAGGGCAGGTATGCATTCAGTACTCTTCAGGGGGCTTCCCTTCCCAGGGGCCACTGGAGGAGAACTCTTCATGGGGATATTTTGTGTGTGAACCACTCTAACTCGAGTAACCAGAAAATCTCCTCTACCAGCTACACACCCATCCCAAGGAAGTCTGGATTTATGGGTTGCCTCATCCATAGCTTTCTATTTCAGAGGCTA
>NW_021703776.1:45872964-45911057 GCF_005190385.1 Monodon monoceros
CTGGATTTATGGGTTGCCTCATCCATAGCTTTCTATTTCAGAGGCTATTATGTACCAAGGGCTAACGTTTGTTCCCTTGTGCTGGAGACAAGAATAAATGACACCTGGCCTGGATAGCTAGTGACCAGGTCATGGAATAATATATAAGGGGCCTAAAAGTGAGAGAGAGGGGTCTATGATCTGAGAAGAAAGCAGCCCCATCCTCTTCATGCTGCTGCAGCTGGTTCTCCCCATCACTCAAGGTGGTAACTTAAAATTCAATGATAGGACACAGGTCAGGTGGAAGTCAGGTGTCTACCTTCTTCCCTTTTGCCAGCCTAAGAGATCTGGGATAATGCCTTTAACTTTTTTTTTAATAACTTTGTTGTCGTTTAAGATTTTATTTATTTTGTTGCGCCAGGTCTTAGTTGCGGCTCACAGGCTCCTTAATTGTGGCATGCAAACTCTTAGTTGTGGCATGCATGTGGGATCTAGTTTCCTGACCAGGGATCGAGCCCGGGCCCCCTGCATTAGGAACATGGAGTCTTATCCAATATGCCACCCGGGAAGTCCCCAGTGCCTTTAACTTCTTTCATGGGACTCTGATATTTGTGTGATGTCTGCTATACAAGGAGGAAAAGGAAGGGCAAGGATGATATAAAAAGGGAGAGGGCCAGGCATAAGATACCCAGCTGGGCAGCCCAGAGGACTCAGGGACCATAAAAATAAGCATCTGGCCTTTATAAAGCAGCAAATATACTTGGATCTGCCCAACTCCAGAGCCACCACTGAGTAAACATGGATCTGAGAGCAAGTGAGTGACAGCCCCAGAAGGAATGGCAAGTAAGAAAAAAATTAACTCCTCAAGTCCTTGACACCACACACTGAAACTAGAGACAAACAATATTATGACATTCTCATCTGTGGCTTTTCCACCTGATATTTTCCTTTCTTGCAATGCTTCCCTGGCCCATGTGTAATGATTTTTTAGGATAAAATGTTCTGCAGCTTATCACATATCTGGAAAACTTTGGTGAGTGTGGTAGGCTGAATAATGCTCTCCCCCCAGAATGTTCATGTCCTAATCCCCAGGAACTGTTACTACATTACCTTATATGGTAAAAGAGCTTTTGCCGATGCAATTAAGTTAAGGATATGGAGATGGATAATTCCTCTTTAGTTTCTTGGTTAGCCACTTCCTGCTGTTTTCCCTTTGCTCTTCTCTTCCCTTTTGCTTACATTTTTTTGTCTAAAGATTTGTCTTTCCTGTTGCCTTTTTGGGGCTTTTGCAGGAACAGGTTTAGCTGACAACTTTGCTGATTTCCACTTGCGCTCTTCCTTTGCTGCCCCTTCAGTGGAGCTGACCTTCCTCTTGGGCATCTTGGTGGCAGGTAGGGCACGGGCTGGGTGCCTGTGGGCTGAGACACATGAGAGCCTGTGAGAAGCTGGGCTGCCTGGCTGCTCCTCTCACCACACAAGGGTCTTTATAAGTGGGAGGCAGGAGGATGAGAGGAGGAGGAGATGTGAAGACAGAAGCAAGAGGTCAGAGAGGTATGTTGAAGGGGCCTCTAGAAGCTGAAAAAGGCACGGAAACAATTTCTCCCCGGAAGCCTTGAGAAGAAACACAGCCGGGCTGACACCTTTATTTTAGACTACTGATGTCCAGAACTGTGAGAGAGCAAATTTGTGTTGCATTAAGCCACTAGCTTATGGTAATTTGTTACAGTAGCAATTGTTAACTAATACAGTGGGTAATAGGGTAACACCAGTCATTCTGATTTTTTTTTAATTGTGCCTAGAGGTAAGCAAGCAATGATCCTGCCTTGGGAATAATTTGGTGACAGATGTTCAAAGCTATCAAGACATTTCTTTTCCTTTGTACGTGGAGGGCCTCAAAGCTTATTTGTGCTGAACATGGCATAGTGCATAAGCCTGACACTTTGACAGCACGCGTGACAATGCTATATACAATTAGGCACTTAATACATGTTTTGTCAGTCTTAATAGGAATAACAACTGATTGTGGGTCAACTGGTCTTTGACAAATGAACACAGGGAATACATGGAGCAAAGATACTCTTTTAACAAGTGGTGCCCGAACAACTGGACAACCACTTGCAAAATAATAAATACACATACAGACTTTACACACTTTACAAAAATTAATTCAAAATGGAACTCAGACCTAAGTGTAAAACAGAAAAATATAAAACTCCTGGAAGATAACACAGGAGAAAATCTAATGACCTAGGGTTTGGTGATGACTTTTCAGATATAACACCGAAGGTTCAATCCATGAATGAAAGGATTGATAAGCTGGACTTCACTAAAATTAAAAACTTCTGCTCCGGGAACAACAATGTTAAGAGAACGAGTAGACAAGACACAGACTGGGAGAAAATATTTGTAGAAAACATATCTAATAAATGATTGTTACCCAAAATATACAAAGAACTCTTAAAATCCAATAAGAAAACAAAGAACCCAATTAAAAAAATGGACCAAAGACCTTAACAGACACCTTAACAAAGAATATAGATAGCAGATAAGCGTAAGAAAAGGTTCTCCACATCATATGTCATCAGAGAAATACAAATTAAAACAATGAGATACCACTACACACCAATTAGAATGGCCAAAATCCAGAACACTGGCAACACCAAAAGCTGGTGAGGCTGTGGAGCAACAGGAACTTTCATTCATTGCTGGGAATGCAAAATGGTACAGCTATTTTGGAAGATACATCGACAGTTGCTTACAAAACTAAACATACCCTTATCATATGATCCAGCAATTGTCTCCCTGGTATTTATCCAAAGGAGTTGAAAACATATGTCAACAACAACAAAAAAAACCTGCATAAGAATGTTTATAGCAGCTTTATTCATAATTGCCAAAACTTGGAAGTGACCAAGATGTCCTTCAGTAGATTATTGGATAAACAAACTACAGTGCATTCAGACAATGGATTATTATTGAGTGCTAAAAAGAAATGAGCTGTCAAGCCATGAAAAGACATGGAGGAAAATTAAATTCATATTACTAATTGAAAGAAGCCAATCTGAAAAGGCAACATACTATATGATTCCAACTGTATGACATTATAGAAAAGGCCGAACTATGGAGTGAATAAGTTAAATGGTTGCCAGAGCTTGGCCAGTAGGAAGGATAAATAGGCAGAGCACAGAGAATTTTTAGGTTAGTGAAACTACTCTGCATGATACCATAATGACGGATACATGTCATCATATACTTGCCTAAACCCATTGAATATACACCACCATGAGATAACCCTAAAGTAAATAATGGACTTTGGGTAATTATAATGTGCCAATGTAGGTTCATCAGTTGTAATAACTATACCACTCTGGTGGGGGATGTTGATAATGGGGGAGATTGTTCACGTCTGGGAGAAGTGGGTATATGGAATATCTCTGTACCTTCTGCTCAATTTTGCTCTGAATCTGAAATTGTCCTAAAAATATAAAATCTTTATTTTAAAAATTGGGGAGTAAGTAGTATAAGAAATATTCAAATATCAATTCAAATGAAATATCAAATTCAAATGAAATTTGAAATTCACATTTCAAGGTTAAATTTTAAATGAAATAATAGGTATAAAGTATGTAGTCTATGATATCCCCAGTAAATAGTAGCTCCTAGTACTAGTACAAGGGAAACTGACAGAGCCATGACATCCTCCTAAGCAGTGTCTGGGACTATATTACCTCTAAAAGGCCCAGCTTTCCATCGTAAATTTGTGCTAAAGATTAGCCAGTTGTTTGGCAGAACAGGCTAGTCCATTTCAATGATCTGTTAATCCCTCTTGCTGAGAGTTTAGTCTTCAGTCATCTTTGTGCTGAGAACAAAGCCAGGCAACTGGTTTGTAAGCTAGCCCTCATGAAGATGGAAACTCTATCTTATACTTCTTTGAATGCCCTCTGCTGCATCTAACACTGTGCTTTGGACATATTTCTGAATTTTTATTTATTTAATTTCTTCAAATGGGGTCTTATTTCTGCTGTACTCACCATAATGAGAACAGGATGATCCTTCCTCCAACTCCGAGGGTGTGAACTTCCATGACTGGGCAATATGTGCCTTTGTAGTATTTAAAGAATGCAGAAGTTAGACTGGTAACTTTTGTTTTATCAACAAAGCAGAATATAAGACTGTATATAAGGCATATTCTCTTATGTGAAAACAGGGAATAGAAAATAGCTGGAAGGAAATACTCCAAAATGTTAGCAGTAGGTTCTCCTGGGCGAGTCTGATTATGGCTGATACATACAGAACCTCCTTTAGACCTAAGTAAGGGGTATTTTAGAGTCGTCCACATACCACAATCACACACAGATAAATTTATTAAAAACACATGGGTAAAATAGATGACTAATAAGAACCAACTGTATAGCACAGGGAACTTTACTCAAGACTCTATAATGGCCTACATGGGAAAAGATTCTGAAAAAAGAGTGTATATATGTATATGTATAACTGATTCACTTTGCTGTACACCTGAAACTAACACAACATTGTAAATCAGCTATACTCCAATAAAAATTAAAAAAAAAAAAAAAATGGGTGCCTCTATCACTCAGGATCTGCTGCTCAGAGCTGGCACAGCACAGCTCATAGCTCTTAACACCCACCTTCATGACCACACTGTTCAGGCCCTAGGGAAATGCATTTCCACATCTCTTGCCCTATATCCTCAAAAGAAAAGTTGACAGGATTTGAAAGCTGTGAAAGATCGTGGGTTATAATGATGACATGGCTTTGGAATGCTTGGACGATGTGAGGGAAAAAAGCATTGGGTTAAGAGAAAAGTCAAACATGTCAAATTCCTCCTTTAAGATAACATGAATGCAAGAGATTCTTTCATAACAAAGTATCATTTCTCAATAATGTCAAGAATCTTTTTTCTTTCTTCTCTTGTTCTAATCCCTGGTTCCCATGGTATTCAATTCAATTAGCACAATATTTCACAAAAGTTACAAATGGTGGCTTATGAGCATTTTATGATTTTAACATTTCATGTTACTTTTACATTTGCATTCATGTATCATGGCAGCAATTCTTTATATTGGCAACCTGATGAATATAGAATGTTTAAATTTTGATTGGTTTTATCTTTATAAAACTAAATAAGATTTAATTAAAATATTAATATACCTAATAAAATTTTGGCATTTATTAATTATAATTTTAATCTTTTAAAGTTATTAGGTAATTTTGCATACTTTAAAAGAAAACTTTTGGAAACATAGAAAATAACTTTTATACTTAATTTATATGTTCTCATAAATCTGTTTGATTTTTGTATACTTTGAAATAATTATAACTTTTGAAACCCTTCAGACGATTACTATGAGTTGAAAATAAATTATGTAAACATCTTGAATATAATGACAAAATCAGTGATTTTGTAGAAGGCAAGAAAAATTAATTTTATGAAACAAATACATGTTATATAAAATCTTTATCACTCACTCGACTATCACCAGCCCATTAACAGATGAGTCAGATATGTGCAATAATAATGAAATTTAGTAGTCTGACATTTTGCCAGACCTCAGACACATTAAAACCATAGTTTTACACATATATATGGTTTTTGTTATTATGAGAGTATATTTGTCAAGATAGGAGGATAAAATATATTTTATTTACCAGTTTGTAATAAAGAACTAAAATCCCATCAGAAGTGCTAGATTCAATAATCCCCTTGGGCCTATGGTTGATGGAGTGTCTGTCAGCTCTCCCCTGCCAGATAAAATATAGATTAAAGCCATGGTGGATTGTCCCCAAATGGCAGTATCCCTGACCTGTGCAAAACAGAAGGAAGGTGGCCTGGAGGGAGTGACTGATTTACCGTGAGATGGTGGTTTCACAAAAGAGACTGCCCAGCAGCTCCAGACCAGAATTATAAAGTGCCTTAGGACCCAAATCCACAGGGAGAGGGTCGATCATGTCCCCAGACTGACATGGTAAGAAGGAACAGAATAGAGACAGGGAAATGGGGGAAATTGAACCCCACACATAATGTCTTGTGATGAGCTTCTTTAGTTGTTTCTCTAGCACCAAAACTCAGATATGTTTAAGATAAAAAGTACTTGAACTTGACAGACAGCTGAGATCACCCATTGTCTCAAGAGCAGAGATTCTTTGCAAATGATAAGGTGCAAACACTGTCAAATGGGTCCCTTTGCATTGCACTGCAATCTCCAAGCCATAAAGGCTGCCAAGACCAGCAGGGGCAAAGCTCCCGGCCATCCCTCAAAACATCAGGCTCCAGCTGTCTGAGGGCTCCCTGGATTACATAATGACAGAGGCCTGAGCAGCTCGGGCTTGGGATGTGTCTATTCAGGGGAATCTCCAGCCCTGGGACTCAGAAGGAGAAGTGGCCTGTGGAGAATGCTGTATGGTCCTGGTGAGGAAAGCTACTAAGCAGGGAACCCCCAAGATGAAGCTAGCTGGGCTTCTCCAGCCTTTTACGCCTCCTTTCTTGGAGCTTATCCAGGTAGCAAGCTCACTGCTGAAGCCAGATCTAGGGCCATGGATTTGTATCTTCTTCTGGTAGAGTCTTTTTCTTGGGGGGGCTGCATGGCATGCAGGATCTTCCTTGACCAGGGATTGAACCCATGCCCCCTGCAGTAGAAGTATGGAGTCTTAACCACTGGACTGCCAGGGAAGTCCCTGTATCTTCTTCTGGGATCATGCTGCCAGGAAATGTCTCCCTTGAGAGGAAAGTTGGATTCCCTGGACTCCACAGGGTTCCAGATTTTATAGCACAGTCTGTTCTCATTAGTTATCTATTTTATACATAGTAGTGTATATATGTCCATCCTAATCTCTCAATCCATCCCACCTCCCCCTTCCCCCCTTGGTATACATACATTTTGTTCTCTATATCTGTGTCTCTATTTCTGCTTTGCAAATAAGTTCATCTATACCATTTTTCTAGATTCCACATATATGCATTAGTATATGATATTTGTTCTTCTCTTTCTGACTTACTTCACTCTGTATGACAGTCTCTAGGTCCATCCACATCTCTTCAAATGACCCAGTTTTGTTCCTTTTTATGGCTGAGTAATGTTCCATTGTATATATGTACCACATCTTCTTTATCCATTTGTCTGTCGATGGGCATTTAGGTGGCTTCCATGGCCTGGCTATTGTAAATAGTGCTGCAATGAACATTTTGGTACATGACTCTTTTTGAATTATGGTTTTCTCTGGGTATATGCCCAGTAGTGGGATTGCTGGGTTGTATGGTAGTTCTAATTTTACTTTTTTAAGGAACCTCCATACTGTTCTCCATAATGGTTGTACCACTTTATATTCCCACCAAAAGTGTAGGAGGGTTCCCTTTTCTCCACACCCTTTCCAGCGTTTATTGTTTGTGGACTTTTTGATGGTGGGCATTCTGACTGGTGTGAGGTGATATCTCATTGTAGTTTTGATTTGCCTTTCTCTAATAATTAGCAATGTTGAGCATCTTTTCATGTGCCTCTTGGCCCTCTGTATGTCTTCTTTGGAGAAATGTCTATTTAGGTCTCCTTCCCACTTTTTGATTGGGTTGTTTGTTTTTTTGAATAGTGAGCCACATGAGTTTGTAAATTTTGGAGACTAATCTTTTTTTAAAATTTTAATTTAATTTATTTTTTATATAGCAGGTTCTTATTATCTTCTTTTTTTTTTTTTTTTTTTTTTGCGGTACGCGGGCCTCTCACTGTTGTGGCCTCTCCCGTTGCGGAGAACAGGCTCCGTACGCGCAGGCTCAACGGCCATGGCTCATGGGCCCAGCCGTTCCGCGGCATGTGGGATCTTCCCAGACTGGGGCATGAACCCATGTCCCCTGCATCGGCAGGCGGACTCTCAACCCCTGCGCCACCAGGGAAGCCCTAGTTATCTATTTTATACATATTAGTGGAGACTAATCTTTTATCGGTCACATTGTTTGCAAATATTTTCTCCCATTCTGTAGGTTGTCTTTTGCTTTTGTTTATGGTTTCCTTTGCTGGAACCACATTTCTTTAGAAGTGTGGTTCTCATCAGATGGACTAGTTAAGGTGCAATTCCGTTTGAATGGAGAGAGGGGGCTTTAACAATCTCTCTATGCCCCAACCCACTGAGTCTATTAATTTAGTATTATAATTTTTTTTTTGCCCCCCCATGTGGCTTGCAGGATCTTAGTTCCCAGACCAGGGATCGAACCCGCACCCTTGGCAGTGAACGTGCAGAGTCCTAACCACTGGACCAACAGGGAATTCCCAGGATTCTCTTCCTTGTGTTACTGTTTAAATCTAATCCTCCTGGAGCTGTTGTCCCCAGATCAAGAAGCTTGCACTAGTGAGTGTGCTTGGAGAGTGTACAGGGAAAACAGTGAGGGGTTATGGAGGTAAGAAGTAGGCAAACCCATTTTTGATATGTTTTCTCAGGCAGTGTTACCAAGAAATACAAATAGTTTTCTGTGAGCGTCCTAAGTTTCCAATGTTATAAAACGCATTTGACACTGATTTTTCCACATGTAAGGCTTGCTCTGGCCCTGTGCCTCCCTTTCTCTGCCTTTGCTCACATATTCATCCTGTTCCCACTTTGAAATGTCCTTCCTTCCCTGTGCAGCCCTTCTTCTTTCTGTTGACACCCTATTTATACACCCAAACCAGTAAAGTTTCCCAGTGGTACTGCTCCAGGATTCCAATGCTAAAAACAAACAAACAAAAAAAACCCAATAAAATGTATAGCTAATTTTCACTGTGCTTTTATGTGCCAAGTTTTAATACTTTTCTATTTTATTTATCTTCATAATCTATCATTATGAGTCACTGAGATCAGGAGATTGGCCCAAGATCACATTGCCAGATCTCAGAGCCTATGCTCTGAGTCAAAATGCTGTGTAGCCTCCTCTAAGTGCCTCTAACACAGTCTCCAGTTATGTCCCTTTTTTCATTCCTTATATTATTGATCTGTCTCTTACTTTGTTTCTTGATAAACCCAGCCACACTGTTGTTCAATTTCAAAGTTTCCTTATGGAACCAAACTTGACATTGTTGACTTCTTTCTATTTTCTTAATTTTCACCCTATCTTTATTATTTCTTTCCATCTATTTTCTTTTTTTCACTATTCTACTTTTTAATCTCTCTAGTTTGATGATTAGTTCATTAATATTTAGCTTTTGTCAATATGAGCACTTAGGAAATTCTTGTACTTAGGGAATTCCCTCTAAGTACAGCTTTTCTGCAAGTTTTGATATTTAGTATTTTTAAGTATTCAGTTCCAAGTGTCTTTTAGTTTCCATTAGGTTAATTTTATGATACATAAATTATTTGAGGTGGTTTTTCACTTTCAAGTACGCACTTTATCTTTTTGATATCGATTTCTTACTTAACTGTATTGTGATCAAAGAATGCGGAATGTGTGATACCAGTCCTCCCTGTCCTAGCATGTGGTCATTTCTTATTAATTTCTGTGAGCTTGGAAAGAACATGTATTTGCCAATTGTTGAGCAAAGTGTTCTATATAAGTTCATTCTATCGCATGTGTTGTGTTGTTCAATTCTTCTATATACTTTGTAATTCTTTTGTCTTTTGATTTATCGGTTGCTGAAATGGGTACATGTATTAAATCTCTCACTATGGAAGTGAATTTAACAGTTTCCACTTTTAGTTTTATAAAAATTTCCTTTCAATGAAACGAATGTATGTTTCTAGGTATATATATATATATATAGAGAGAGAGAGAGAGAGAGAGAGAGAGAGCGCTTTTCTAGTGAATTAATCACTAATTATGTAATTATCATTCATAATCACTAATCAGTATCTATTTGGAAGGGGTAGAGCTTCCTAGTAGATCAAATCACTCATCATTATGTAGGTTATCTCTAGTAATACTTTTTACCTTCTCTTTAAAGTCTGTTGTGTCTGATATTAATATCATGACACCAGCTTTCTCTTAAATAGTATTTGTTGGTATATATTTTTCTATCCTTTAACTTTCAAGATTTCTGATGAAATGTTTCTGTGTTTTAGCTGTGCCTTTTGGGAAAGCATCACTGAACTGGATTTCATTTTTAAATTCAGTATTATGATCATTACCTCTTAACTGGACAGCCTAACCAATTTACACTTATTTTGAACAGTGATATATTTAGACTATCTTCTCATTTTGTCCATCTTATCATTTGGGTTCATTTCTCCTTTTTCTGTTGCTGTTTTCTCCTTGCCTGCCTGAATTCAATCTTTTTTTCATTTTATTTTTTCCATTAGTATGAAAATTATACATTCTATTCCTATTCTTTTAATGATTTTCCTGTAAATATTAACATGAATGTTTAAGTCAAAGTTACCTAATATCTTTATGTTCTTTTAGAATAGAAGATCCTTATCATGTTTCCCTTCCTGATTATCACCACCCCACAGACAAAAGCTATGCTATTGCTGTGTATTACCTTACTTCTTTACCTCTACATGTTAAGCATTTATAATTATTTTGTGCAGTTGATTTTTTTTTGATTTATTGGCATGTTTGCATTTTCTTTATTTACAATTTCTTCTCACATTTCAGGCTTTCCTATGGGACCATATTCTTTATGGTCCTATGGGACCATAAAGTTACCTGATGTAACTTTTCTGGAACTTGCTTTAGTAAGATGTTGGTGATGAACTCATTTTTTGGTTTCAAAATGACTTTAATTCAAGATGATTTTACTGGAGATGCAGTTATTTTCTTCTTGAAAGATAATTTTGACTTCTTGAAAGGTAATTTTACTGGGTATAATTATTTTCTTTCAGAAGTTTTTAGATAATATTTCATTCTCTTCTGGTCTCATTCTTCAGATGTCTCTTCTGTATAAGTAATTTTTTTTCTTTATAAATATTTCAAGATTTTAATTAATGTGATATTTGCTCTTACAAATGCCTAAAGGGGGGAAGAGAATCCGTATACCAAATTCTTTTTTTATCATCTTTATTGGAGTACAATTGCTTTACAATCGTGTGTTAGTTTCTGCTTTATAACAAAGTGAATCAGTTATACATATACATATGTTCCCATATCTTTCCCCTCTTGCGTCTCCCTCCCTCCCACCCTCCCTGGTCTAAGTGGTCACAAAGCACCGAGCTGATCTCCCTGTGCTATACGGCTACTTCCCACTAGCTATCAATTTTAAGTTTGGTAGTGTATATATGTCCATGCCACTCTCTCACTTTGTCACAGCTTACCCTTCCCCCTCCCCATATCCTCAAGTCCATGCTCTAGTAGGTCTGTGTCTTTATTCCCATCTTACCCCAGGTTCTTCATGACATTTTTTTTTCTTAAATTCCATATATATGTGTTAGCATACGGTATTTGTCTTTCTCTTTCTGACTTACTTCACTCTGTGTGACAGACTCTAGATCCATCCACCTCACTACAAATAACTCAATTTTGTTTTTTTTATGGCTGAGTAATATTGCATTGTGTATATGCGCCACATCTTCTTTATCCATTTATCCGATGGTGGATACTTAGGTTGCTTCCATGTCCTGGCTATTGTAAATAGAGCTGCAATGAACATTTTGGTACATGACTCTTTTTGAATTATGGTTTTCTCACGGTATATGCCCAGTAGTGGGATTGCTGGGTCATATGGTAGTTCTATTTGTAGTTTTTTAAGGAACCTCCGTACTGTTCTCTATAGTGGCTGTACCAATTCACATTCCCACCAACAGTGCAAGAGTGTTCCCTTTTCTCCACACCCTCTCCAGCATTTATTGTTTCTACATTTTTTGTTGATGGCCATTCTGATCGGTGTGAGATGATATCTGATTGTAGTTTTGATTTGCATTTCTCTAACGATTAATGATGTTGAGCATTCTTTCATGTGTTTGTTGGCAATTTGTATATCTTCTTTGGAGAAATGTCTATTTAGGTCTTCTGCCCATTTTTGGATTGGGTTGTTTGTTTTTCTGTTATTGAGCTGCATGAGCTGCTTATAAATTTTGGAGATTAATCCTTTGTCAGTTGCTTCATTTGCAAATATTTTCACCCATTCTGAGGGTTGTCTCTTGGTCTTGTTTATGGTTTCCTTTGCTGTGCAAAAGCTTTGAAGTTTCATTAGGTCCCATTTGTTTATTTTTGTTTTTATTTCCATTTCTCTAGGAGGTGGGTCAAAAAGGATCTTGCTATGATTTATGTCATAGAGTGTTCTGCCTATGTTTTCCTCTAAGAGTTTGATAGTTTCTGGCCTTACATTTAGGTCTTTAATCCATTTTGAGCTTATTTTTGTGTATGGTGTTAGGGAGTGTTCTAATCTCATACTTTTACATGTACATGTCCAGTTTTCCCACCACCACTTATTGAAGAGGCTGTCCTTACTCCACTGTACATGCCTGCCTCCTTTATCAAAGATAAGGTGACCATCTGTGCGTGGGTTTATCTCTGGGCTTTCTATCCTGTTCCATTGATCTATCTTTCTGTTTTTGTGCCAGTACCATACTGTCTTGATTACTGTAGCTTTGTAGTATAGTTTGAAGTCAGGGAGCCTGATTGCGCCAGCTCAATTTTTCCTTCTCAAGATTGCTTTGGCTATTCGGGGTCTATTTGTGTTTCCATACAAATTGTGAAATTTTTTGTTCTAGTTCTGTGAAAAATGCCAGTGGTAGTTTGATAGGAATTGCATTGAATCTGTAGATTGCTTTGGGTAGTAGAGTCATTTTTGACAATGTTGATTCTTCCAATCCAAGAACATGGTATATCTCTCCATCTATTTGTATCATCTTTAATTTCTTTCATCAGTGTCTTATAATTTTCTGCATACAGGTCTTTTGTCTCCTTAGGTAGGTTTATTCCTAGATATTTTATTCTTTTTGTTGCAGTGGTAAATGAGAGTGTTTTCTTAATTTCACTTTCATATTTTTCATCATTAGTGTACAAGAATGCCAGAGATTTCTGTGTATTAATTTTGTATCCTGCAACTTTACCAAATGCATTGATTAGCTCTAGTAGTTTTCTGGTAGCATCTTTAGGATTCTCTATGTATAGTATCATGTCATCTGCAAATAGTGATAGCTTCACTTCTTTTCTGATTTGGATTCCTTTTATTTCCTTTTCTTCTCTGATTGCTGTGGCTAAAACTTCCAAAACTATGTTGAATAAGAGTGGTGAGAGTGGGCAACCTTGTCTTGTTCCTGACCTTAGTGGAAATGGTTTCAGTTTTTCACCATTGAGGATGATGTTGGCTGTGGGTTTGTCATATATGGCATTTATTATGTTGAGGAAAGTTCCCTCTATGCCTACTTTCTGCAGGGTTTTTATCATAAATGGGCGCTGAATTTTGTCAAAAGCTTTCTCTGCATCTATTGAGATGATCATATGGTTTCTCTCCTTCAATTTGTTAATATGGTGTATCACATTGATTGATTTGCGTATATTGAAGAATCCTTGCATTCCTGGAATAAACCCCACTTGATCATGGTGTAGGATTCTTTTAATGTGCTGTTGGATTCTGTTTGCTAGTATTTTGTTGAGGATTTTTGCATTTATGTTCATCAGTGACATTGGCCTGTAGTTTTCTTTCTTTGTGACATCTTTGTCTGGTTTTGGTATCAGGGTGATGGTGGCCTCGTAGAATAAGTATGGGAGTGTTCCTCCTTCTGCTATATTTTGGAAGAGTTTGAGAAGGACAGGTGTTAGCTCTTCTCTAAATGCTTCATAGAACTCACCTGTGAAGCCATCTGGTCTTGGGCTTTTATTTGTTGGAAGATTTTTAATCACAGTTTCAATTTCAGTGCTTGTGATTGGTCTGTTCATATTTTCTATTTCTTTCGGTTTCAGTCTTGGCAGCTTGTGCATTTCTAAGAATTTGTCCATTTCTTCCACGTTGTCCATTTTATTGGCATATAGTTGCTTGTAGTAATCTCTCATGAACTTTTGTATTTCTGCAGTGTCAGTTCTTACTTCTCCTTTTTCATTTCTAATTCTATCGATTTGAGTCTTCTCTCTTTTTTTCTTGATGAGTCTGGCTAATGGTTTATCAATTTTGTTTATCTTCTCAAAGAGCCAGCTTTTAGTTTTATTTATCTTTGCTTTCGTTTCCTTCATTTCTTTTTCATTTATTTCTGATCTGATCTTTATGATTTCTTTCCTTCTGCTAACTTTGCAGTGTTTTTGTTCTTCTTTCTCTAATTGCTTTAGGTGCAAGGTTAGGTTGTTTATTCGAGATGTTTCTTGTTTCTTAAGGTAGGATTGTATTGCTATAAACTTCCCTCTTAGAACTGCTTTTGCTGCATCCCATAGGTTTTGGGTCGTCGTGTCTCCATTGTCATTTGTTTCTTGGTATTTTTTGATTTCCTCTTTGATTTCTTCAGTGATTACTTCGTTATTAAGTAGTGTATTGTTTAGCCTCCATGTGTTTGTATTTTTTACAGATCTTTTCCTGTAACTGATATCTAGTCTCATAGCGTTGTGGTTGGAAAAGATACTTGACACAATTTCAATTTTCTTAAGTTTACCGAGGTTTGATTTGTGACCCAATATATGATCTATCCTGGATAATGTTCCATGAGCACTTGAGAAAAATGTGTATTCTGTTCTTTTTGAATGGAATGTCCTATAAATATCAATTAAGTCCATCTTGTTTAATGTATCATTTAAAGCTTGTGTTTCCTTATTTATTTTCATTCTGGATTATCTGTCCATTGGTGAAAGTGGGATGTTAAAGTCCCCTACTATGATTTTGTTACTGTCGATTTCCCCTTTTATGGCTATTAGTATTTGCCTTATGTACTTAGGTGCTCCTGTGTTGGGTGCATGAATATTTACAATTATTATAACTTCTTGGATCGATCCCTTGATCATTATGTAATGTCCTTCTTTGTCTCTTGGAATAGTCTTTATTTTAAAGTCTATTTTGTCTGATATGAGAATTGCTACTCCAGCTTTCTTATGGTTTCCATTTGCATAGAATATATTTTTCCATCCCCTCACTTTCAGTCTGTATGTGTCCCTAGGTCTGAAGTGGGTCTCTTGTAGACAGCATATATGTGGGTCTTGTTTTTGTATCCATTCAGCCAGTCTGTGTCTTTTGGTGGGAGCATTTAACCCATTTACATTTAAGGTAATTATCGATATGTATGTTCCTGTTCCTATTTTCTTAATTGTTTTGGGTTTGTTATTGTAGGTCTCGTCCTTCTCTTGTGTTTCTTGCCTAGAGAAGTTCCTTTAGCATTTGTTGTAAAGCTGGTTTGGTGGTGCTGAACTCTCTCAGCTTTTGCTTGTCTGTAAAGTTTTTAATTTCTCCATCAAATCTGAAGGAGCTCCTTGCTGGGTAGAGTAATCTTGGTTGTAGGTTCTTCTCCTCCATCACTTTAAATATGTCTTGCCAGTCCCTTCTAGCTTGCAGAGTTTCTGCTGAAATATCAGCTGTTAACCTTATGGGGATTCCCTTGTGTGTTATTTTTTGTTTTTCCCTTGCTGCTTTTAATATGTTTTCTTTGTATTTAATTTTTGACAGTTTGATTAATATGTGTCTTGGTGTGTTTCTTCTTGGATTTATCCAGTATGGGACTCTCTGTGCTTCCTGGACTTGATTAAATATTTCCTTTCCTATGTTAGGGAAGTTTTCAACTATTATCTTTTCAAATATTTTCTCAGTCCCTTTCTTTTACTCTTCTTCTTCTGGGACCCCTATAATTCGAACATTGGTATGTTTAATGTCCCAGAGGTCTCTGAGACTGTCCTCAGTTCTTTTCGTTCTTTTTTCTTTATTCTGTTCTGCAGTAGTTATTTTCACTATTTTGTCTTCCAGGTCACTTATCCGTTCTTCTGCCTCAGTTATTCTGCTATTGATCCCTTCTAGAGTATTTCTAATTTCATTTATTGTGTTGTTCATCATTGCTTTTTTCCTCTTTAGTTCTTCTAGGTCCTTGTTAAATGTTTCTTGCATTTTCTCTATTCTGTTTCCAAGATTTTGGATCATCTTTACTATCATTATTCTGAATTCTTTTTCAGGTAGACTGCCTATTTCCTCTTCATTTATTAGGTCCACTGGGTTTTTATCTTGCTCCTTCATCTGCTGTGCGTTTTTCTGTCTTCTCGTTTTGCTTATCTTACTGTGTTTGGGGTCTCCTTTTTGCAGGCTGCAGGTTCGTAGTTCCCACTGTTTTTGGTGTCTGTCCCCAGTGGCTAAAGTTGGTTCAGTGGGCTGTGTAGGCTCTCTGGTGGAGGGGACTAGTGCCTGTGTTCTGGTGGATAAGGCTGGATCTTGTCTTTCTGGTGGGCAGGTCCACGTCTGGTGGTGTGTTTTGGGGTGTCTGTGTTCGTATTATGATTTTAGGCAGCCTCTCTGCTAATGGGTGGGGTTGTGTTCCTGTCTTGCTAGTTGTTTGGCATAGGGTGTCCAGCACTGTAGCTTTCTGGTCGTTGAGTGAAGCTGGGTGTTGGTGTTGAGATGGAGATCTCTGGGAGATTTTCACCATTTGATATTACGTGGAGCTGGGAGGTCTCTTGTGGACCAGTGTCTTGAAGTTGGCTGTCCCACCTCAGAGGCACAGCACTGACTCCTGGCTGCAGCACCAAGAGCCTTTCATGCACACGGCTCAGAATAAAAGGGAGAAAAGGTAGAAAGAAAAGAAAAGAAAAGAAAGAAAGAAAGAAAAGAAGGAAGGAAGAGGATAAAATAAAATAATGTAAGATAAAATAAAGTTATTAAAATAAAAAATAATTATTAAGAAAAAAATTTTTAATTAAAAAAAAAAAAACGGATGGACAGAACCCTAGGACAAATGGTGAAAGCAAAGCTATACAGACAAAATCTCACACTGAAGCATACATATACACACTCACAAAAAGAGGAAATGTGGAAAAAATAATATGTCTTGCTCTCAAAGTCCACCTCCTCAATTTGGGATGATTCACTGTCTATTCAGGTATTCCACCAATGCTGGGTACATCAAGTTTATTGTGGAGCTTTAATCCATTGCTCCTGAGGCTGCATGGAAAAATTTCCCTTTCTCTTCTTTCTTCGCACCGCTGTGGGGGCTCAGCTTTGGGTTTGGCCCCGCTTCTGCGTGTAGGTCACCGTACGGCATCTGTTCTTCGCTTAGAAAGGACTGGGTTAAAGGAGCCACTGATTCGGGGGCCCTGGCTCACTCAGGCCGGGGGGAGGGAGGGGCATGGAGTGTGGGGCAAGCCTGATGCGGCAGAGGCCAGAGTGACGTTGCACCAGCCTGAAGCGTGTCATGCATTCTGCCAGGGAACTTGTCCCTGGATCCTGGGACCCTGGCAGTGGCGGGCTACACAGACTCAGGCTCCCAGGAGGGGAGGTGTGGAGAGTGACCTGTGCTCGCACACAGGCTTCTTGGTGGCGGCAGCAGCAGCCTTAGCATCTCATGCCCGTCTCTGGGGTCCGTGCTTTTACCTGCGGCTCGCGCCCGTCTCTGGAGATCCTTTAAGCAGCGCTCTTAATCCCCTCTCCTCACGCACCAGGAAACAAAGAGGGAAGAAAAGTCTCTTGCCTCTTCGGCAGGTCCAGACTTTTCCCCGGACTCCCTCCAGGCCAGCTGTGGCGCACTAGCCCCTTCAGGCTGTGTTCATGCCACCTGTCCTCTCCCTGCTCTCCGACCGAAGCCCGTGCCTGAGCTCCCAGCCCCCGCCCACCCCGGCGGGTGAGCAGACAAACCTCTCGGGCTGGTGAGTGCTGGTCGGCACCGATTCTCTGTGTGGGAATCTCTCCGCTTTGCCCTCCGCACCCCTGTTGCTGTGCTCTCCTCCGCGACTCCGAAGCTTCTCCGCTCTGCCACCTGCAGTCTCTGCCCACAAAGGGGCTTCCTAGTGTGTGGAAACCTTTCCTCCTTCACAGCTCCCTCCCACTGGTGCAGGTCCCGTCCCTATTCTTTTGTCTCTGTTTATTCTCTTTTCTTGTGCCCTACCCAGGTACCTGGGGAGTTTCTTGCCTTTTGGGAGGTCTGAGGTCTTCTGCCAGCGTTCAGTAGGTGTTCTGTAGGAGTTGTTCCACGTGTAGATGTATTTCTGATGTATCTGTGGGGAGGAAGGTGATCTCCGCGTCTTACTCTTCCGCCATCTTCCCCCTCGTTCTGTATAGGTAATAAGAATTAAAAAAATAATAGCTAAAGCTTATAGTGTTACAATGTGCCAAGGACTATTTTCAGCTATATTTATGTACATTTAAATTCATCTACCACTTCCTCTACTGTGAGGAAGGTCCTTACACTTTACAGATGAGGAAAGGAGGCAAACAGCTCATCATCTATAGAACCTAGCTTTGAACCCAGGCAGTCTGGCTGCAGAGTCTACATTCTTGACCATTACGCTGTGTAGCCTTTCTGATTTATCTCCTCTCTCTGCTTTTAAGATCTTCTCTTGCCTTTGGTTTTTCTAAAATGTGTCTAAATGTAGAACTTTTTATTTATACTGCTTGGGATTTACTTTAACTCATATTTTATGTGACCTATTATTCCACAATTCCAGAAGATTCTCAGATGTTGTCACTTCAGATGTTGCTGCTTCTCCACCCTCTGCCTGAAGCATCCAGTAGATGTGTGTCCGCACTCCTTACTCAATGCATCAAAGTTTTCATATTTTTAATCTATGTCCAATATGTGTTCTGATAGTCTTTTCAGTTAGTGTTTCTGTTTAATAATTTTCCCTCAATTTTTTCCCAATCTAATGGTTATTCCATTGTGTATCTAATTTAATTATTATATTTTTAGTTTCTATAAATTGTATTTGTTCTTTTTAAAATCAGCTTGGTACTTTTAATAGTCTCTTGTGTTTTGGACCATAGTTTTAACAGGCTCTTTCATTTATTTACATGTATTTCACACAAATATTTTATACATTTATCCAGTAGTTTTAATATCTGTAGTCTTTGTTGTTTCTGCTAACTTTCTAATGGTGACTTATTTCCTCATATATTTTTGAATCTTACATGTGAGCTCATGTTCCTTGGAATGGTAATTCTTTGAGGCCTAGGTTTAAGATGAGCTTCTTCAGAATATACATTGACTTCTGCTGTGTCCCTAGAGGCACCTTCACAAGTGAATCATTTTAAACTAATTTCTCAACTTGAACAGTGCAAGTAACGTTTCCAAATCCACTTGAGGGCAACCTTCTGGTTATGAATTTTTAGAAAACATATTTTATCACCTCTACCTAGAACAGAGAGAAAGACAAGTGAGGTTACTCACTCTCTTTCTCTAAGGGGTGTTTTTTCCTCCTTTTCACCCAGTATTAGGAGGTCCAGACATTATACAATTAATATCTGATCATACCTCCCACCTTGGGTGTGCCCTTGACTTTGTCACTTGTCCCTCATTCCAGCCTTTGGAAACCTAAGTTCTGACTCCACCCCCCCAGGCAACTACCTACACCAATGTTCCCTCACTTCTCTGGACTTATGCTTTTCTCTAAGGATTTTCTTTATGGTTTCGCGAGTTGAGCTATGCATTTAAAATTATTTTCTTTTTAATATTGTATCCAGCATTTTTAGTCATTCTTATCATAACTTTTAAAGATACCTACGTCTGCCGTTTTATCAGAAACAGAAACCAAGAGTTATTATCTGTACTGTTCCTCTACTGTTTGTTTGCTGCTATGATCTGAATGTTTGTGTCTCCCCCAAATTCATATTTTGAAATCCTAATGCCCAATGTAATGATACTAGGAGACGGGGCCTTTAGATGGTGCTTAGGTCATGAGGATGGGACCCCTTGTGAGTAGGATTAGTGCTCTTGTAAAAGAGACCCCCACAGAGCTCCCTAACCCCTTTCATTATGTGAGGACACAGCAAGAAGTCAATGGTCTTAATCCCTGGAGAGGACCTTCACTGTAATCCAACCATACTGGCACCCTCGTCTTGGCCTTCCAGCCTCTAGCACTGTAAGAAGTAAATTTCTGTTGTTTATAGGCCACCCCAGTCTGTGGTATTTTGTTATAGCAGCCTGAACGGACAAAGACATTTGCTATCTTGCATTGAGTTATCTAGTTGTCTTTTGTCCCCATATCTTTTGAAGATCTTTATTTCATGCAAATAAAAATATTAAATTTCTGTTCATACAGATATTTTTAAATGATCTGTTTTCCCCTTAATTTTGGTTGCTCAAAAATACATGGACATTTTATCGATGATGAATGGATAAAGAAGATGTGGTACGTATATACAATGGAATATTACTCAGCCATAAAAAAGAACAAAATAACGCCATTTGCAGCAACATGGATGGACCTAGAGATTGTCATACTGAGTGAAGTAAGTGAGAAAGAGAAAGACAAATATCATATGATATCGCTTATTTGTGTAATCTAAAAAAATAGTATGAATGAACTTATTTACAAAACAGAAATAGAGGCACAGATGTAGGGAACAAACTTATGGTTACCAAGGGGGAAAGGATAAATTGGGAGATTGGGATTGACATATA
Organism: Monodon monoceros; assembly: GCF_005190385.1. Classification (NCBI taxonomy): domain Eukaryota; kingdom Metazoa; phylum Chordata; class Mammalia; order Artiodactyla; family Monodontidae; genus Monodon; species Monodon monoceros. Next base: position 45,893,371 of record NW_021703776.1, read on the forward strand.
TACAATATATAAAAAATAGATAATAAGAACCTACTGTATAGCACAGGGAACTCTACTCAAAACTCTGTAATGACCTATATGGGAAAAGAATCTAAAAAAGAGTGGATATATGTATATGTATAACTGATTCAGTTTGCTATACAGCAGAAACTAACACAACATCATAAATCAACTATAATCCAATAAAAATTAACTTAAAAAAGAGAAAAAAATACATGGACATTTTAGGCTTATTGTAGTGATCATTTCACAATATAGACAAATATTGAATCACTACGTTGTACACTTGAAACTAATATAATGTTGAATGTCATTTATATCTCAATTTTTAAAAATACATGAACATCTTGGAATTCTAACCCAACAGCCAGAATCTGAATGGTAATCTAATCTTCATAGCTTTCTCTAATCCAAATAATATTACACAAAATGTTGAGTCCAGTTTCTACCTCCCTAACTGCATTCTACTTCAAGCTAAGTTTAATTTTTTTTATTATTATTAGTCTTTTTAAATTGAAGTTTAATTGATTTACAATATTGTAATAAGCTACAGGTGTACAATATAGTGATTCAAACTTTTTAAAGGTTATACTCCAAATATCAAAAAAACAAACAACCCAATCCAAAAATGGGCAGAAGACCTAAATAGACATTTCTCCAAAGAAGATATACAGATTGCTAACAAACACATGAAAGGATGCTCAACATCACTAATCATTAGAGAAATGCAAATCAAAACTACAATGACGTATCACCTCACACAAGTCAGAATGGACATCATGAAATAATCTACAAACAATAAATGCTGGAGAGGGTGTGGAGAAAAGGGAGCCCTCTTGTACTGTTGGTGGGAATGTAAACTGATACAACCACTATGGAGAACAGTATGGAGGTTCCTTAAAAAACTAAAATTAGAACTACCATACAACCCAGCAATCGCACTACTGGGCATATACCCTGAGTAAACCATAATTCAAAAAGAGTCATGTACCACAATGTTCATTGCAGCTCTATTTACAATAGCCAGGGCGTGGAAGCAACCTAAGTGTCCATTGACAGATGAATGGATAAAGAAGATGTGGCACATATATACAATGGAATATTACTCAGCCATAAAAAGAAACAAAATTGAGTTATTTCTAGTGAGGTGAATGGACCTAGAGTCTGTCATACAGAGTGAAGTAAGTCAGAAAGAGAAAAACGAATACTATATGCTAACACATATATATGGAATCTAAAAAAAATGGTTCTGAAGAACCTAGGGACAGGATAGGAATAAAGATGCAGACGTAGATAATGGACTTGACGACACAGGGCGGGGGAAGGCTAAGCTGGGGAGAAGTGAGAGAGTGGTATGGACATATATACACTACCAAATGTAAAATAGATAGCCACTGGGAAGCAGCTGCATAGCACAGGGAGATCAGCTCAGTGCTTTGTGACCACCTAGAGGGGTGGGATAGGGAGGGTGGGAGGGAGACGCAAGAGGGAGGAGATATGGGCATATATGTATATGTATAGCTGATTCACTTTGTTATAAAGCAGAAACTAACACACCATTGTAAAGCAATTATATTCCAATAAAGATGTTAAAAAAAAGTTATACTCCATTTATAGTTATTATAAAATATTGGCTATGTTCCCTGTGCTGTACAGTATATCCTTATAATTTATTTTACACATAATAGTATGTACCTTTTAATCTCCTACCTCTGTGTTGCCCCTCCCCCCTTTTCTCTCCCCAAGGTAACCTCTAGTTTGTTCTCTATACCTGTGAGTCTGTTTCTGTTTTGTTATATTCACTAGTTTGTTATATTTTTAGATTCCACATATAAGTGATATCATACAGTATTTGTCTTTCTCTGTCTGACTTATTTCACTTAGCATAATACCCTCCAAGTCCACCTGTATTGTTGTAAATGGCAAAATTTCATTATTTCTTATGGCTGAGTAATATTCCATTGTATATATACACTACCTCTTCTTTGTCCATTCAACTGTTGATGGACACTTAGGTTGCTTACATATATTGGTAATTGTAAATAAGTTTGGTATGAACATTGAGGTGCATGAATCTTTTTGAATTAGTGTTTTTGGTTTTTTTTGGATATATACCCAGTGTGGGGTCATATGGTAGCTCTATTTTTAGTTTTTTGAGAAACCTTCATACTGTTTTCCACAGTGGATGCACCAATTTACATTCCCACCAACAGTGCACAAGTGTCCTCTTTTCTCCACATCCTCACCAACATTTGTTATTTGTGTTCTTTTTGGTGATAGCCATTCTGACAGGTGTGAGGTGATATCTCTTTGTGGTTTTGATTTGCATTTCCCTGATGACTAGTGATGTTGGCCATCTGCATGTCCCTTTGGAGAAATATCTGTATAAGCTGTTTATATATTTTGGATATTAGCCCCTTCTTGGTCATAACATTTGCAAATATTTTCTCCCACTAAGTAGGATGTCTTTTCGTTTTGTCAGTAGCTTCCTTTGCTGTGCAAAAGCTTTTAAGTTTAATTAGTTCCTATTTGTTTATTTTTGCTTTTATTTCCTTTGCTTTAGGAGACAGATCCAAAAAAATATTGCTATGATTTATGTCAAAGAGTGTTCTCCCTATGTTTTTTTTCTAGGAGCTTTATGGTTTCCAGTCTTACATTTAGGTCTTTTTTTTTTAAGGAAGATGTTGCAGGTAGGAGTTTTTATTAATTAATTAATTTATTTATTTTTGCTGTGTTGCGTCTTTGTTTCTGTGCGAGGGCTTTCTCAAGTTGTGGCAAGCGGGGGCCACTCTTCATCGCGGTGCGTGGGCCTCTCACTCTGGTGGCCTCTCTTGTTGCGGAGCACAGGCTCCAGACGCACAGGCTCAGTAGTTGAGGCTCACGGGCCTAGTTGCTCTGTGCCATGTGGGATCCTCCCAGACCAGGGCTTGAACCCGTGTTCCCTGCATTAGCAGGTAGATTCTCAACCACTGTGCCACCAGGGAAGCCCTACATTTAGGTCTTTAATCCATTTTGAGTTTATTTTTTGTATATAGTGTTAGAGAATGTTCTAATTTCATTCTTTTACATGTAGCTATCCAGTTTTCCTGGTATCACTTATGGAAAAGACAGTCTTTTCTTTATTGTATATTCTTGCCTCCTTTGTCATAGATGAATTGACCATAAGTGTGTAGGTTTATTTCTGGGCTGCCTATTCTCTTCCATTGATCTATGTGACTGTTTTTGTGCCAGTCCCATACAGTTTTGATTACTATAAGCTAAGTCTATTTTTAAATCTTCCATATCTTCCTAAAGCAACAATATCCTATAAAAATCGACCAGTACTCGCATCAATTGAGAAAAAAAAAATCTAACCAGAAATTCCTAGTAAGACTTGGCAAAAATTATCTTGCCCTTCAGTCTAGGTGTCCCAAAGTTGAAAAATATTCCAGAAAAATCTGCAATAGCGACTTGAACATATTTCTAGGGTGTTATCAGAGGTTAATACCCATACTGTCCTTTCTCCCATAGATGGGTAACAAGCAGTTTACAGATGGAGAAATTACAATACAAAAAGAGATCCAACTTCATTTAAGATCACAAACTATAATAGTGTCATGGACTCCCATGATAAAGACTATAGGAAGTCATCTTACAATTTACCCATGTTATGCTACTCCTTATGCATTTTAGCATTATCTGACTTGTACCTGTCAAATGTGAGATCATCTGACATTAGTCAGGTACTTTTCCTGTAGAAGCTGTATCGCTTATTATATATCAATAAATTAGGGTCAAATAGTGTGTGTGTGTGTGTGTGTGTGTGTGCACATGTGTGTTGTGTATAAGCATTGTTAATAACATTTTAGAGATCCTAGACTTGGCTCCTTTTCTTCTTAATACTTATAGTTAGTTCACTGACCAGTGTTTGACAGAATAGGCAAGCATAATTTTTAATTTGCAAATAAAGCACTCATTCAGCAAACATTTTTAAGCACCCAGGCTACAAAAGCAGCTAAAACATTTCTTCCCTTGAGACACTTACAGTGTACTGAAAGAGAACATGTTAACAATACATTGCAATGCGATTAGTGTTATCACATAGAAATATTATCAAGTACTAGGAGAATAAAGTGAAAAAAGATTTTAGAATACAGTAAGAAGGGTACATAAAAGTCTTCACAGAGTCCTGAAGGCCAAGTGGGTCAAAATAAGGATAGGGAGGGAAATCTGGGCAGAAATTGTGAAAGAGCCCAGCATATTCTGGAAATGCAAATAGTCTAGATGGCTTAAGCATAAAGGAAAACAGAAAGCATTCAGGTAAAGAGCAGTTCTTGTGAAAAGCAGTAGAGACAGAAGATCTTAAATTTTGGTTAGGAGATGGTGATAAAAATCAGTTTATCGGAAGGAGATGGTTTGCAGATGCGAATAGAGAAAAAAGAGAAGATATGATGACACATGATTATTGCAAAAAGAGCAAAGATGCAACATCTTCTGTGCCACAGATTTTTTATCTAGACCAATGCTTCTAAACATTAATGTGCATACACATTCACTTGGGGTCTTGTTAAAATGCAGATTCTGATTCAGTAGGTCTGGGGTTGGCCTGAGATTCTGCATTTCTAACAAGCTTTTAAGTGATGCTGATGCTGCTTATCCACAGACCACACTTTGAATAGCATGGGTTTAAAATATACCATGATTTATCCCAAGTCATTTATATGATTTTAAATGTAGACTTAGTGCCATCCTTCAAAACCCACCCCATATTACTAATGCTTTCAAAGAACCTAGTTTTTTAAACTTCATATAGGATGTTCCATATACATTTTATTGCACTTAAACCCTAGAATTAAAGGAGGAAAAAAATAAATCCCATGTCTTTCTCTTCTTTCAGGATGTATATGCTTCTAGGATCTCATTTCCTCTTTTACCAAAGGCAGCATTTCTTCCAAAAGAACACTTAATAATTTAGTTCTCTCATTTTATGAATATTTATGCCTACACCATGTATTCCCTTTAACAGAGAAGTCTTAAAACTAAGTAGGTTTTAAATTACTTGAAATCTGTAACTTGTGTAAAATCTGTAGATTTCAGAGAATTTTCTGTCTCCCATAGTAGCTAGCATAGGACTTCATACACAGCAAATGCTCATATATGTCTGTTGAAGGACCCACGTGTAACCTAGGTTGTTTTGAAAGAATTTCATGACTACATGGAAATAGATTGTACACATAATCTTTTTTCTTCAAGTGAATGTAAATTTTACATTTCAAAATACTGGACTTCCTTCACTTCCAATGGGAGTTTTGCACACAGTCTATAAATCTTGCTGTTAAGACATTTTCCTTCATTATCCTAAATTTATCTTAATTTCAATCCAATTAAAAACTGTTTACTAGAGTCTTTCCCCCATATAATTGAGCACAGTGTAGTTGATTTTTTAACTGTAAACATACATCTGTGAATAATTCCTAAGTGCCACAGTATATAGGAGATCCTGCAGCATAATGGAAGTAATTTATTTCCAAATTGCTCCCATTTCTCTTACTTGCAAAGCTTTATTAAAATCAAGACCAGCAGGTATGACAAGAGGCTGACCTTGTTTCCTAAGCATTATGTATGCTGCCCACACAAAAGACTCCTAAGGCTTTTGCACGGCCCATAAATTCATATATCCCCAAATCTAAGTCCCTAGTTAGTTATCGAAGCAAAGAGTAGTGGCAATACAGCATAATATTTTAAAGCATGGAATCCAAAATAAGACTTCTGAGGTTCAGATTCTGTCTCTACCGCTCTCCAGCTGTGTGACTTTAAGAAAGTTATTGAACTTTTTTCAGCCTCAGTTATTTCATCTGTAAAGTAGAATAATAACATTTTCTACTTTTCAGAATTATTGTGAGGATTAATTGAGTTGATGCATGTAAAGGACATGGTAAATGCCTATTAGTAGGTATTATAATCAGGATTACGGTCATTTTTAATTCCTACCAATCCCTATAGTGACCAATTTCTAGGCAATAGATGGAGTTGCAAAACAGACAGTAAAAATCAAACACCAATATCTTCCAGATGATTTCAGCAACCATATCATGGTCTGCTTATTCTGGTCATCTTAGTAGTCAAAGGTCATTGATCACCGGAGTCAAATCCATTTTTCAGAAAATAACCTTTTAATAGTTCCTAAACCAGCTAATTGTGTTACTGTGTCTCAACAACCTGCATTTTCTATCAGATAATTTGAGCAATGTGTCAATTTGATCTGATTCATCAATTGCTATTGAGCATCCATTATGTACAAGGCACTGAGTCAAATTGTGTGGAAGGATAAAGGTTAATATTTCATTGAGTGGCTATTAAATGCCTTTCTGTGTGCCAGGCACTGAGCTACGTGATGAAGATATAAGAGCAAAGTACATAGACTTTCTGTGCTTGGGGAGCTTCTAGTCTAAAGGGGAAAAAGAATAATAAAGTCTAAGTGCTGTGCTAGGGGAAGACAAAATGCTGTGTTAGAAAAGAACAGGATGAAATAGAGGTCAAGGATGCTGTCCAGGTAGAAGTTGTATCTAACATGAGAACAAAGGCATGAGTAGGAATTAGCCAGGTGAAGCCATAGGGAGAGTACTGGGGAACAGCATAGGCAAAGGCTCAGAGGCAAGAAAGGGCCCAACAGGCTTCAAAGGAGGAACTAATAGGAGTTAAGTATCTCTGGAGTGTATAGTACAAGAGTTAGAAGGGGGAGATAGAACCTTGTAAGCCATGGTAAGGAGTTTAGATCTCATCCCTAGGACAATGGGATGATACTAAAATTTTAAGCAAGGGAATGAGATGATCAGATAAATAGGCATTTTAGAAAAAAATCACTCTGGCTACAGAGCAAGAAATAAATGGGCAAGAGGAGGCAGACTGGGGATAAGACTTGATTCAGGAAAACGTTTTAGAGTATTATGATGATAAAACAAGACCTGGAGGTAGCTCAGACTCAGATAGGACAGTGGGACTGTAAAGAAGTGAATGTTTTCAGGAGATACTGAGAAAAGAGAATCAGGAAGTGTTAATGATTGATGAGATGGAGTCATTGTGGGAGAAGAAAGAATCAAAGGTGACTCTGAGATGAGATAGAGGATATAAAGTAGAGGGCAAAGCTTCCTGTTCCCTGTTGTGTGGAATAGGGGGTAGGACAGAATATGATCACTGACACAACAGAAATGCAAAGATGCAAGAGAGGCATGAGAGCATAGTTCCCTAGGGATAAGAGACTTGGAAACATCTTCAAGGTTAGGTGGCATTGGAGTTGGATTAAGATTAGCAGGGACTGTTTGTTTGGAAAAACCAAAAGGGTATTTTTATTCTTCGGTGATTTCAGTTCCATAGCTTGGATCTTTTTCAGTGGCCAGAGTCCCTGGAGCAGGCAGTGCTTTCAGGAAGCGGCACTGACAGTTGAAAGTCCAGAGGTACCTGTTCATCGGGACCCGGAATTCCTGACTGAAGTCATCTGTGGCTCCGTGTAACATTTCTCAAGCTGTAGATATTTGAGGTCACGTCCAGGCCTTTGTCAGCTAGGGAATTGCTGCTCTGAAAGCGTGCTTAGTTTTTTTTTGTTGTTTGTTTGCTTGTTTTTGCGGTACGCGGGCCTCTCACTGTTGTGGCCTCTCCCGTTGCGGAGCACAGGCTCCAGATGCACAGGCTCAGCAGCCATGGCTCACGGGCCCAGCCGCTCCGCAGCATGTGGGATCTTCCCGGACCGGGGCACGAACCCGTGTGCCCTGCCTCGGCAAGCAGACTCTCAACCACTGTGCCACCAGGGAAGCCCTGAAAGTGTGCTTAGTGAAAGCCTTGCCAAAGTTGTCAGAAACAAATCACTCTCCCTACCCCCTTAAAATTTCTTTAAAAAAAGATAAAAGACACACTTTCATATAATTTTCCAAAGTTTTGCATACCAGATTTTGTTCTGGGGTAGATATTGATGTAACATCAGACCTCAAAGAAATAAGCATTACTTTTAGCCTGGAATCTGAACACTGACCCTTTCTGCTTCAGCCCTACTCACCTGAGCTTTGCGATCAGAATTTTCAGCAGCACTGTGAAGGCTCAGAGAAGAGTTAACAGGCCTTTTAAATTGCCAGCCCAGCACATGTGGGATACATCTTTAACCACAAAATATGTTTTCTTTAAGGCCTTTCCTCAATTGTGAAAACTGAAATTTAATAAGGACTGAGGAAGCCTGTAAATCAAACACAATAAAATATTAAATTATGTACCTTACTCCAAGTGTGGTACATATATTTTATCATTGAAAAGTATGGGTCTGGGTATTCTGGAAATTCTGATTTCTTGGGCAGTTTGGGGGTGTGGAACAAAGCTGCATTAGTTTTCAATTTTCAGAACATGATGTTAGTGATTACATTAACTTAATCTAATATTATTTCCCATATTTAAAGACAGAATGAGAACCTTGTGTTTAGATTGTTGTTGGCTTTAAAAATATAAATGTGAATGTATGTGTGTGAGTGTGTGTATATGTGTGTACCTACATAAAGAAATAAGGGCCTGGCTGGCTTTCCATATAATAGGCCGAGTTATTAGTACAGCTGCACATTCTGTGTCTCAGGGGATTAGAAGCTCAGCCTGAAATCTCATTTAATTACAGAGCATTGACTACCATGGACCTCTTGCATCTGGACCCAGAAATAACAGAGAGAATTTTGTTTGAATGGTTTGTAGCGTTCAGGCTAGAAACACATGTAGTTCAATTTCTAACATTTGGTTAAGAACAAAAAGCAAAAGTTCACAGATGGTTAGCGTAGCCTATTATATTATTTTACTAAGGTTCCTTGACTTTCTTCTTCTTTGAGGACTTAAAAAAATGCAACCTATTCTCTTTTAGATGTGGAGGTAAAAGGGCACCAAATTACTCAGTTCATCTGTAAATGAATTTAACAATAATACCTACCTCACAGATTATCATGGGGATGATGCCAGGTAATGAAAGTGAAAGGACTCCACAAAATACCAAATGCAGTTCAATGTTAGTTAAACGCTATTATTACTCAGTCATTCCTTTATTCATTCAGTAAAAACTTTTGAGCACCTAGTAGGTACTGAGCACTATTCTAGGTGAGAGAAATAGAGCGGTGAATAAGAAAGATATGATTTCAGCTCTACAGCAGTTTACACTGTAATGAGGGAGCCAGATGACAAGATGATTTTAGAGCATAATGAGTACTGTGAAAAATCTGAAGCAGGATAAAGTGATAGACAGTGGCTATGGCGTTCCTTTGGAAAAGTCCCTTTGGAAAAGTAATCTTTGCACTGGAGACTGAATGAATTAAATGACGAGAAGTCAGCCATTGGAAGGACAATCCAGAAAGTGAGAAAAGCAAATGCAGTGGCCTAAGCTGGGCCCGTTTGAGGACAAGAGAAGACCACAGTGACTGGAGCGTGGTGAAGAGGGAGAGGGATACGAGGTGAGTCGAGAGAAAGGCAGTGGCCCAGCCTGGTAGGCCTTGCTAGGGTTTGGAATTTTATCACAAGAGCTACGGGAAAGCATTGGAGGATTTTAACAGGTAAGGAATATGTTCTGAATTGCATTTTTTTTTCATCATTCTGGCTGCTGGGTAGAAAATGGAGAGAGGTGGTGTGGGGAGTGGCCAGAGTTGTAATGGAGACGCTAATTAAGAGGCTATTGTGATAGCAGAGGTAAGATGAATGACGGCTGCACTAGGGTGGTTACATGAGAACAGAGAAAAGTAGGCATCCCAGCAGAGATGTCAAGCAGGAAGCTGCGTATATGACCTGGAGTTCAGGGGCAAGATTTGGGTTAGAGGTGTGAATGTGAAGGTCATCAGCAAACCAATGGTAGATAAATCCTTGGGGGCTGAATTGTCACACAGAGAGATCAGAGAGGGAGGAAGAGAGGGCCAGGACTGAGCTTGGGAATATCCCCAAATTTAGAGGAAAACAGAGGAGGAAAAGCCAGCAAAGGCGCAGTCAATGAACAGAGCAGGGGGAAATTCAAGAAAGGATGGTGTTCTGGTAGCCAAGAAAATAAAGTACTATGAAAAGGAAGGATTAGTCAATTGAGTCAAGTGCAACTGAAATGAAGAGGAAGGTGACTACCTGAAGAATTCAGTGGATTTGATGACCTTGATAGGGAAACTAAAACCTGATTATAGTAGGCTACAAATAGACTTGAACTTGAGGAAGTGAAGAACGATTTTAGGCAATACTTCTTCAAAGTTTTATAGGAAGGATCAAAGAAATGAGACTTGGGTCAAAAAATATTTCTTTAAGTAGCTAATACTAGCTACTAGCTACCATTTTTTGCCCATTCACTATGTGCCAGTCACTATGTAATTTTATCTCACTGACATTTTAATCCTTAAAATTCTATCAGATAGATATAGTATAATTTACTGTTGACATGTGAGTCACCTGAAGCAAAGAGATAGGCTACCGGCCCAAGACCCTACAACAAGTAAATAGAGGAGCCAACATTGGAACACAGGTCTGTCCCCTTTCAAGGCCCATGGTCTTCCCATGAAACTCCAATAGCTACAGACCTACACTCTCAATCATATTCTCCAGCCAAATGTCTATAAAGCTGTGCCATGGATATTGACTCAATGTGTTAGTTAATATAATCTGTGCATGAAACATATCTGATTCCCACTGACCCTGGCTAATGATTTCATATAACTGGAAATTCAAAAGTGGGGCAGGCCCCAGGACAACATGAACAGCGGCTCATCAAGGACCTGTCTTCCTTCCTTCTCTGTGTTCTGCAATCCTCAGCCCTGGTCTCATCTTAGGCTGGTTCCCCTCATTCACACTGGATACCTTCTGGTGTAACATGCCATATGCTCCATTGTTTAAATCAAGAACAGATAGAAAACCTCTCTCTAAGCACAGAGCACAGCCGCAGTCTGTTTGAGCCAAGTGAAGCCATGTACCCCTTCGTCAGTCATTAGGGAACTGTCAGATATTGATTGGCTTAGACAAAACAAAACCTTTCTCTGGAACTGAGGGTCAAAGGATAAACTTTCAAAATCGGGTTCTATCGGGAAGGGATAGGAGATAGATATTGGATAAGAATGCCTAGGCTCTGCCTGCAGCTACAATCCTATTTAAGTCCTCTATGAAGGGCCAATTTACATGTGCCCTCTCCACAATAATTTAGGGAACACAGCAACAAACCCTGGAGAGTTATTAGAAATTTTGTCATATCCCTTTATAGCATTTCTGAATAAGGAATTCTGTCACATGTTCCCATGCTTCTTTCTATTTGCTGTTTTGACTGGGGGCCACTTCCAGGACCACTAATAATACTTTGTACTCAAGAAAAATGAATTGATCTACTGTTTGGATGGGGGTTTTCTTTAGCCTAAGGTTTAAGATGGTGAAATACTGAAGGGAATAACTTTGTCTTCTAACACTTACTTTGGTGTTCTTGACTTACACTTGGTGCTGAATAACAATGGTTGTCTGACCTTCCCTTGGAAAACATTGGAAGCTTTCAAATGCAACTATTGGTAAATGTTGGGTCATCTTTACACTTACATGTGTCACTAATGAGATACATATGGATATAGGCAAAATCAACAGTTTTTTAAACACCTTTATTGGAGTATAATTGCTTTACAATGTTGTATTAGTTGCTCATGTATAACAAAGTGAATCAGCTATATGTATACATATATCCCCATATCTCCTCCCTCTTGCATCTCACTCCCACCCTCCCTATCCCACCCCTCTGGTGGTCACAAAGCACCAAGCTGATCTCCCTGTGCTATGCAGCTGCTTCCCACTAGCTATCTATTTTACATTTGGTAGTGTATATATGTCCCTGCCACTCTCTCACTTTGTCCCAGCTTACCCTTCCCCCTCACCGTGTCCTCAAGTCCATTCTCTACGTCTGCATCTTTATTCCTGTCCGGCCCCTGAGTTCTTCAGAACCTTTTATTGTTTTTGATTCCATATATATGTGTTAGCATACAGTATTTGTCTTTCTCTTTCTGACTTACTTCACTCTGTATGACAGACTCTAGGTCTATCCACCTCATTACAAATAGCTCAATTTCGTTTCTTTATATGGCTGAGTAATATTCCATTGTATATATGTGCCACATCTTCTTTATCCATTCATCCAATGATGGGCACTTAGGTTGTTTCCATCTCCGGGCTATTGTAAATAGAGCTGCAATGAACATTGTGGTACATGACTCTTTTTGAATTATGGTTTTCTCACGGTATATGCCCAGTAGTGGGATTGCTGGGTCATATGGTAGTTCTATTTGTAGTTTTTTAAGGAACCTCCATACTGTTCTCCATAGTGGTTGTACCAATTTACATTCCTACCAACAGTGCAAGAGGGTTCCCTTTTCTCCACATCCTCTCCAGCATTTATTGTTTGTAGATTTTTTGATATAGGCCATTCTGACCGATGTGAGGTGATACCTCATTGTAGTTTTGACTTGCATTTCTCTAATAATTAGTGATGTTGAGCATCCTTTCATGTGTTTGTTGGCAATCTGTATATCTTCTTTGGAGAAATGTCTATTTAGGTCTTCTGCCCATTTTTGGATTGGGTTGTTTGTTTTTCTGTTATTGAGCTGCATGAACTGCTTATAAATTTTGGAGATTAATCCTTTGTCAGTTGTTTGTTTGTAAATATTTTCACCCATTCTGAGGGTTTTCTTTTCATCTTGTTATGGTTTCCTTTGCTGTGCAAAAGCATTGAAGTTTCATTAGGTCCCATTTGTTTACTTTTGTTTTTATTTCTATTTCTCTAGGAGGTGGGTCAAAAAGGATCTTGCTATGTCATAGAGTGTTCGGCCTATGTTTTCCTCTAAGAGTTTTATAGTGTCTGGCCCTTCATTTAGTTCTTTAATCCATTTTGAGTTTATTTTTGTGTATGGTGTTAGAGAGTGTTCTAATTTCATTCTTTTACATGTAGCTGTCCAGTTTCCCCAGTGCCACTTATTGAAGAGGCTGTCTTTTCTCCATTGGATATTCTTGCCTCCTTTATCAAAAATAAGGTGACCATATGTGCGTGGGTTTATCTCTGGGCTTTCTATCCTGTTCCATTGATCTATATTTCTGTTTTTGTGCCAGTACCATACTGTTTTGATTACTGTAGCTTTGTATTATAGTCTGAAGTCTGGGAACCTGATTCCTCCAACTCCGTTTTTCTTTCTCAAGATTGCTTTGGCTATTCGGGGTCTTTTATGTTTCCATACAAATTGTGGAATTTTTTGTTCTAGTTCTGTGAAAAATGACATTGGTAGTTTCATAGGGATTGCATTGAATCTGTAGATTGCTTTTGGGTAGTAGAGTCATTTTCACAATGTTAGTACTTCCAATCCAAGAACATGGTATATCACTACAACTGTTTGTATCGTCTTTAATTTCTTTCATCAGTGTCATAGTTTTATGCATACAGGTCTTTTGTCTCTTTAGGTAAGTTTATTCCTAGGTATTTTATTCTTTTTGTTGCAGTGGTAAATGGGAGTGTTTCCTGAATTTCATTTTCAGATTTTTCATCATGAGTGTATAGGAATGCAAGAGATTTCTGTGTATTAATTTTGTATCCTGCTACTTTACCAAATTCATTGATTACCACTAGTAGTTTTCTGGTAGCATCTTTAGTATTCTCTATGTATAGTATCATGTCATCTGCAAACAGTGATAGTTTTACTTCTTCTTTTCCAATTTTCATTCCTTTTATTTCCTTTCATCACTGATTGCTGTGGCTAAAACTTCCAAAACTGTGTTGAATAATAGTGGTGAGAGTTGGCAACCTTGTCTTATTCCTGATCTGAGTGGAAATGGTTTCAGTTTTTCACCATTGAGAATGATGTTGGCTGTGGGTTTGTGATATATGGCCTTTATTATGTGGAGGTAAGTTCCTTCTATGCCTAATTACTGGAGAGTTTTTATCATAAACGGGGATTGAATTTTGTCAAAAGCTTTTTCTGCATCTATTGAGATGATCATATGGTTTTTCTCCTTCAGTTTGTTACTATGGTTTATCACATTGATTTGCGTATACTGAAGAATCCTTGCATTCCTGGGATAAACCCCACTTGATCATGGTGTATGATCCTTTTAATGTGCTGTTGGATTCTGTTTGCTGGTATTTTGAGGATTTTTAATGTGCTGTTGGATTCTGTTTGCTGGTATTTTGAGGATTTTTGCATCTATGTTCATTAGTGTTATTGGCCTATAGTTTTCTTTCTTTGTGACATCTTTGTCTGGTTTTGGTATCAGGGTGTTGGTGGCCTTGTAGAATGAGTTTGGGAGTGTTCCTCCCTCTGCTATACTTTGGAAGAGTTTGAGAAGGATAGGAGTTAGCTCTTCTCTAAATGTTTGATAGAATTCACCTGTGAAGCCATCTGGTCCTGGGCTTTTGTTTGTTGGAAGATTTTTAATCACAGTTTCCATTTCAGTGCTTGTGATTGGTCTGTTTATATTTTCTATTTCTTCCTGGTTCAGTCTCGGAAAGTTGTGCTTTTCTAAGAATTTGTCCATTTCTTCCAGGTTGTTCATTTTATTGGCATATCATTGTTTGTAGTAATCTCTCATGATCCTTTGTATTTCTGCAGTGTCAGTTGCTACTTCTCCTTTTTCATTTCTAATTCTACTGAACTGAGTCTTCCCTCTTTTTTTCTTGATGAGTCTGGCTAATGGTTTATCAATTTTGTTTATCTCTCAAAGAAACAGCCTTTAGTTTTATTGAACTTTGCTATTGTTTCCTTCATTTATTTCTGATCTGTCTTTATGATTTCTTTCCTTCTGCTAACTTTGGGGATCTTTTTGTTCTTTCTCTAATTGCTTTAGGTGTAAGGTTAGGTTGTTCATTTTTGAAGTTCCTTGTTTCTTGAGGTAGAATAGTATTGCTATAAACTTCCCTCTTAGAACTGCTTCTGCTGCATCCCATAGGTTTTGGGCTGTCGTGGTTTTATTGTCATTTGTTTATTTTTTGATTTCTTCAGTGATCTCTTGCTATTTAGTAGTGTATTATTTAGCCTCCATGTGTTTGTATTTTTTACAGATTTTTTCTTGTAATTGATATCTAGTCTCAGCCTTGTGGTTGGAAAAGATCCTTGATACAATTTCATTTTTCTTAAATTTACAGGCTTGATTTGTGACCCAAGTATGATCTATCCTGGAGAATGTTCCATGAGCACTTGAGAAGTAAGTGTATTCTGTTGTTTTTGGATGGAATGTCCTATAAATATCAATTAAGTCCACCTTGTTTAATGTGTCATTTAAAGCTTGTGTTTCCTTATTTATTTTCATTTTGGATGATTTGTCCATTGGTGAAAGTGGCGTGTTTAAGTCCCCTTCTATGTTTGTGTTACTGTCGATTTCCCCTTTTATGGCTGTTAGCATTTGCCTTATGTATTGACGTGCTCCTATGTTGGGTGTGTAAATATTTACAACTCTTATATCTTCTTCTTGGATTGATCTCTTGATCATTATGTAGTGTCCTTCTTTGTCTCTTGTAATAGGCTTTATTTTAAAGTCTATCTTGTCTGATATGAGAATTGCTACTCCAGCTTTCTTTTGATATCCCTTTTCATGGAATATCTTTTTCCATCCCCTCACTTTCAGTCTGTATGTGTCCCTAGGTCTGAAGTGGGTCCGTTGTAGACAGCATATAGATTCGTCTTGTTTTTGTATCCATTCAGCCAGTCTATGTCTTTCGGTTGGAGCATTTAATCCACTTACATTTAAGGTAATTTTCTATATGTATATTCCTATTACCATTTTCTTAATTGTTTTGTTTTTGTTTTTGTAGGCCTTTTCCTTCTCTTGTGTTTCCTGCCTAGAGAAGTTCCTTTAACGTTTGTTGTAAAGCTGGTTTGGTGGTGCTGAATTCTCTTAGCTTTGCTTGTCTGTAAAGGTTTTAATTTCTCTGTCAAATCTGAATGAGATCCTTTCTGGGTAAAGTAATCTTGGTTGTAGGTTTTTCCCTTTCATCACTTTAAATATGTCCTGCCACTCCTTTGTGGCTTGCAGAGTTTCTGCTGAAAGATCAGCTGTTAACCTTATGGGGATTCCCTTGTATGTTATTTGTTGTTTTTCCCTTGCTTCTTTTAATACTTTTTCCTTGTATTTAATTTTTATAGTTTGATTAATATGTGTCTTGGCATGTTTCTCCTTGGATTTATCCTGTATGGGACTCTCTGCACTTCCTGGACCTGATTGACTATTTCCTTTTCCACATTAGGGAAGTGTTCAACTATAATCTCTTCAAATATTTTCTCAGTCCCTTTTTTTCCCCTCTTCTTCTTCTGGGACCCCTATAATTTGAATGTTGATGCATTGAATGTTGATGCATTTAATATTGTCCCAGAGGTCTCTGAGACTGTCCTCAATTCTTTTCATTCTTTTTTCTTTATTCTGCTCTGCAGTAGTTACTTCCACTATTCTATCTTCCAGGTCACTTATCTGTTCTTCTACCTCAGTTATTCTGCTATTGATTCCTTATAGAGAATTTTTAATTTCATTTATTGTGTTGTTCATCATTGTTTGTTTGCTCTTTAGTTCTTCTAGGTCGTTGTTAAATGTTTGTTTTATTTTCTCCATTCTATTTTGAAGATTTTGGATCATCTTTACTATCACTACTCTGAATTCTTTTTCAGGTAGACTGCCTATTTCCTCTTTCTTTGTTTGGTCTGATGGGTTTTTACCTTGCTCCTTCATCTGCTGTGTATTTCTCATTTTGCTTAACTTACTGTGTTTGGGGTCTCCTTTTTGCAGGCTTCCAGTTCATAATTCCCATTGTTTTTGGTGTCTGCCCCCAGTGGGTAAGGTTGGTTCAGTGGGTTATGTAGGGTTCCTGGTGGAGGGGACTGGTACCTGTTTTCTGGTGGATGAGGCTGGATCTTGTCTTTCTGGTGGGCAGGACCACGTCCAGTGGTATGTTTTGGGGTGTCTGTGACCTTATTATGATTTTATGAAGCCTCTCTGCTAATGGGTGTGGTTGTATTCCTGTCTTGCTAGTTGTTTGGCACAGGGTGTCCAGCACTGTAGCTTGCTGGTTGTTGAGTGGTACTGGGTCTTAGCTTTGAGATGGTGATCTCTGGGAGGGATTTTTCTGTTTGATATTACATGGGGCCAGGAGCTCTCTGGTGGACCAATGTCCTGATCTCAGCTCTCCCACCTCAGAGGCTCAGGCCTCACACCCGGCTGAAGCACCAAGACCCTGTCAGCCACACAGCTCGGAAGAAAAGGGAGAAAAACAAAATAAATAAATAAAGTTATTAAAATAAAAATTATTAAAAAATGATAAAAAAAGGAAAGAAAGAAGAGAGCAACCAAACCAAGAAACAAATCCACCAATGATAACAAGCACTAAAAACTATACTAAAAAAAAAGAAAAAGAAAAACGGGTATACAGATCCCTAGGACAAATGGTAAAAGTAAAGATATACAGACAAAATCACACTAAGAGATATACACATACACACTTACAAAAGGAGAAGAAGGAGGGCTTCCCTGGTGGTGCAGTGGTTGAGAGTCCACCTGCTAATGCAGGGGACACAGGTTTGTGCCCCGCTCCGGGAAGATCCCACATGCCATGGAGCGGCTGGGCCCATGAGCCATGGCCGCTGAGGCTGCGCGTCCGGAGCCTGTGCTCCGCAACAGGAGAGGCCACAACAGTGAGAGGCCCACATACCGCAAAAAAAAAAAAAAAAAAA
>NW_021703776.1:45911457-46208799 GCF_005190385.1 Monodon monoceros
AAAAAAAAAAAAAAAAAAAAAAAAAAAAAAAAAAAAAGAAAAAAAAGAAAAAAAAAAAAAAAAAATATATATATATATATTTAAAAAAAAAGGAAGAGAGCAACCAAATCCATAAACAAATCTACTGATGATAATAAACTCTAAATGCTAAACTAAGATAAACATAAAACCAGAAACAAATTAGATGCAGAAAGCAAACCCCAAGTCTACAGCTGCTCCCAAAGTACACCGCCTCAATTTTGGGGTGATTCATTGTCTATTCAGGTATTCCCCAGATGCAGGGTACATCAAGTTGATTGTGGAGATTTAATCTGCTGCTCCTGAGGCTGCTGGGAGAAATTTTCCTTTCTCTTCTTTGTTCCCGCAGCTCCTGGTGTTCAGCCTTGGATTTGGCCCCGCCTCTGCATGTAGGTCGCCTGAGGGCATCTGTTCCCCGCCCAGACAGGACGGGGTTAAAGGAGCAGCTGCTAAGGGGGCTCTGGCTCACTCATGCTGGAGGTGAGGGAGGGGTACGGAATGCAGGGCGAGTCTGCTGCGGCAGAGGCCGGCGTGATGTTGCAACAGCCTGAGGTGCACCCTGTGTTCTCCGGGGGAAGTTGTCCCTGGATCACGGGACCCTGGCAGTGGCGGGCTGTACAGGCTCTCAGGAGGCGAGGTGTGGATAGTGACCTGTGCTTGAACACAGGTTTGTTGGTGGCTGCAGCAGCAGCGTTAGTGTTTCATGCCCGTCTCTGGTGTCTGTGCTGTTATCCGTGGCTCATGCCCATCTCTGGAGCTTGTTCTGAATTCCCTCTCCTCGTGCACCCACAACCACTGGTGTCTTGCCTCTCAGGCAGTTCCACACTTTTTCCTGGACTCCCTCCGGCTAGCTGTGGTGCACTAGCCCCCTTCAGGCTGTATTCACACAGCCAACCCCACTCATCTCCCTGGGATCTGACCTCGGAAGCCCAAGCCTCAGCTCCCAGCCCCCACCCGTCCCGGCGGGTGAGCAGATAAGCCTCTCAGGCTGGTGAGTGCTGGTCAGCTCCGATCCTCTGTGTGGGATTCTCTCCGCTTTGCCCTCTGCACCCCTGTTGCTACGCTCTCCTCCGTGGCTCTGAAGCTTCCCCACTGCCACCCCCCCGTCTCCACCAGTGAAGGGGCTTCCTAGTGTGTGGAAGCTTTTCCTCCTTCACAGCTCCCTCCCAGAGGGGCAAGCCCCGTCCCTATTGTTTTGTCTGTGGTTTTTCTTTTTTCTTTTGCCCTACCCAGGTATGTGGGGAGTTTCTTGCCTTTTGGGCTCTGAGGTCTTCTGCCAGCCTTCAGTAAGTGTTCTCTAGGAGCTGTTCACATGTAGATGTATTTCTGATGTATTTGCAGGGAAGAAGGTGATCTCCAAGTCTTACTCCTCCACCATCTTGAAGGTCCCTCAAATCAACAGAGTTTAAGTGAAAAATAGAAACAAATCCCATGGCAATCCTAAACAAAGTTTTTTTTTTTACTAAGATTTTCATATTATAGGAAAAACAGAGTAGCAGTCATACAAATTTTTTTTTTAATTTCCCAGTCCAACTTCATCAGATAATGTTCCACCATATGCTTAATTTAGTTTAAAAATGCAGTCAACTAAATGGGTAAGATAATTTCCTAATCTAAATATAATAATATTAAAGAGATAGTTTACATAATAATAGGATACATTTCTTTATTTATAACTTTAGTAGTATTTGATGAAGTACCTATAGGAAGTTCTCTAGGGAAAGAGAGAACTAACCTTTAGATTATTTACCATGTGCTAACTACTCTACCTATTGCTATATTTGCATTAACTTGCTTAGCACTCACTGCTATCCTGCAAGATATAACCTATATTCAATATAGAAATGAGAAGACTTTGGCTCAGAGTTTAATAAAACCTATTCAGGTTTACATAGAAATAATGATGGAGCAATAAGTTGGGCCTCAGGTCAGTCTGTCTAAAGAACAAATATTCTTCTTACTTCTTTATACCACCTGTTTTACGTAAGCTAGAGGAGACCATTCCCCATCCCACACAAGGCTGAGTACCATATGATACACTTCCATAATATGCATTGTAGGAAACTCCTATAGGATTTAACACATTTGTTTAGTGACAGATTCCCATGTAGAATCTAGTCAATAGGCTCCATGAGGTCAGATCCTCAGTCTGATTATCACTTTATAAATTCCTGTATCTCACACTCAGAATTTGAGTCCTTAGTCAAAATCTGTTAACTGGCAGCCTTAAAAGAACATCTTTATAATTTAAAGAAAATACTAGGCAAGAATACAATGATTCAAGATCTACAAAGCAAGCTACAGTCTGTCAGAGAAAAATTATCTTAAAAAGCAGCCCATGTCAATCCCCCTTGAACTCTTGGTGGGAATGTAAATTGATACAGCCACTATGGAGAACAGTATGGAGGTTCCTTAAAAAACTAAAAATAGAATTACCATATGACCCAGCAATCCCACTACTGGGCATATACCCAGAGAAAACCATAATTCAAAAAGACACATGCACCCCAATGTTCATTGCAGCACTCTTTACAATAGCCAGGTCATGGAAACAACCTAAATGCCTTTCGACAGATGAATGGATAAAGAAGATGTGGTACATATATACAATGGAATATTACTCAGCCATAAAAAGGAATGAAATTAGGTCATTTGTAGAGATGTGGATGGACCTAGAGACTGTCATACAGAGTGAAGTAAATCAGAAAGAGAAAAACAAATATCGTATGTTAACACATATATATGGAATCTATAAAAATGGTAGAGATGAACCAGTTTTCAAGGCAGAAATAGAGACACAGATGTAGAGAACAAACATGGACACCAAGGGGGGAAAGCAGGGTAGGGGGGATGAATTGGGAGGTTGAGATTGACATATATACACTAATATGTATAAAATAGATAACTAATAAGAACCTGCTATATAAAATTTTTTTAATAAAATTTTAAAAACGCATACCCCCCCCCAAAAAAAAGCAACCATGTCTGATACAACCCTAAAGCAGATTCTGTCAGGTCTGTGGAAGCCAAAATATTCTGTGCCTATCATTCCTGCCATCCCTGGTCACCACCCCAAAATGTACACACATCCAGACAGCTATCCAGTCAGCTCACTCCTTCATGCTCTGTGCTTCCTATCTTCTGACCCAACCTCTATCCTCCTTTCCTTCCAAACCATCCCACTGCAAAACCCTATGTACCTTATTCCAGAGTAAACAGATTCCCTTCTATCCTCAGCTGCTACACAGAACACTTCTTATACTTCCTTGCTTTACTAAAATTTGGTGCATCTCCCAAGGCCACTACTTCTTTGGTTGCCCTTTCAAGGGCCATCTTCCCGTATGCCATATTCCATAGCTGTCTCCCAAATACCATGTTACATAGCTCTAAGGCATGGGTTTTGCATTCTTTTCACTCACCAGTGCATTTTTCAAACCATTATTTCCCAGTCCTTAAGTTTAAAAGATATGTTTGTCATTTGAGGTTCATGTTGTTTAACATATCATCAATTCCTCCTAAACCATCCACCACTAACCACCCACCTGGTCATGGTCTTAATCAAAGCTTTTGGCCTCTGTATCATAATGGTCCTCTCCACCCCAAGTCTCTTCCAGAGATCCCAATTAAAATCCATGTATAGTAGCTACTTTCAGCTCTTTAAAGTCCTTCATTCCTGCTATGCCTGTCCTTGGATTTCAATTCTCTCCTGTCTCTACTTTATTTTTTACTTAGTCTACACCTCATGATCTATCATGTCACCCCTCTCATAATACTCTTCTCAACAACCTTGCCCCATATCCTCCCATCACACTATCCTCGGAAACCCCACCTTTAACTTCTATGATCTACCAGGCAGTGTTGGAAAATGTAAGTTCACAGTGCATATTGGCATCCCTTCATATTCTAGATCTTTGATTTTCACTTGGTTTTTAGCACTGCCTGTAAACCATATATTCCTAGTCAGCAATCTCCTCTTGTCAAATACTAGTAATAATTTTAAAACTTCATCAGTCTTCTCAGGCAACATGCCTCAAACCTCCTATCTCACTCTTAAGACATGACCTCACCTCCTACTTTAGGAAGAATGAAGAGACAATCCTATGAGAATTTCTTTAGCTTCCCACTCTCAGATCTACAAGACTAACTAAATCTATCCTTGTCTTTTTCTTCTTTCTGTCTCATTGGAAGAGTTTCCCCTCCTGAGGCTGATCCTTAAACTTATGCTTTGACTTCCAACTAAGTTTTCTAACCAACCCACTGCAACTACTCTTACCAGTTACCAATGACTCCTTGTTGCTATTCAGTGGATGGGGTTCTGTTCTTAACTTACTTGATTTCTGTGAACCTCTTTCTCCTTCTTGGAACACTTTCTTCTATTAATTTTTATAACATCACACTCTCCTGGTTTTCCTACTACATACCTGTCCATTCCGCAGTATCTTCCTCTACCTGCCCTACAAGTGTTGTTCTACTATAAGGCTCCATCCTTGGTTATCTTCTCACTCTACATATTTTTGCTGAGTAATTTCACCCATTCCTATAACCTCAATCACCATCAATATCAGCAGTCTTTAAATTTGTTATCAGTCCATTTGAGAATCTGATGAAAATTCTGGGCCTTGTCCCTAAAAACAAGTGCAGAAGCAGAAATTTTTCCAAACCATTTTAGGAGGTTCATGGACACCCTGAAACCTATTGATGGACCTTTCCGGATTTCCTGATCTACAGTGCTAACAACCCCCAAACCTTCATCTCCATCCATGTCTCTTAGACAAGACTTATATATCACACTGCCAACTTGATATCTCTAATCAAATATTCCACCAGCACCACACACTCAACATACTTAAAACCTACTATTTTCTTCCTACCCTAAACCTGACACCTACAGATTTGCTTTTTTTATCATTCAATACGGTTTTCTTTATTGTGTCTTGTGCAATTCTTGTTAAGTTTATTCCCAGATATTTTAAATTGTTTCCATTGAGAATGAGATATATTTCCCATTTCTATTTCTAGGTGCTTACTGCTAGCACAGAAAAAACGCTATTTTTTTTATATTTATCAAATATTCAGGTATCTTGTTAAATTTTACTAGCATTTTTACTATAGTCTCTTGGATTTTCTAAATATAAATTCAAAGAATTGGCAAAAAAAGCTAGTTTGTTTTCCTTTTCTAATATGTATGATGATTATTCAATGTTCTTGTCTTATTGCATTTGCTAATCTGGCTACTGAAAGTGTGGAATCAATAGTGTTGGCATCATCTAGGAGCTTATTAAAGATGAAGAATCTCAGCCCCATCCCTAGACCTACTAAATCATAAGCTGCATTTTAAAGATCTCCAGGTGACTCATGTACACAGTAAAAATTGAGCATACTGCTATAGAATATTCAAGACAATATTGAATAATAATGATAGTAGCTTGCATTATCTATTTACTGGTTTAAATTGAAATGGGCTCTATGTTTCGTCATCTAAATGATTTTGGTAAATGTTTTTTATAACACAAAAATAATTTTTTCTCTTGTTCTCTTAGAATTTTTTATTTAGAATGACTGCTTAATCAGAGTTCTTTATTATCAAATTTCTTTATATATGATAATATGTAAAATTTCTTTATATATATGATAATATAGTCTTTCTACCTTGATTAAGTTAATATAATTAATTACATCAACAAATGGTTCAGTTACACCAACAAAGTTAATGTATCTTTTGATATATTACTCGATTCTATATCTTAATATTTTATTTTAATTTTTTCTTCTATATCCATAAACAACTTGTCTCTAGCTTTCTTTATTGGTTTGAGGTATCAAATTGTAGCTGTTTTTATAAAATGATTTGGGAACTATATTTGTCATCTTTGTCAGTAGACAGGAACAATTGTTGGCAAACTTAGTTTGCACATTAGAATTACCTGGGGGGCTTTAGAGAAATATTAATGTTCAGGCCTGTCTCTTAGAGATTCTGATTCAAGTAGTCTGGGACTCACCAGAAAACAGTATTTTTAATTAAATTAAAATTTTAAAAAACAGCTCCACAGGTGATTCTAGTGAGTTTTTAGGACTGAGAAATACTGGTCTAAAATCCTTTAAATAACTTGAGAAGATTAAGTACAATTTAGCCATTATCTTGTCAATGGGTGCTATTTAGTCACCTTCTCAGTTTCTTTTAATGTAATTGTTCCATTAAAACTTCCCATTTCTTTTTAAATGATTTTAATAAACTTATATCTTGTTCTCTATGAGGTTAAGGACATTTCTTTCTATTCTCATTTTTCTGAGAGTTTTTCTTTTTTTAATCATGAATGGATGTTCAATTTTGTCAAAGGCTTTTTCTGCATCTCTTGAGATGATGATGCAGTTTTACTTCTTTAGTCTGTTAATATGATGAATTACATTGATTGACTGTGAAATGTTGAACTAGCCTTTCCCTCCCAAGATAAATCCCACTTTATTGTGACATCCTTTTTATATGTTGCTGGATTCTATTTGTTAATATTTTGTTGAGTGGGGAGATATCAGGAAATTCACGCTTACTGGTCATTCTTCATTTTCCTCCCCATAAGTCTGCTATTGTTACTTCTCAAATTTTTCAGATGCTTCATTGCTTTTTGTAGTCTATTCAGATTTTCAGTTGGAATCAGTGGAAGAGATAGACTGTGGTACGCTTACTCCATCTTGACTAGGACCAGAAGTCTGTCACTTTCTTTGGATATTTTTTGTAAACAGTACATCCAATTAGCCTGCTTTTAAATGGAGAATTCAGTCTATTTACATAAAGCTCATATTCTTGATTTTATTTTTTTCATTTTATTTTATTTATTTGTACTTTTTTTGGCCTTTGGATTTTTTCTATTGTCTAATTATTCCCTACCTCCACAATCTCCTGTTATTTAAAAATGCCATTAGGGACTTCCCTGGTGGTCCAGTGGTTAAGAATCCACCTTCCAACGTGTGTTCGATCCCTGATCGAGGAACTAAGATCCCACATGCTGTGGAGCAACTAAGCCCGTGCACCACAACTACAGAGCCCACACGCTCTGGAGCCCATGAGCCACAGTTACGGAGCCCATGCGCTCTGGAGCCTGTGCGCCACAACTAGAGAGAAGATTGCACGCTGCAAGGAAAGATCCCGTGTGCCACAACTAAGACCTGACTAAGCCAAAAAATAAATAAATGAATAAATAAATAGATAAATAAATATTTTTAAAATAATATAAAAATAAATAAATAAAAATGCCATTGTAATTTTTCAATTCATAAATATTCACTTTCCCTTTCCTGGAGGTCATAAGCGAGCACCTTTTACTCAACTATTACACAAAAGTAGATACCAACTGTTTTCTCTCCAACAAGGCATTGGTCTTTCATTTCTTTACTCCTTTCTTTAAAGAAATGCTCTTTAGAACACATTTTCTTTTGACATTATTCTCCCCCTCCCAAATGAGTCTTTTCCCATGTTTTTTTTCTCTTCCTTTCCTCCTGTTTCCACCTAGGTTGTACAGAGATTTAGTACTTTGCTTAGCTCCAGACTAGCATTATATTTTGCAGTACATGTCCTCTATTCCAGGATCATTGTCTTAACCCTTGCATTATGTATAATGATTATACATTTAGATAGATGGGAAAATACTTTTTCCTCCTTTGCCCCTCCCTATGTCCTTGTCCTCTTTCCTTATCTTGAATTCTCTCTTCTGATTAATTCCATTTTGGTTACAGTCTCTACTCAACTATTTTCTTCAGCTTTGGTAGAAAGATAATATATTCAGTAACTCTTTATATATTTGCAAACAACTTTTTACATGCCAATAGATGAATCTCAGAAACCTAATGAGCAAAAGAAGCCAGACACAAATGAGCACATGTTGGATGATTCCATCTATAGAAGTTTGAGAACAAACAAAATGGATATATTGATATATGATAGTGTTTAGAATAATGGTTACTTTGGGGAGAGGAATGAGGAAGCCTACTGGGGTGCTGGTAATATCTGTTTCTTATTCTCTGTGGTGCTTCCCTGTGTTTATACATATGTAAAAATCATCAACCTGTATGCTTAAGATCTTTGCACTTTTCTATATGTGACCTATACCTCAAGAAAAAGAAAAAGTTTAAAGGGGATGAAGAATATTAATAAATTAATAGCTTAATTATAGAAGGAAGTTGAAAAAGAGGACCAAGAATAAGACTTTCTCCCATAAAAAGCACCATACCAAAAACTGTTAAAAGCAATTTCTAGCAAAACTCTCAGCAACGGGTATATTTAATGCTATTTTAAATGTTCTGATTTTTAAAACCAGAGAAATGAAAAGATTCCCAAATAATTTTGCAACATGAAAATGTGACCTCATATTTTTGCCCTTAAATTGACCAGAATAAAGAAGCATCAAGTATCCACATTCTAAAGAAAGAAAGCTGCAAACAGTTGGAGACACCTGGGCTTGTTGGGAGGTGAACTTGCCCTCCTAAACCCGCAGCTCCTTCCACTTTGGGGTGCTAGAATGAGGAAAAAGATGAAGGCTGCTAGCCTTCTCACTCCCCACCCCCTCACCTCCCTAATCCCCACCCCAGGGCCCTTCAGCAACAGGTTAAGCTGATCTGGATAGAGGGAAGCATATTCAAACAATTAAGAACGTATATAGTCGACATCTATTCTGTGAGCCCAAGTTATTAGAATCCATAGTTACCTAATTACAATTTCTACCAAAGAGTGGTCACCATGCAAAGAAGTCAAGAATCCACGAAAAAAAATTTTAATTAAAATCTATTCAAAAGCTAGAAATCAATTGGAAAGCATGACATAACCAAGTGCATGCTGCTCTCTTAAAAAATGTGAATTAAAAAAAAAAATCAGTGAGGACAAAATCTGCTTGTGTCAATCCAGGTTGTTCCTCCTATTATAGCAAAAGCATATTTTATAACACACTTATATTTCTTCACTGAGGGCCCACTTTCACTCTTTGTTTTTGACCTCTGTGCAAATGAAAGTTGTGAAGCAGTTATTTCATCTGCTGGAGCTGAGGTCTGCATTGCCATTCATCTCCTCATTTCTGGGGCTCTGCATTCAGGCGTATGGAGAGAAAACTCTAACAGAGCAGCAGGGCTTGGTCTGAAATCAGCACTTAGAGTATCTGCCCACATAGAAACAGATCTTTTTGTGAGGTTGAATGATGCTGATAAAATAATAGATTGGCCTGCTGTGTGGAAGCTATGGAAAGGCAGCTAATGGGGCTCCCACAGGTCCTGGGAACCCAGCTAGCAGTTGCAGCAAGAATCTGATGAAAAAGCAAGATCTAGCTAAGGTGCTATAAGCAAATTAACCCAATACTTAAAGGGGTGTGCGTGCGTGCATGCACGTGCTGAGAGGCAAAATTAACCATTAACACACACTAGTTTGATCTATCTAGCTTCTGTTGCAAGTTCTAGCACTCCTTTTGGAAACATGTCCCATGTTTCAACAATACTTTTGCTGAGAGAACAAGCTCCCAGGGACATGGGGGTGTGTATGCCATTAAAACCAATCAATTTCATTGTTAAATTTTACAAATATTTCCATGCAATTGTCAACAGAAATATAATTTTCTGAACAATGTCACACAAATAAAACATATCTTGGAAAACACTGCAGAAGTCAAAATGTCCATTTGGAGTTCCCAATCCTTAGACTTCTCTTTGTGATTTCCAGCTCATTCAGCATCTTAGTAACCAAGCAGACATATTCTGCAGCTGGAAAGTACGAAGGCAACTTCAACATATCTCTCAGGCCAAGGTTATCCTGTGTTTTTGGCTTTGTCCCTCCTGTCCTGACAGAAAGAATGCACAGGGAACGTCTCATTTGGATTCGGGAGGTGAAGGTGGTCCTGAGAAGAGTTGGTAACCATGCAGTGAGTACCCCATCAGCCAAACTAAAGTGTGTGTGCATGTATGTGTGCATGTGTGTGTATGAAAGGGTGGAAGGGAAACCTGCTCTAAGAGGAAAGAGTAAATAGTTCTTGCTAAGGTATGAATAACTGATAAATACAGCCTCACAGTAAAGCCAAGTCTTCACATGTTATTTGTTTTTGTAAGATTTGTAACCACTTCCTAAAGCTTCTTCATTTTGACCAAGAATAGAGTCTTAAGTTAAATGGAAAAGGCTCTAATGCTGGAACACAGATTCTTGGGCTTACTGAGCTGATAAGGGAGATTGCCCTTCTGGGAGCCTGGGGAGGTTATACTGTATGGGTTTCCCTGAAAATGCAACTATTGACTCTCTCTTATTTCAAGTCTTTCCAGGACAGAGAAAAGACTTGTGTGCCTCTCTGCTCTCTGTATAAGGAACAAGAATATTAGTGCAAAATTCAGCTTCTCAGAGCACCTGTGTTAGGTCCCAAAAGGGTCAAGCACTGGGATAGTTGATGAGGCAACCAGGGACAATCCAACAGGCTCTAACACATGCCCCTGGGGTGGCCATGCTGCAATCAGCTCACAAGCCAAAAGAACTTGAGTTTGTCCAAAGCTGAGAACAATAGGGCAGACTGGGCAGGCTTGGCTATGCAGAGGCTTTGTGTCATACTCGACATTCCCTCCCTATGAAAGTCTTGGAAACCTGGGGGACATGAAGAACACTAGCAGCCATTCTAGACACTTGGAACTTGGTCCCTCTCCCACATGCATTTCTTGTCTGGTTGTATCAACAAATGTAGGGTTGAGGAAAGATGTGAATGATGGAAGGAACTTTCCAGATAGGAGCGAGGGAGCAGAGCCCAGCATGTAACTGCCTCTTCTATTACCTGCAGCTTGCTCTCTGAGGTACAGCTACATCCTCACCATGTGACCAGCATGCCCAAACTCAAATTCTGCCATGGGTGCCTCTAAGCTACATTGGCAGTACTACTTCTTACTTCCAAGCATATCATGCTGCCCCTAGGAGGTATTCAATAAATGTACTGAATGATAATACCCCACCTTGTGGTGTTTCTTATCTCTCCTATGTGGCTACATCTTGTTTCCCTGGTAGGATCATAAACAAGGACAGCATATAACACTTCACCTGCCTTACACTTCCTCATGGAGCACCATAGACAGAGTGCTCTGAAAGACACCAAACCCTTAATACTTTCCCGTGCTTGCATAGATGGGCATTTTCTATTTATGTCTATTTCTTTATTTACATTATTCTGTACAGTGGTGGCCTTTTAAACTTTCACCTACAAACAATGACTGCTAGTATAACACTCCAGCCTCTAAATGGAATTAGTTTCCTCTGTTCTGCTGGACAGCTGCAAGAGACAGAACATATGGTCAATTTTATATGATATTTTGATAATTCATATCCTGTTACTGAGAAGAATTACCACAGGAAAGGAAGAAAGAGAGACAGAGAGAGAGAAAGATATTGTCTTGTAGATAATAAAAAATTTTCACTCATTTCTTACATTTATCCATTTTCAAGACCACTTTCCATTTTCTTAGTTGTCTTTTCTGAAGTGTTTCTGAGGAAAAATAAAAGACATATTCCCCTTTAGGTAGTCTGTTTGGAATGAACTATTTGAAGGGCAACCCAGCAATGCATGGGCTTTCATAAGTAACATGACCATCCACCACTTTAAGGAAATACAATATAAATAGATAAAGCAGCTAGCAGGTAATTACATGCATTAAAGAAAGATTCTCCACTTTCCAGGGGAGAATTACTGCAAGCTCCTACTTTGCACTGAACATGAATTTCAACTTTTAAATTTTGATTTGCATAAAACTTTTTGTAACAGAGGTGCACTTATAACAAGAATTTCTCCGAATCCTATTACAATGAGGAGGAGACTGAGGGAGGATCTTCCAGTTCTAGCCACTAATCCAGTGAGATTGTAGCTGCATTTGAAAGGGTGATGTCAAACCACTCTAAGGCTGTGACCCATGGGGTTGTCAGCCAATCAAAGACTCAGTGTGCAGCTGGGCCAGGTCATTTGTTCTCCCAGATCTTATCAGACTTGACTCCTTTTCCAATTAGAACTCCTATTTCTCATTTTCGGCCTCAAGTTTCCTCTACTCACAAATACCCACAATAGAAAGCAGCTTTACGGTCTCCTAATCCACTGATTTTCAAACTTCTTTTAAATCAGAGAATCCTTTCCTCAAATGAAGGCTCACCCCAAAACCCAAGATGTAAAACAGAGCCACTTGGTTGTGCTCTGGTCATGTCGCAAAGCCCCACCAGAAGCCCACCTCCTGCACTGACCTGACCTTAGTAAGGACTTCAAGATGGAAATGCCACTCCCTCCATGTACAAATGGAGAAACTGGAGGTTGGGCTCAGTGTTTCTCAGTGAAGATGTTATTGGCATTTGGGGACAAAAGCAGTCTTTACTGTGTAGGATTGACCTCTGCATGGTAGTCCTTTAACTTCCTCAGCTAAGTGCCTGTTGCCCTCGCATACTTGTGTTGACTAAAATCAGCTACTGAGAGAGAGTCATCTGGTTCCACCTGGGCTGAGAATCACATGGCTCTGAAATGATTTCACCAGGGTTAGTCAGAGGGGCAAGGCCAGCATGAACCCAGGTATCCTGATTCCCAGTCTATTGTTCTTTCCTCTCCAGCACATGGACTTTCCTGCCAGCTACAATTTTTTTCTGTCCCTCACCCCTTTTAAGCTTTGCTCTAACAGTTGGGGCCCCGTCTACTGCAATTCAGCTTCTACTTGTCTGTGAGGCTGCCTTGAACCACTGCCATTGCTGCTCTTAATGTAGAAGCCGGGAAAGCTCTTCCATCTGAGGATGGAGATTAGTGTAGACAAAGAAAAGATATCACAAGCACTTCTCAGTTCCTAGTGAGCACAAATTTAAGCCCTGGGCCCATGAACAACATAGCTTCTCAGTGAGATGTGAAATTGCAATGCACTAGCCCAGATGAACTGATTTTTTTAAATTGAAATATAGTTGATTTTGTTTGTTGTATACATATAAACATATAAAATGTTTATAGTGGAACAGGATAGAAAGCCCAGAGATAAACCCATGTACATATGGTCACCTTATCTTTGATAAAGGAGGCGGGAATATACAGTGGAGAAAAGACAGCCTCTCCAATAAGTGGTGCTGGGAAAACTGGACAGGTACATGTAAAAGTATGAAATTAGAACACTCCCTAACACCATACACAAAAATAAACTCAAAATGGATTAAAGACCTAAATGTAAGGCCAGACACTATCAAACTCTTAGAGGAAAACATAGGCAGAACACTCTATGACATAAATCACAGCAAGATCCTTTTTGACCCACCTCCTAGAGAAATGGAAGTAAAAACAAAAATAAACAAATGGGACCTAATGAAACTTCAAAGGTTATGCACAGCAAAGGAAACCATAAACAAGACCAAAAGACAACCCTCAGAATGGGAGAAAATATTTGCAAATGAAGCAACTGACAAAGGATTAATCTCCAAAATTTACAAGCAGCTCATGCAGCTCAATATCAAAAAAACAACAAACCCAATCCAAAAATGGGCAGAAGACCTAAATAGACATTTCTCCAAAGAAGATATACAGATTGCCAACAAACACATGAAAGAATGCTCAGCATCATTAATCATTAGGGAAATGCAAATCAAAACTACAATGAGGTATCACCTAACACGGGTCAGAATGGCCATCATTAAAAAATCTACAAACAATAAATGCTGGAGAGGGTATAGAGAAAAGGGAGCCCTCTTGCACTGTTGGTGGGAATGTAAATTGATACAGCCACTATGGAGAACAGTATGGAGCTTCCTTAAAAAACTAAAAATAGAACTACCATACGACCCAGCAATCCCACTACTGGGCATATACCGTGAGAAAACCATAATTCAAAAAGAGTCATGTACCAAAATGTTCATTGCAGCTCTATTTACAATAGCCAGGACATGGAAGCAACCTAAGTGTCCATCAACAGATCAATGGATAAAGAAGATGTAGCACATATATACAATGGAATATTACTCAGCCATAAAGAGAAATGAAATTGAGTTATTTGTAGTGAGGTGGATGGACCTAGAGTCTGTCATACAGAGTGAAGTAAGTCAGAAAGAGAAAAACATATACCGTATGCTAACACATATATATGGAATCTAAGGAAAAAAAAAAAGGTCATGAAGAACCTAGGGGCAAGACAGGAATAAAGACACAGACCTACTAGAGAATGGACTTGAGGATATGGGGAGGGGGAAGGGTAAGCTGTGACAAAGTGAGAGAGTGGCATGGACATATATACACTACCAAATTAAAATAGATAGGTAGTGGGAAGCAGCCACATAGCACAGGGAGATCAGCTTGGTGCTTTGTGACCACCTAGAGGGGTTTGATAGGGAGGGTGGGAGGGAGGGAGATGCAAAAGGGAAGAGATATGGGGACATATGTATATGTATAACTGATTCACTTTGTTATAAAGCAGAAACTAACACACCATTGTAAAGCAATTATACTTCAATAAAGATGTTAAAAACGAGAAAAGACACATTCACCCCAATGTTCATTGCAGCACTATTTACAATAGCCAGGTCATGGAAGCAACCTAAATGCCCATCGACAGACGAATGGATAAAGAAGTTGTGGTACATATACACAATGGAATATTACTCAGCCATAAAAAGGAACGAAACTGGTTCACTTGTTGAGACGTGGATGGATCTACAGACTGTCATAGAGAGTGAAGTAAGTCAGAAAGAGAAAAACAAATATCGTATATTAACGCATGTATGTGGAACCTAGGAAAATGGTACACTGGTTTGCAGGGCAGAAGTTGAGACACGGGTGTAGAGAACAAATGTATAGACACCAAGGGGGGGGAAAGCTGCGGAGGGGTGGTGATGGTGGTGTGATGAATTGGGCGGCTGGAATTGACGTGTATACACTGATGTGTATAAAATTGATGACTAATAAGAACCTGCTGTATAAAAAAATTTTTTGAATAAAATTCAAAAATTAAATAAAATTTTAAAAATGTTTATAAAAACATTTTATATATTGTGTTAGTTTCTGGTACATAGCAAAGTGATTCAGTTTTATATATATATATATATATATATATATATTCTTTTCCATTATAGGTTACTACAAGATATTGAATATAGTTCCCTGTGCTATACAGTAGGACCTCGTTGTTCATCTATTTGATTTGATTTGATTTGATTTATTTTATTTATTTTTGGCTGCGTGCAGGCTTTCTCTAGTTGCGGCGAGCCGGGGCTACTCTTCGTTGCGGTGCGCCAGCTTCTCATTGCGGTGGCTTCTCTTGTTGTGGAGCATGGGCTCTAGGCACGTGGGCTTTAGTAGTTGCAGCACACAGGCTCAGTAGTTGTGGCATGCGGGTCCTAGATTGTGCGGGCTTCAGTAGTTGCAGCACATGGGCTTAGTAGTTGTGGCTCGCAGGCTCTAGAGCACAGGCTCAGTAGTTGTGGCGCACGGGCTTAGTTGCTCTGCAGCCTGTGGGATCTTCCCCAACCAGGGATCGAACTTGTGTCCCCTGCATTGGCAGGTGGATTCTTAACCCCTGTGCCACCAGGGAAGACCTGTGTTCATCTATTTTATATATAGTAGTTTGTATCTGCTAATCTCAAACTCCTTATTTATCCCTCCCTGCCCCCTTGATTTTTTTTCTTCTCCCCAAATCATACTGTTTGATTCTAGGTCATCTATATTCTATATAACCTTGCTTCTCATAGATCGTCTTTTGGCTGACATTCTCACCAAACAATTCCTACTTTCTCCATTCAGCAGCTGTATGACTTTCTAAAGGACACCTGGCTTTTCTGACCTCAGTTTCCTCATTTACAAACTGGGGAGAAGAGAAAACTTGCAGGATCCTTGCATGGATTCACTGCAATAATGCATGTACAGTCCCTAGCACTACCAAATGCTTATTAAATGGCTGCTGCCACTGTTCGGATTAACATTGTCACCATTTCCTTGCCTTGGTATAACTTGTTGGAATAAAGTAAATTCCCCTTAGGTAAGCTTCTTAAAGTTGTCACTTGGAGGTAGTTGAACACCCAAATTCTAGATTCCCTGCTCAAAGCTTCCCCTCAGCTTTCAAGCTTGCCCAGTAATGTCAGCCTATTTTGGAAGAAAGTGTTAGATTCCCCTCTTCCTCCTGTAGTAAGACAGGTAAACATCCCCATAGTCATCCGGGAGATCTTATTTCCCACTGATACAGGGGTCGGCAAATTTCCAGACCTTTTAAAATGGGTTTTTACTAACAGTCTAGCAAGTCTCCAGAGAGAACTATCCTGTCCAAGACAGCCAGGACTCTTTTTTTTACTGACAGTTTGAGCTGTGTGCTTGAAATCATTTTTGACAAGAAAGAAACAGGCTCAAGTACAAAGAAATCACGGACCGTCCACAGTGACCAATTTTCAGACTTTAAAATCCACACAAGTGCTTAATTATGCCATACAAAAAAAGAATTTTCATGGAAGTTTGTTGTAAATTTTGTCTTTTGCTCTCAGTACTCAAGAATCAGTTAAACAATTTCAAAAATCACAGCTGTTAAGTCAAACTAAACCAAACACACTGTTCTGAAATATTTGCCAAAAGTTGTTTCAGCGTACAGTTTGCTTCACTGAATCAATTAGGTTTTGCAAAGTTACATTTGTGTAGAGCATCTGTTAGATACCTGTTTAAAATCTATCCATATGGTTAGTGTTTTAAATGATATATACAAATGTTAAGTGTATATATGAAAAAGTACCCTTTATTGAAAAAATAGTTAAAACCCAATAAATCATAACAAATTCAATATTACATTCCATGTTGGGATTCTTTGGGTCGATCAGATTCAGCAGCACTTCTTAATAGAAAGCTTTCACATGTTTCCGAGGAAATTGTGCCCAAGGAAAGACTAGTGCAGTTTCCCTAGCTACATTTCCTTGCTCTTTTTCTCCTCAATGAAACAATAATTATTCAATTAATCTTGTCAACAAGTGGAGGCTGGTTTCATTTCAGTTGTTTACTAATTATTATTGGGTAGATCTTTATATCCTTCAAAATGTTGTCCAATTGCGACAAGCTACTAATGAAGCAAGACTTGGTTAATTAGGTAATAAGAGCAATTAGCTTGTCAGCAGTTAATTCCAACAGTCCCTAGAGAACTGCTACATTTAGGGATATGTATCTCAGGAGCTATTGACCTCTAAACCTTCCTCCTTTGCTGTCACTGCAGTTTAATGGAAAGTCATTTATTTTGTCAGGCTAATAACTGAGGTAATGAAGTAGCCTATGGCTCTGGCTTGCTACTCTGTTTTTCTCTTGCTAATTTTAGAAAGTTTAAAAATAGATGAATGGGTCTATTTTGGATATCATTAAAAGAGGAAACCCAAGGTGGGACTTTACAGAATCTATGGAGCACCCGCTGACCACCCCCAAAGCTATCTGGAGCTCATTAGTCCTTACAGAGCTTTCTCTGCCAAAGAAAAGTTGGTTGTGAAATTTTAAATTCAAAGACTTTTAAAAGCCAAATCAATTTTGTTTGAAAATTTGATTTAATGGGATGACGGAGGATAATTCTGGAATTTATTCTCATTTCCATGTTTACTGATAGAGACTGTCTTTAAAAAGTGATGGAATTGGATGATTCACTTGTAGCTTTTTCTGTTGCAGGGAGATGAATGAGGCTGGAATGAGGATTACTTTTCATAGTAGATCTTAGAAAATATCTTAGGACAACTTGACAAGCTTGACTTTGCCAAAGAGTAAATATAAGCTAAGATAATATGATTGTTCTAATATTGGACCTTCCATTTTCAGTGTAAATTCTGTGTAGAACATTCCCTCCACCTCCAGACAGTGGCTGAATCTGACTGAGACTGACACCAAGTCTGAGGCTGAGATATTTCACGGAACCAATTTGCTATTTCTGGTCTCCTCATTCCTACAAAAAGTTGGGAGAGGAAAGTGCAAGCCTTTCCTCTCAGAAGTCCACAGGCCCTGGTCTGTCTACCCCATGGCATATTTCAGAACTTCACTTACTTCACCTTTATTTTTCTCCTTGGGAGCATTGTGCAAAACTCTTCTAAGCTGAAGCCATTATACCAACTACAAAGGATAAAAAAGGAATATGAAAGTGGAAACAAAAATGAAGGCAACTAATCCTATCTCATCTCATAGTTCTCCTGAAGTTGTCACCAATATTAGAGGTAACAGTATGGACCTTGTTGGAATTCAAGATGCCCAATAAATAGTACTCTCCCTTACCCTCTTGAGTTCTGAACCAAATAAGAAATAAGTCAAAAGGGTAAGGTGGATTAGAACTCATATTACCTTTATTTTAAATTGATAGAATTCAATTCAGATTTTACTACACTTTCAAGGGAAATTACCTCAATATTTTAAAGAATTAACAAAATTTAATACTGTTTAAAACATCATATTAGAGAACGTGGTTGTTGTAGGAGTATGGCTTCTATCACAGACAGGCAGGCTTCCTAATAGAACTAAACCCCAGAATTAGAAAAACTTACCCACCCGGTGTCTGGACCACATCACCTGGGAAAACTGCTGGCATAAACCAAGGAGCTGAGCCAAAGATGTTCTTCTGCTGGTGGCTGCATGCTAGAGAGGAAAGAGTTGGCTTTACATGTCCAACTTCACTTTCCAAACTCAGGAATAAGATTAAGGCACTCCTCAAGGGAGCAGTAGGAGGGGGCAGGAATACAGGTGTGTTTCCCAAGTAGAATTCCCTCCACTGGAGTAGAGAAGGACTCTTCCTTCCAACAGATGTTATAGATGTAGGTTTTTTTTATATGATTCCATTTTGGTGATTCATTAAGAAATTAAGAGTATAGTAAAATTGAAATTAAACTTCATTAATTTTAAAACAAGGTGATTTACAACTTCAAATTGTCAATAAACAAAGAATCTATAAAGCAAATTAACAGTGTCTTTAGAATTTGTGAAGGACCATTTTGATTCCATAAGAGAATATACTAATTTGAAGTCGCTTCAAAGTGACTAATTTAATTTCAAAGTCACTAATTTAAAAGGGACCCTCCTAATTATAAAATATTGTTAAATCTGTTAAAGTAACTCATATAGGCATAGGTATGTTGTTCTTACCAGAATAGTGAAAATGCTGAACAGAACTATCTCAATTATTTTATTTTACTTCTTGATATGCATATATTCTACCAACATACTCTACCTTCAGCTTAC
Organism: Monodon monoceros; assembly: GCF_005190385.1. Classification (NCBI taxonomy): domain Eukaryota; kingdom Metazoa; phylum Chordata; class Mammalia; order Artiodactyla; family Monodontidae; genus Monodon; species Monodon monoceros. The sequence continues at coordinate 45,930,645 of NW_021703776.1, forward strand.
TAATAAGACTGAAAGGAAAAGGAACTCTGGGTTGCCCCATATTTCCCTTTCCTTCTGTGCCATCATGTTCAGCATAAGTCATTGACACAGAGGGGTAATATGAGGAAGAGAAGATATGATAGGCTTCCCAGGTTGTTTTTTTTTCTTACAACAACACTGCTGCCTTCTTCTTGTGTGTGACACAAGTTCTCTTTTAAACAGAAAGTGTGGTTTGGGGAGCTGTTAGCATACTACCCCGCCCACAAGCTCTGCCGCTCAGTCCTTGATGTAACACACTTACCTTATACTTGCTTTGAATTTCGCTGAACTCCCATGCTGCATGAGTGCACCAGAGTTCCGTGCCCACGGGGCATTGTGAACACTGCCTACAAATGGGACAGCTAGGAAGCGTGGGACTTACACTGCACATACCCCCTCTGCTCAAATGCATGCTTTATTGTCCCATCAGACTTCATGCATGAAACACAAGTTCAAAGATAAAATTAAGAATTTCAAAACAGAGACAGTAGAGAAATAAAACAAGTGTGGGCACTTTTGGGCACAGGGCCATGTGCAGTGGCACAGGTCACATGCCCATGAAGCAAGCCCTGGAGAGAAGGTTGGACCTAAAGGAATTCAGGCCACAGATTAGCAGCAAGGAAGGTTGAATTCCAGGATAGTGGTCTGAAAGGGAGGGACAAGTGGTGGAACAACTCCTTATTCTTGTTTTAAGCCACTACTCTCACTTTTACCAGGATGTTAGAGTACCAATGATAAATGGGCCTTGTACCAACACAACACCAGGCTGGCAAGAGTGTTAGAGGTGACTTACTCCTCAATAAATATGAAGTAATTCTTCTCAAGTTGTTATTCAGAGTTGTATGGACCCAATTTAGCCTTTGTGCTAAATTACATTCCACTATGCACAAAAGTAGGTGAGTTTTTGCTACATTTTTGTGGGCATTTGGCAATAACTAGTCTGGTTAAATAAAAGTTTATTATAATTTCTCAACTGATTTAGTAAAATTGGTATAAACATGTAGCTTTGGTAAATTAAACAGCTTTCAAAGTTCTTTAAATTCATTACCTTTAGAGTTTACAAAGTGCTTTTACCTACCGAATCCCCCATTTAACCCCCATAATAACCCTGTGAGATAGAATAGGCAGACATTTTTATCACTGTATATGCGTGTGTTTACCAGAACTATCAATTGGATTACATGAACCTGCATCCCTCCATGGCCTTACCTGATTGGAAAGGTGGAAGCACTTAATGGAAGGAAATCAGACCATAAGCTAGACAATGAATGACCTAGTGTGACCAGACTCTAAAAGATGAACTGGGCCAATTTGATGTATCTCTCAACAGAGGTAAGGTAATTTGTCAAACACAGACCTTGTTGTACAACTCATACTGAGTCTCAACATTTCTAAAATAGATCTATTGAGACATTTTCTCAAATTGCCCCTTTCTCTGTCTTCTCCATCTCAGTAAAGAGCACTTCCATCCACTTGTTTGTTCAGCCAAACGTAGGAGTCATCCTTGAGTCCTCCTTTTCCCTCCATCCAATCTCTCAGCAAGCTCTGCCAGTTCTATTGATAGCTTTAGTCTATCTGCTTCTTTTCAGCTCTACTGCCCACTCTCTGGCCCAAGCTACCATCATCTCTTGCCTACTTTGCAATATCCTCAAAGGTGGTCTGCCTGCTTCCAATCTTGCCCCATTGTAATCCATTCTCCACACGACAGCCATTGTGAGCTTTATAAAATGGAAATAAATCATGTCACTTATATGCTTAAAAATTTTAGAGGTTCTTCAGAGTTCAAGAGCTCATTCTCCTCATATAGACTGAAAGTGAGGGGATGGAAAAAGATATTCCATGCAAATGGAAATCAAAAGAAAGCTGGAGTAGCAATTCGCATGTTAGACAAAATAGGCTTTAAAATAAACACCATTGCAAGAGACAAAGAAGGACACTACATAATGATCAAGAGATCAATCCAGGAAGAAGATATAACAATTGTAAATATTTATGCACCCAACATAGGAGCACCTCAATACATAAGGCAAATGCTAACAGCCATAAAAGGGGAAATCGACAGTAACACATTCATAGTAGGGGACTTTAACACCCCACTTTCACCAATGGACAGATCATCCAAAATGAAAATAAATAAGGGAACACAAGCTTTAAATGATACGTTAAACAAGATGAACTTAATTGATATTTATAGGACATTCCATCCAACAACAACAGAATACACTTTCTTCTCAAGTGCTCAAGGAACATTCTCCAGTATAGATCATGTCTTGGGTCACAAATCAAGCCTTGGTAAATTTAAGAAAATTGAAATCATATCAAGTATCTTTTCTGACCACAAGGCTATGAGACTAGATATCAATTACAGGAATAAATCTGTAAAAAATACAAACAAATGGAGGCTAAACAATACACTACTTATAACCAAGAGATCACTGAAGAAATCAAAGAAGAAATCAAAAAATACCTAGAAACAAATAACAATGAAAACACGATGACCCAAAACCTATGGGATGCAGCAAAAACAGTTCTAAGAGGGAAGTTTATAGCAATACAATCCTATCTTAAATAAACAACCCAACCTTACACCTAAAGCAATTAGAGAAAGAAGAACAAAAAAACCCCAAAGTTAGCAGAAGGAAAGAAATCATAAAGATCAGATCAGAAATAAATGAAAAAGAAATGAAGGAAACGACACCAAAGATCAACAAAATTAAAAGCTGGTTCTTTGAGAAGATAAACAAAATTGATAAGCCATTAGCCAGATTCATCAAGAAAAAAAGGGAGAAGACTCAAATCAATAGAATTAGAAATGAAAAAGGAGAAGTAACAACTGACACTGCAGAAATACAAAGGATCGTGAGAGATACTACAAGCAACTATATGCCAATAGAATGGACAACCTTGCCCAGGAAGAAATGGGCAAATTCTTAGAAAAGCACAACTTTCCGAGACTGAACCAGGAAGAAATAGAAAATATAAAGAGACCAATCACAAGCACTGAAATTGAAACTGTGATTAAAAATCTTCCAACAAACAAAAGCCCAGGACCAGATGGCTTCACAGGCGAATTCTATCAAACATTTAGAGAAGACCTAACCCCTATCCTTCTCAAACTCTTCCAAAATATAGCAGAGGGAGGAACACTCCCAAACTCATTCTACGAGGCCACCATCACCCTGATACCAAAACCAGACAAGGATGTCACAAAGAAAGAAAACTACAGGCCAATATCACTGATGAACATAGATGCAAAAATACCAGCAAACAGAATCCAACAACACATTAAAAGGATCATACAGCATGATCAAGTGGGGTTTATCCCAGCAATGCAAGGATTCTTCAGTATACGCAAATCAATGTGATAAACCATAGTAACAAACTGAAGGAGAAAAACCATATGATCATCTCAATAGATGCAGAAAAAGCTTTTGACAAAATTCAATCCCCGTTTATGATAAAAACTCTCCAGTAATTAGGCATAGAAGGAACTTACCTCCGCATAATAAAGGCCATATATGACAAACCCACAGCAAACATCATTCTCAATGGGGAAAAACTGAAACCATTTCCACTAAGATCAGGAACAAGGCATGGTTGCCCACTCTCACCACTATTATTCAACATAGTTTTGGAAGTTTTAGCCACAGCAATCAGAGAAGAAAAAGAAATAAAATGAATACAAATTGAAAAAGAAGAAGTAAAACTGTCACTGTTTGCAGATGACATGATACTATACATAGAGAATCCTAAAGATGCAACCAGAAAACTACTAGAGCTAATCAATAAATTTGGTAAAGTTGCAGGATACAAAATTAATGCACAGAAATCTCTTGCATTCCTATACACTAATAATGAAAAATCTGAAAGAGAAATTCAGGAAACACTCCCATTTACCACTGCAACAAAAAGAATAAAATACTTAGGAATATATCTACCTAAGGAGACAAAAGACCTCTATGCAGAAAACTATGACATTGATCAAAGAAGTTAAAGACGATACCAACAGATGGAGATATATATCATGTTCTTGGATTGGAAGAATCAACATTGTGAAAATGACTCTACTACCCAAAGCAATCTACAGATTCAATGCAATCCCTATCAAACTACCAATGGCATTTTTCACAGAACTAGAACAAAAATTTGCACAATTGGTATGGAAACATAAAAGACCCCGAGTAGCCAAAGCAATCTTGAGAAAGAAAAACGAAGCTGGAGGAATCAGGCTCCCTGACTTCAGACTATGCTACAAAGCTACAGTAATCAAGACAGTATGGTACTGGCACAAAAACAGAAATATAGATCAATGGAACAGGGTAGAAAGCCCAGAGATAAACCTACGCACATAGGGTCACCTTATCTTTGTTAAAGGAGGCAAGAATATACAATGGAGAAAAGACAGCCTCTTCAATAGGTGGTGCTGAGAAAACTGGACAGCTACATATAAAAGAATGAAATTAGAACACTCCCTAACACCATACACAAAAATAAGCTCAAAATGGATTAAAGACCTAATTGTAAGGCCAGACACTATCAAACTCTTAGAGGAAAACATAGGCAGAACACTCTGTGACATAAATAACAGCAAGATCCTTTTTGACCCACCTCCTAGAGAAATGGAAATAAAAACAAAAATAAACAAATGGGACCTAATGAAACTTCAAACCTTTTGCACAGCAAAGGAAACCATAAACGAGACCAAGAGACAACCCTCAGAATGGGTGAAAATATTTGCAAATGAAGCAACTGACAAAGAATTAATCTCCAAAATTTATAAGCAGTTCATGCAGCTCAATAACAGAAAAACAAACAACCCAATCCAAAAATGGGCAGAAGACCTAAATAGACATTTCTCCAAAGAAGATATACAGATTGCCAACAAACACATGAAAGAATGCTCAACATCATTAATCGTTAGAGAAATGCAAATCAAAACTACAATCAGATATCATCTCACACTGATCAGAATTGCCATCATCAAAAAATGTAGAAACAGTAAATGCTGGAGAGGGTGTGGAGAAAAGGGAACACTCTTGCACTGTTAGTGGGAATGTGAATTGGTACAGCCACTATGGAGAACAGTACAGAGGTTCCTTAAAAAACTACAAATAGAACTACCATATGACCCAGCAATCCCACTACTGGGCATATACCCCGAGAAAACCATAATTCAAAAAGAGTCATGTAATGCAATGCTCATTGCAGCTCTATTTACAATAGCCAGGACATGGAAGCAACCTAAGTGTCCATTGACAGATGAATGGATAAAGAAGATGTGGCACATATATACAATGGAATATTACTCAGCCATAAAAAGAAACGAAATTGACTTACTTGTGGTGAGGTGTATGGACCTAGAGTGTGTCATACAGAGTGAAGTAAGTCAGAAAGAGAAAAAGAAATACCATATGCTAACACATATATAGGAAATCAAAAAAACAAATTCTGAAGAACCTAGGGGCAGGACAGGAATAAAGACACAAACATAGAGAATGGACTTGAGGACACGGGGAGGGAGAAGGGTAAGCTGGGGCGAAGTGAGAGAGTGGCAGGGACATATATACACTACCAAATATAAAATAGATAACTAGTGGGAAGCAGCTGCATAGCACAGGGAGATCAGCTCGGTGCTTTGTGACCACCTAGAGGGGTGGGATAGGGAGGGTGGGAGGGAGACGCAGGAGGGAGGGGATATGGTGGTATATGTATATGTACAGCTGATTCACTTTGTTATACAGCAGAAACCAACACACCATTGTAAAGCAATTATACTCCAGTAAAGATGTTATAAAAAAAAAAGTTAAGAGAGAGACATGGGACCCAGTCACGAGCAGATCACTTTCACTGAATTTCCCCTCCAAGATTTACTTAGGAAGGCAGAGTATGTTATTTTGAGGGGCATTTGAAGAAAATGGTAACTTTAACATTACCATGGAAGAGTATGTGTGTAAATACTACAAATAATAATACTGTTTATTAAAGTAAAAAAAAAAAAGAGCTCATTGTACTGATTTCCAAGGCTTTGCATGATCTGAAATTTGCATCCCTCTCCAACCTGACTCATACCAATCCCTTTAGCCACACTGACCTTCTGTTAGTACTTGGAGCCCATCAAGCTCTCTCTGTCTCAGGGACTTTGCACTTGCTAGTCCCTCTGGCTGGAATATTCTGCCTTCAACTCTTTGCAATGCTTATTTTGAAATCATTTTTAATTTAAATGTCACCTTTACAGGAAGGGCCTTCACTGATCATCCATCAGAAGTGATTTCCACCCCCATTTATTCTCTATTCAGTTCCTATTATTTCCCATCATAGGCCTTATCACAACCTATCTTATTTATTAGTGTCTTTGCTTGCTTATTGACCTTTTCTCTCACCAAAAAGTACATTTCATTAGGGCAAGGACCTTGCCTATATTGTTTATCACTGTATGCCTAGCACATGGAACAGTACCTGGCACATAATGAGGGCTTGATAATGTTTTATTTAAATGAAGAGTAGAGAGGAAGTCAGATGGACATATTAAAGTTGCTGATGTAGTTGTATTTGGGGCAACCTTATGTATACTGAAGACTATGTACAAGCAAAGGAAATAAAAATTATGCATAAGCAAAGGAGAAAGGGGACATGGAAAGGATTGCAGAAATAAGCCAAAATCTGAAAAAGAATGAATATAGACCCCAGATGTGTCTTCAGTGAGAAGTGTCCCAGTTATTAACTCAGAACAGCGGTGTCCTGACAATAAACTGCTTTTGTCAGACACCAACCAATGTCCCAAGTTTTTTAAATTAGAAAACTGGAGGTAATTCTGTAGTCTTGTCTTCTACAACTGTGGTTTTCATCAGAAGTCTTTTAGCTACAAGTAACAGATATATAATTTAAGCTATCAAGAATAAAAAGGGGACTTTTATTGATTCATAAATCTAGGAAACCTGCAGACATGAATGATTTCATCTTGGCTGGACCCAGAAGCTCAACTTATGTCATTTACTCTCTCTCTCTGTCCTTTCTCTCTCACTCTCTCTGGATGGATAGATAATAGATAGAACATACAGAGACACACACAGATAGAGATATAAATATACATCCCTATTTCTTAAATTTCCTTCCTTCAGTGCTGTGATTAATTCTCCAACAAGTTCTCACCTTTCGGACAAAAACACAACTATAGTCACACCCAAACTCACATTCTTACAACTCTTCATCAGAAGGAAGAGATACTCTCCCCCAGTGTCCTTAAGTGAATTTCACAGGACTGTTACACCTGACAACAAATTTTCTGAAAAAAAAAAAAACAAGAAAGAAATTTTGTTTACAATAGCATCAAAAACAATAAAATACTTAGGAATAAATTTAAATAAGAAGATGAAAGATCTCTACTCTGAAAACTACAAGACATTAATGAAAGAAATTGAAGAAGACACAAATAAATGGAAAGGTATTTCACGTTCATGGATTGGAAGAATGAATGTTGTTAAAATATCAATACTACAAGAAGCCATCAATGCAATCCCTATCAAGACTTCAGTTGGTATTTTTTATAGAAGTAGGAAAAAAAAAACACTCCAAAAATTTATATGGAACCACAAAAGACTCCAAATAACCAAGAAATCCTGAGAAGGAAGAATGAAGCAGGAGGCACCACACTTCCTGATTTCAAACTATACTATAAAGTTATAGTCATCAAAACAATATGGTACTGGCATAAAAACAGGTCAGTAGACCAATAGAACAGAATTGAGAGCCCAGAAATAAACCCAAGTTGACTGTATGGTCAACTAACATTTGACAAAGGAGCCAGGAATACACAATGGAGAAAAGACAGTCTTTTCAATAATAGTGCCCGGATAATTGAATATCCATATTTGAAAGAATGAAACTTGACCCCTATCTTATACCACTCATAAAAATTAACCCAAAATGGATTAAAGACTTAAATGTAAGACCTACAACCATGAAAGATCTAGAAGGAAACATGGAACTAAAGCTCCTCGACATGGGTCTTGGTAATAATTTTTTGGATCTGACACGTAAAGCACAAGCAACAAAATAAAAAAATAAACAGATGGGACTACATCAGATTAAAAAGCTTCTGCCCAGCAAAAGAAGCCAACAACAAAGTGAAAAGACAACGTACAGATGGGAAAAAATATTTGCAAACCATATATCTGATAAGGGGTTAATATCAAAAATATATAAAGAACTCATTCAGGGACTTCCCTGGTGGTCCAGTGGTTAAGACTTTGCCTTCCAATGCAGGGAGTGTGGGTTCGATCCCTGATTGGGGAGCTAAGATCCCACATGTCTCGGGGCCAAAAAACCAAAACATAAAATGAAACAATATTGTAACAAATTCAATAAAGACTTTAAAAATGATCCACATCAAAAAAATCTTAAAAAAGGAAAGAACTCATTCAGCTCAATAACAACAACAAAAAACCAAATAACCCAATTTTTAAAATGGACAAGGGACCTGAATCACCATTTCTCCAAAAAAGATATACAAAAGGCCCACAGATAATTGAAAAGATGCTTAACATCACTAGTCATTAGGGAAATGCAAATTAAAGCCATAATAACACCTCACTCCTGTTAGAATGGCCATCATCAAAAAGACAAGAGATAACAGACGCTGGCTTGAATGTTGAGAAAAGGGAACTCTTGTGCACTGTTGATGGGAATGTATCTTGGTACAGCCACTATGGAAAACGGTACGAAGAATTCTAAAAAAAATTAAAAATAGAACCACCGTGTGATCTGGAAACTCCAGTTCTGGGACTATATCCGAAGGAAATGTAAACACTAACTTGAAAAGGTATTTGCACCCCCATGTTCATAGCAGCATCGCTTGCAATAGCCAAGACATGGAAACAACCTAAGTGTCCATTGATGGATAAATGGGTAAAGAAGTTGGCGTATATACATACAATGGAATATTATTCAGCTATTAAAAAATGGCAATATGGATGGACTTGAAGGCATTATGCTAAGTGAAATAAGTCAGATAGAGAAAGATAAATACTATATGATCTCACTTATATGTGGAATCTAAAAAAAGAAACTAAACAAAAAACCAAAACAAACAAACAAAAAAACCCACACCAAATTTATAGAAAAGAGATCAGATTTGTGATTACAGAGGCGGAGGGTGAGAGCAGGGGAAACTGGAGGAAGGTGGTCAAAAAGTACAAATTTCTGGTTATAAATTAAAGAAGTACTAGGGGTGTAATGTCAACAACATGATGACAATAACTAAGGCTGCTCTGTGATATATAGGAAAGTTGTTAGAGGGTAAATCCTACGAGTTCTTATCACAAGGAGAACATTTTTTTCCTTTTATCTTTTCTTCTTTTTATTGTATCTATATGAGAAGATGGATGTAAGCTGACCCTACTGTGGTAATCATTTCACAATATATGTAAATCAAACCATCACGCTATATGCCCTAAATGTATACAGTGGTATAAGTCAATTATTTCTCAATAAAACTGAGGGGAAAATTGCCTGGGTCCAGGAGGCTAAGTCACTATGAATGGTCATCCTAGATGACCTGTCCAATCCTCTGGCCAGCAAGCCTGGCACAGTGACAACACACGAACCTGGCACAGTGACCAAAAAACACACAAAGCCCACTTGGAATGGGTAAGGTGGGACTTCCCCAAGAGATGCTGGCAGAGAAAAGTGACCTATCCTCTGCTACTCTATTCCAGCCACCTCCCAAATGCCTTTCAATTCCCTGCACACACCATGTTCTTCTATATGATCAGCGATTTGCACATGCCCCTGCCTTGGATTCCCTTCTCTCTTAGCTTCCTGGTGAACTTGAGATAAGATGGTTAATCTCAAAGCACTCCATGCATACCTCCACCACAGCCAGCTCACTGCCCTGGGTTCTTTATCTTTGTCTACATCTGTCTTGCTCAGACTGTGAGCATCTTGACTTCAAGGGCAGTGAGTAGGTGCTCAACAAATAGCTGTTTCACAAACAAATGGATGTGTGACTATTTCACATTCAAAGGTCCCACAGCTAATGAATTACAGAGCCAAGATTAGAACCCAGTGTATTTCCCTTGGCCCAGTATTCAAAACTTGTGTAGCATTATAATTATATAAGACTCTTATGAAGAAAAGCTGTAACTTTCTCAGCTATTGCAGGAAAAGCCTTAGTTTGGGCATTAATATTGAGAAAAAGAAAAACAACTCTCCACTGAATAAATAAATACAAAAAGGCTTAGAATGTTTTGCTGAAGTAAATTGTATTATTGGAGTTGTGATAACTCAGGAAACTTTTCTATTTTAAGCTCTTTTCACAGCCCTTCCAACAGTCAGTATTTCTTGTAAACGTTTATCCAGTGAGCACTTATTTAATGGATACTAAATAGGACTCTGATTGTACTAGTGACTGGGGACAAAAAGATAAGCAAGGCATCCCCTGCCATTGAGGAGACACAGTCAATGAAGAAATCAGACACAGCAGCCTATATGATCCTTTAACATCAGGTAAATCATGTCACTCTTCTGTTCAAAACCGCCCCCTAGTTTTCCTGCTCATTTGTGGTTATCTCCAGACTCCTTATCACGACCTACAAAACCCTCACAGCATGGCCTCCCCCTACCTTTCTGACCTCATCTCCCACCACTCTAGCACAACCAGCTTTCTGCCTCAAGTCCTTGAACTCTTTCTCTGCCTGAAATGTCCTTCCCCAGGTATCCACAGTTAAGTCCTTTACTTCCTTTATAGTTCTCAAATGTCTTCTTATCAAAAAGGGCTTTCCTGACCAGACTCCCCATCACCCAGTTCCCAGCATTATTCTCTAACCCTGTACCTGGTTTTCTTTATATTCAAGCACTTACGACTGACATATGTTTATTTTTTTATGTTAGTGCTCTCTCTCTCTCTCTCTCTCTCTCTCACAGACACACACACACACGCACACACACGATTGTAAGCTTCATTAAATAGGAATTTGCTGTTTTATTCATATTCAACAAATAGTTGAGTGACTGAATGAATGAATACCGAATATTTTTTTATTTTATTGAAGTATAGTTGATTTACAATGTTGTGTTAATTTCTGTTGTACAGAAAAGTATTCAGTTATACATATATATATATTCTTTTTCATATTCTTCTCCATTATGATTTATTACAGGATACTGAATATAGGTCCCTGTGCTATACAGTAGGACCTTGTTGTTTATCCATTCTATATATAATAGTTTGCATCTGCTAATCCAAACTCCCAATCCATCCCTCTCCCAACCCCCTCTCCCTTGGCATCCACAAATCTGTTCTCTATGTCTGTGAGCCTGTTTCTGTTTTGTAGATAAGTTCACTTGTGTTGTATTTTAGATTTCACATATGTGATATCATATGGTATTTGTCTTTGTTTCTGACTTACTTCACTCAGTATGACAATCTCTAGGTCCATCCATTAGCTGCAAATGGCATTTATTCTTTTTTATGGCTGAGTAATATTCCATTATATATATATATATATATATATATATACATATATACATACATACACACACACACACACACACACACACACACACACACATACATATATCACATCTTCTTTATCCATTCATCTGTCGATGGACATGTAGGTTGCTTCCATGTCTTGGCTATTGTAAATAGTGCTGCTGTGAACATAAGGGTACCTATATGTTTTTGAATTATAGTTTTTTCCAGATATATGCCCAGCAGTGGGATTGCTAGATCATATGGCAACTCTATTTTTAGTTTTTTGAGGAACCTCTGTACTGTTTTCCATAGTGGCTGTAGCAATTTCCATTCCTACCAACAGTGTAGGAGGGTTCCCTTTTCTCCACACCTTCTCCAGCGTTTGTTATTTGTAGACTTTTTAATGATGGCCATTTTGACCGGTGTGAGGTGATACCTCATTGTAGTTTTGATTTACATTTCTTTAATAATTAGTGGTAATGAGCATCTTGTCATGTGCCTATTGGCCATCTGTATGTCTTCTTTGGAGAAATGTCTATTTAGGTCTTCTGCTTATTTTTGATTGGTTTTTTTTTGTTGTTATTGAGTTGTATGAGCTGTTTGTACAATTTATTTTGGAAGTTAAACCCTTGTTGGTCATATCATTTGCAAATATTTTCTCCCAGTCTGTAGGTTGTCTTTTCATTTTGTTTATGGTTTCCTTTACTGCACAAAAGTTTATAAATTTGATTAGATTGCATTTGTTTCTTTTTGCTTTTATTTCTATTGCCTTGGGAGACTGACCTAAGAAAACATTGGTACGATTTATGTTAGAGAATGTTTTGCCTATGTTCTCTTCTAGCTTTATGGTGTCATGTCTGATATTTAAGTCTTTAAGCCATTTTTGAGTTTATTTTTGCATATGGTTTGAGGGTATGTTCTAACTTCATTGATTTACATGCAGCTGTCAAGCTTTCCCAACACCACTTGCTGAAGAGACTATCTTTTCCCTATTGTATATTCTTGTCTCCTTTGTTGAAGACTAACTGACCATAGTTGTGCTCTCTCTTGTGTTCCATTGATCCATATGTCTGCTTTTGTGCCAATACCATGCTCTTTTAATTACTGTAGCTTTGTCTGAAGTCTGAAGTCTGGAGTACCCAGTATTTTAATACGAACGTTTTCAAAATACACTGTACTCAATTACAACAATCATTCTCTTAAACTGCACTGATGATAGCTCTTACTAATGAGAACTGAATTCCAATGTTTAGGCTAGGGCCTGGCTCCAGTTGATGAGGTATTTCTTATTTCTAGTGAACCATTAAAGGCAAGACACTGGATCAGATGTTGAGAAGGGCACCAATGGGGTTAAAATAAGATTCAGAATTTAGGAGACTTTGGTCCAGTAGAAGAGAGAAAATCCACCTCTGATCATACAAATGCAGTCAGTAATAGGAGTCTAAAGACAGAGCATGTCATGAAGTCTCAGAAGAGAGAAAGAGAATTCTTGTTGGGAGGATCAGAGAAGACCTGAAGGATGAACTGATGTTTCACTTAAGCATTGAAGAATAGGTAGACACAGGAGAATGACAACTGCCCACAGAAGAGACACAGAAAACAAAGCCATGGGAGCATAAGAGAAAGTCTAGTCTTCCTTGACTCATGCTAATGGAAGTAGAGAATATAAAGATATAATGATCCTTTGAGATCATAGAAACCTGTGAATATGCTGAATAGTTTGGAGAGAAGGGCCTCGTGGACAAATCTAACGTTTTAAAAACTGGTTCTTTAGCAAAATTGAAATATCAATACTTACTTATAGAGTTCTAACAAAATAACATATTTGAAAGCACTGCCACATACTATATTTCATTAATCCTGGTTTTTGTTTGCTTATTATTCAGAAGACATTGTCTATTTATGGAAACAATTTGAACAAAGAAATGACATAATCAGAACTTTTTCTTACTATCAAATTACCTGAGAGATCTGGTACGATTTGGTCCTCCCCTGATCAGATGTTTTTGAAATGCCAAACTCAATTTCCTATTCCCCTACATGTCAACCAAAGACATAATGATAACATTAGCCTCTTCTTCATATGCAAATGGACATTCAAAAACTTTTTTGAAAAAGTTATGAGGTGGTAAAACCAAACTGCCTGGGTTTGATGCTGCCTCTTCCATGCAATAACTGTGTGACCTTGCCCAGGACACTTGACTTCTCCATGCCTAGTGGTTGGTGCTGTGAGAATTAAATAAGATACTGTGTATCACGTACTTAGCACAGAGCCTGGCATACAGCAAATGGTCAATAAATATTAGTTATTGTGATGCCATTGATGTTCTCTTAGATCCTAACTAGATAAGGATATAAAATTTAGTAATTTGGTCTTTATGATTTTTATTAATAATTTAAGCTATAAAAATTGGAGATTTGAACAGTAGGATGCACCTAAGTTTGAAAGATATGAAAAATTGGACTTCATCAAAATTAAAGACCTTTGTGTATCAAAGGACATTATCAAGAAAATGAAAAGACAACCTACAGAATGGGAGAAGATATTTGCAAACCATATATCTGATAAGGGTCTGATATCCAGAATATATAGAGAACTCTTACAACTCAACAACAAGAAGATAAACAATTCAATTTTTAAATGGGCATTAAAAATTGACATTAACAGACATTACTCCAAAGAAGATATACAAATGGCCAATAAGCACATGAAAAGATGATCAACATCATTAATGATTAGAGAAATGCAAGTCAAAACCATAATGAGATACTGCTTCACAGCCACTAGGATGGCTATAATTTAAAAAAAACAGAAATAACAAGTGTTAGTGAGGATATACCTTGCTGGGGGTGATATAAAATGGTTCAACTGCTGTGGAAAACAATTTGATAATAAAGTTTAACTCATAAAGTTAAACATAGAATTACTGTATGATCAATCAATTCTACTCCTGGGTAAATACCCCCCAAAAATTGAACTTAGGTACTCAAACAAATACATGTACAAACTTGTTCATAGCAGCATTATTCAAACTAACTAAAATGTGGAAACAGCCCCAAATATCCATCAACTGATGAATGGATAAACAAGTCATGATACATACAGGCAATGGAATATCATTCATCCATAAAAAATGAAGTACTGATATATGCATGCTACAATGTGGATAAACCTAGAAAGGCTAAGTAAAAGAAGCCAGATACAAAAGATCACATATTGTATGATTCCAGGTATATGAAATATCCAGAACAGGTAAATCCATAGAGACAGAGAGCAGATTGGTGGTTGCCAGGGGCTGGGGGAAGAGAGGAATGAGGAGCAGCTGCTTCATGGGGACAGGGATTCCTTTTGGGGTGAAGAAATTTTGGAACTGTATAAAGGTGGCAGTTGCACAACACTGTGGATATTCTAAATGCCACTCAATTGTTAATTTCTAAGAAGTTAATTTTACCTTATGTAAATCTCATTTCAAAGAAATATGAAAGCAAAATGATTACTTCCATAAAAATGTTAGAATTATAGTCTTTTCTAATTTGTCCCATTTTGTAGTCGCATAGTATATGTTTCCTCCATCATAGCATACTAGTCCCTGTGTTCTATTTTATTTTGTATGCACATCTACTACAGGGCTCAGTAAACTATGGCCCACAGGCCGAATTTGGCCCACTGCCTATTTTTGTGTGGCCCACAAACTAAGAATAGTTTTCACATTTTTAAATGGTTGAAAAAAATCAAAGCAAGAATAATATTTTGTAACACATGAAAATAAAATACAAAATTCAAATATGTGTCCATTTATAAAGTTTTATTAGAACATGGTGACTCTCATCTTTTGTGTATTGTCAATGGCTACTTTCATTCTACAGTAGTTGACAACAGAGATTATATGGCCTGCAAAGCCAAAAATATTTACCATCTGCCCCTTTACAGAAAATGTTTTTGACCCTTGATCTATATTAGATGATAAGCTTTTAAAGGGAAGAAGTAGCTCAAGTTCCTAGCCTAATGATTTGTATATCCCAGAGTTTTGATAAATGCCTCTTACTTTAACACCACTGTAAATTTTTTAGTATTCAAATGTGTGCCACAGGATTCCTGCTTCTATGTGCTAATAAAATTGAAAGCACTAATTTCCTTATATTTCTACAAAGTTTGACACTTACCTAGTTTGATATTTAGCATATGAATTCTACAAAAGATTTTTTAACAGAAATTCCATGCTGCAGTAGGAATTTATCATACCCAAAAAGAGAAGTAATTTTGCAGTCTTTCTAAAAAATATATAAAATAGGTGTTCATGTTGAAATCTTGAAAATTATGCTAATGTGCCATTCAAACTTTAGATGTCAGTACATAAAACTATGTTAGTTTTCTAGCACAAAAATAAATTAAGGATTAAAAAGTTCTGATCCCTGGCATTCCACTCTTGAGGATAAATTCAAAACTGGTATAACATTAGTTTTTAAAAAAAGCTTCTATATTTAACATTTAATTTATTAGGAGATATAGAATTCTGTTATTGGTTTTACAAAGTGAGACACCACATATGTTCAGGAGAGTATAGGTAAAGATGTAAACACTAAACATTCCAACAGTAGATTTGAAGGAAAAAAGAAGCAAAAATAACATTAGAGACTAGCTCTTTTTCGATTGTAGGTGACAAATGAGCCAACATCTTTGTAAGATAAAATGATACTAAGCAGAAATCACTTAAGTTTCTCAGACATTTTTCTAGCAAAATTTCTTCCTTCTCTGACTTTTAATATCTTTCACTACTTATATGTCTCTATTTTGCTCAGAAGATTGTCTGAGTTGCATGGGACTGTTGGTATAATCAATTTAGCAATCAATTCAGTGACATTGATGTTGAGTAAAGAATAGCCTATTGGGACTTCAGAGATCTCAACCAGAAGCCAAGTGACCTTGAGCCTGTTCTTTTACTTTTCATCATCTATGATAAAGAAGGTGACTCCGTGGTTTCTGAGCGTCTTCCATTCTAACATCCTGGGTGGCTAAATAATAAGTTAAATTTATTTTTCACATCGTGATTGACAAGTTATTCAACAGATTTAGGTGCATCACATTTTTTATAGTAATATATAGATTTGGGCCTTTGTATTTTTTCTTTATCAAATAATTTATGTGCACCCACTAGTGTAGTAGCCCTATATTTAATAGGACAATGTAAAAGAGTTTTCAAAGGGTGAAAAATCTATACATGTAAATTATTATTATTAAATAAAATCATACGATATTAGGGTTAGGAAGTTATGAAGTTCACGTACATGACTTTTTCACTTTACAGATGAGAAAACTGGATAAGATTTGGAGTAAGTGCTAGAGATTTGAGCTTTTCCATTATTCTATGTTGCCCCAGTTACAGCTAAAAAATGCATTCCAAATCCTTGCTGTTCCTGCAGTATTTGCCTGTATTGGCTTCCTCAATCATAATGTTTTTCAGGCAATATTCTATTTTCTCACACTCTTACTTTTTTATTCCCATGGCTTGATTTCAACCTAGTCTCTGTGTCTGCAAAACATTGCATTCCCTGGTTGGGTTTATCAAACAGTTGTATCTAAGTAGTGTATTTATATTTCATCCAAGCATAAGAAGTATATGGCTCATTAGAATTCAGGGATAATAACATAAGGTGAAGAAAAATAAACAAAGATGAAATAAGGGGGAAATTTTTGTCTTATCTCAACCATTTTGATGTCAGATTCTTCTTCAAAACTATGGGTTTTTAAAGGGGAATAAATTAATCTGGCAAATTATATCTAGTTAACCAGAAAGTCAGCAACAGTAGCAAGATACTTCTGGCAAGAGTCCATTCACTCAGTCATGTTCAGCAAACATTTATGGAGCCCTATAAATAGCAAGCCAATTTAGGAGATCCTGACTGAAATGAACAGATTAATGAGTCCCTTCCTTTCTAGGAAAAAAGTTAAGAAATAATCATTATAACTCAAATTTATTGACTCCTTACTATGTGCCAGGCTGTGTTCTGAGTATCTTACATGAATTATCCCTTTTGATATTTACAACAATATGTTATATATTATACTGATATCAAGATTAAATGAGATCCTTGACTAAGCTTCTCAACCAAGCCTGGAGCATTTTTGATTCTCACAGAATATTAATTTCCTCTCTGTCCTCCTTTTATTTCACAGGAGACATCACTATCTTTCCTTCTAGAAAATATCTCCCAGATAGAAGTGGATTTCCAGAGCTAAATGAATAATACAACCAAAAGTACCTGCTGACTGAACATAAGAAATATCCCTGAATCCAAAGGGCAGCTTAGATAGAGAAGTGAAATGAAGCTCAGCTGAAGGCAGAAATGGAACAAATGCTCATCTGAGGCACCAGGGATGGATTAACACAAGAGATGCCTGGAGATGGGAGGTAAACAGAGAGATTCTACTGTAAAGCGCTGAGACAAGAAGAGGTCTGGGCTCTGCTTAGTCATGAAAAGGCTCATACAGTTGGGGAGGCCTGGCTCCAGGGAACACACTGAAGGAAGCGTGGGCAGAGGCACAAATGACAGATTTTGGAGCCTGTCTCATGATGCCCCAGCCTAGAGCCTTCAGACATGGCTTCCAGAACCACAGCAGACCAACACTTTCCACAGAGATGGGGAGGAAGTTGCTAGAACAAACACTGTCCTGAAACTTGCCCCAAATCTGAACCTAATCAAACCCCAATGTTTTCTTGAGGTTAGAAAAGGCCTGGCTTAGCATTTTTAAAACAATATCTATTTGCCTTTTGTCTCCCATTTGTAGCCAGAAGTGGAAGTTCTAAAAACCCATTAAAAACTTTGGGTTTTATTTTGTATTTATTTCTTTACTATATGCTTTCCCAGCCAAAACCAGAAAATTCTGGGACGGCACAAGCTCGTTCTCCTGAGATATCCAGATCAAAGTCGTTTGGAACTGCCTTGGCTAAGCAACTGAATTTTTCCATTCTTATCCAAACCAATGCTTGAAACCCTTGCAATTTACTCATATGCATCCACCTTCTCAAGTGTTCTGAGGCATTTCTTTCAGCACACATGTTGGCCTTCAAAGGATAATAAGCAATTGTGTGCTGGCAAAAGTTGCATTTTCAAGTTTGTACCCCCGTACCATCATCCAACAAAGTGAACAAGAACTTCTGGCAACTTTGTCCACTCTCTATATATTCCATACAGAGTCAAAGTATAGGAAAATATAGGAAAAGCAACATTAAAGACCCTCTTGCAGAGAAATGTATTATTTTCAGAGTATTTTGCACTGCTAAATTATCCTCTTCCTTAAGTATAGAACTCACTTTGGCCAAGTAAAATTGTAAGACAACTCATGTCATCCAACCTGCAAATTTACCCGAAAGCTGGTCTCGTTCCTCTCTTAAGGCCTTAGAGAGATGTCCCTTGGCAGGGGGCAGTCACCCAAATTTGCCCTATCAGAAAATTTGCATGTTGTTGGATAACCCATAGTTTACATTTATTACTCTATAAATCATCCTTATTCTAAATGACTTTGATCCATAGGTACGTTACCTTTCAGGAAATTATTGAGTACAATGTGTCGCATGCCACAATCTTAATTTTGTCTTCACAAAAAATACAGTTTATCTATAGTGATTTTGCTGTGGCAATTCTTACCTTGATTTTCTTTTTTCCATGGGATACAAGAGCAAACTAGAGTTTGTGTTACCAAAAAATCAACTCTCAGTGTACTCCACATTTTCAATAGGATGAAGAAAATGTATGATGCTGCCCTACTCAAAGCTGCTGAGAAAACATCACAGTAATGCCCGTCCTTGCCTGTGACCTGTTTTAGCCTCAGCCTCTCTTTGGATACAAAGGTATTTCTTCAAGGATTTTACACAACCTTGGCTATTCCGGGCTGTGTATTTGAAGCCTTGTTCATTATCACAATCTTTTTTTAATGCCAAATGAAAACCATTTTTATGATCAGATAGATGAACTTCTAAGGTCAGCATCCCTGTCTCAATTACTGATGTTTCCAAAATATACAAGTGATTCTTTAGTTTTATAAACCTCCACCTGCTTCTTCCTTTCATGTAATTCACCTTTGTTCAGTTATTTTGCGCCACCCCTGCAGTGTTTTCAAATATATTTCAAATCCCCCAAGCAAACCTATTTCAGTTGATTGGCTTCAGAGAACTCTAATGCTGGCCAGGCATTTTGCTGCAACCCCATTTAGACTCAGCAGGAAGAGAAGATTTAAAAGGCAGATTACGTTTTTAGCTTTTTAAAACCTGCTTTATTAGAGAGGCTAAAAGCCACAGTGGTGATAAGCTGAATTCTTTTGAAATACAAGCAACTTCAAGACATCTAGCGAGCAGTTCCTCGCCTGTGGGGCTCCTCCCTTTGGGTTTCAATGATGGCAGGGACCAGCTGGCTCCAGGCATTATTCTTAAGGGTCTTTGTGGGTCCAACAACAGAATCCATAAAAGCACCAAAGAGGTTTCATTTAAGGGTCAGAGGTCTTTTAAAAGCAGCTCACCAAGATTCCCACCCCTGGACTTCTAGTGGGCCATTTTGTGTGAAAGGTTTGGTTAGGTACTGGCCTCCATTAATTGTAGAGTTTGGCCAAGGGACAGTAGATGGAGAACCATGGTGAGGATGTGAAAAGCCACTTAGAGAAGAAGAGAGAATACCTGTAGGCCAGACTCCTATGGCAGGCAGCTAGGAGTCTAAATGGATGGATAGATAGATAGGTAGATAGATAGATAGATAGATAGATAGATAGATAGATAGATAGATAGGTAGTTAAATAGAAGCCATAGCACATATCACCTTAAAACAAGTTATCAGTGCTTTCTCTTTCACTTATTTGGAGCTCTGTTTGAATTATACCAGGAGCTGCTTGTAAAGTGGCTGAGGGCCTATGAAAGGAGGTGGGAATAATGAAATTTCAAGAGAGTCAATGAGATTCCATAAGGTTTTGTTTAGAGGTTTTGAGATGAGATGAACACTACTGGGTTTCAAGAATGTTTATGGAGAGAGTGCACTGAGAAGCAGCCTGGGTCCTATTTAAAGGCAAGATACAGGCTTAAACCAGAGATGTAGCTAATCAGAGAGGACAAATACATGGCATCTGTGCTGCCACCCACTCCCTCTGTGGCCAAAGAGAATATCAACAACTAATCATAACTCCTGTGCCAAGCCCAGCTGGCCTTAGAATCCTTCTTAGCAGGCTGCTGCAGTCCTGGATTAGACTGCGGATACTCCTAAAAATGTCTATGGATAAGTTTAGAACCCAACACAAGTTTCCGTGGGTGGGGCAAAGAGGTAACAGAACTGAGTAGAGCCAGCACAATGGGGACTATCAGGGTGTCCTGTGGAGGCTCCATGTGAGCAGGGGCAGCAGGTATTCAGCTTCAGATGTTACCCCACAGGAATCTGGAACCCGTGTGACCAGATTTTTCAAGAGTAAATAGAAATCCAATTTTGACTTGGAATCTCTTGATTTTTGAATGTTGGATCCAAAAAGAGAGGGGAAAATGAGTGCTGTGTGGGCCAAACCGAATACATATGCAGAAAAAAATAAAATTAAAATACACCAATGGGCTAGCATAGCTTCCAGGCTTAGATGAACTGAAGGAAGATTCCAGTTTGCTCTTATCTTGCCTGAATTACCTTGTTACCATTCGCAGCTTAAAAACAAAAGAAAACCATCTCACCAGGGCTTGAAGAGGGCATGTGACAAATTGCAGAAAATTATAGCCAGCGCTTTGTGGTTGCTGAGCTCCCCCAGGTTGCACACTAGCAGAGTCCTGAAAAAGTAGGCAAACTTCAGAGATCAAACTTTCCACGGCTTCAGAAGGGACCTTTCAACCAGCTTGCTTTTGTCCGGATCCTCCCTTACCCCAACCCTTTTTTTTCAATCACAAAGCAGTTGTCTCAAAGCTCAGATTCTGATATTGTCAGAGGCTAATGACAATGTCAGAGGCATTTGCTCCTTGCTTATTTCAGTATTCCAGCCCTCTCAGTCTTGGTCTCCCTTTGGGCTGTTTACATACAATTTCCTTCTGGGTGGAACTTTGTTTTTTCCTTTCCTTCTTTTGAGGCTGTTGTTTTTTCTTAAAATAGGAGGTCATTTCAGGCAGAAATGTGTTTTCGTCTCCTTGCTTCCTCTATGGCTGGGACTGG
This sequence comes from Monodon monoceros, assembly GCF_005190385.1. Lineage (NCBI taxonomy): Eukaryota > Metazoa > Chordata > Mammalia > Artiodactyla > Monodontidae > Monodon > Monodon monoceros. The sequence continues at coordinate 45,952,300 of NW_021703776.1, forward strand.
GGCCTTTTGGAAAGAAGGAAATTTCCACTTTGTTTACAAGGAGGGATTGGTTTTCTTTGGATATCCCATTAATTTGCTGGGTAGGGAGTTTGGAGTTCCTAGCATTATCTAAGGAGATCAGGAAAGTTATTTTAAAGGCATTTCTTTGATTTTTTTTTTTTAATGTTATACACTCTGCTTTTCTTATTCTTTTTCTCAAACCAGTTCATGTTTTTCCAATGAATCTAAGCTTCCCATGTGTCTGTCCCTGCATTTCAGCTCTCTGTGTTGTCTTCCCAAGATCTTTAAGCTTTAGTTGTCAATCTGGATAATTTGACCAGCATTCTGGAACAATTCCAGCATGAGTCATAGCTTTATACTCTGGGTTGGAAAAGTAATTTTCCCTTTCCCTTCAAAATGCAGCCATGACCCATTACTGTTACTGGAAAAGACAGACTTGATCATGCATACCTTTCTTCACCCCATCCTCGCATCTTCACAGGCTACATCTGTCAAGCAATCCATCGCCCATGTCAAATAATGTGAATATGCACCCAAGTGGGTGTTCTAGGCACCATTGAGAGTTTAACCTGGACCTCTGGAAGAATACATTCTAAGACAGAACATTAACTGAAAAAAATTTTCCAAGCATCCCAAAGCCAAACAGAATAAAATTGCTCTAGGTGAATCTTGTGATGACTTTAGTAGGTTTGATGCAAAAGAAATATTAATTTTAAAATAATTTATTCAAGGCCACTCCCAATATGTGATTTATTTAAATGACCATGTTCACTAACAAATAATGCCCCCAAACCTCATTAAATGCAGTCAAACTATCAGATCTCAATTTTGATTTTTCAGTGCCATTCCATTTCATAAATGCTTTGTTTATTCTAACCCTGAGAACAAAGGTAAATAATGAAAAATAGGATAGGTGATAAGAAGGATTGAGATCAGGAAATATGTGACCAAAGTGGCTAAGGATGGAGGTTAGGACCATGGATTTGGAGCCAGACAGGTGTGGGATGGGTTCTCAGCCACATTGGTACTAGCTAAGTGGCCTTAGGCAAGTTACTCATTTTGTCTATTTCATTTTCTCCTCTGTAAAATAAAGATAATAATAGTACCTGCTTTACAGAGTTGTTGTGGATTAGTATGTTAAAGACATAGTTAAGTGCTCACCACCAACAACACAGAAATAATTCTAACGTTTATAGGGCACTTTCTATGCATCAGGTACTGCCTTTACTTGAATAACTCTATGAAGTAGGTATTATTATTATTATCTTAATTTTACAGATGAGAACATTAGGGACCCAGAGAAGTTAAGTAACTTATCCAGAGCCACAGAGCTACTAAGTAACCAAGCCAGGATTCCAACCCAAGTGGACTGGCTTTGAGCCTAAGCCCTTAACCACTATGTAGATTTTATTATTAACGTCTTTTTAATTTGTAATGAGTCTTCATTATTCTAAGTGATGTTCTAAAGGTTATTTCTTCGTTAATTCAATTTCTTACGTTGCCTGTGACTGTATATATAGTGTTGTACACTGAACAGAGAAGTTCAAAGTGTCAATTCTGTTCTCCAAAATATAATAATAATCTCTCTCTCTCTCTCCCCACCCCCTGCCTTCATACGCACGCAAGCACACACACATATACAAACAGAGATTTGGTTATCCTCATTGGGCTCTACTTCCTAAATCAGAGAAGTAAATGATGTATTTTAAAAGTATTGTCTACAGTATAAAAAAAGAAAGGGGTTTCTAATGCATTTTTGCCTTTTAGTTAACCAGGAATAAGTTATTTAAAACCTCTTAATCCTCTTAGCATTCTGGTTAACAGAGATTTTTTCTGTACAATAAAATAAATACACATGTCTGATATTATAGAGTCAAATAGCTTCAATTCCAAAAGGTACAAACTGCTCTAATTTTTAGTTTTTAAAGAAGCGAATATTTTAAAGTAAATTGTTGGCGAAAGTCCAATTTTCATTGTTCTGAGCAATGAAATTTGAAGAATTGGAAGGAGTGGTAAAGTATGACATCAGAAACAGATATGTGAAAAAAGGCCAGAAGTTTGTCCCAGTAACATATTCTAATAGTCAAGAAATTAAACATCACAGGATGTGTTTGCATATGTATAGCAATATGCTGTCCTCGAATAAAGCTTACATTTTACTTTACCACGTGTGACCTCATTTGATTTCTACAGGAGAAATAATATTTAATATTAGGTGAGAAGAGAGTAGAAATAGTACCAATTCATTTTATGTAGGAGGAAACTGAGGCTCAGAGATCCAATTGCTTGACCTAGGTCACACAGCTGGTTACTTGCAAAGCCAAGACTTATCATTTCCTGCTATTTCTGCTAAATCACAATTCCCACTGGCACTTTTGCTGAACTTAATTTGACAGTTTTTACTAAGACCAGGATGGCTGTTCCCCAAGGTGTGGGAACCAGGAATAATTTCTGTGTGGAAAAGTCCAGAAAAAGAGGTGGTAATGCATATGGGTACACCACTCCCAAACCAGTTCAGAAGGCCCAAGGCAGTGTTGGAAGAAAAGAGGTCACTGGCAGGAGAGAGAGACATAAAAAAGGGCAAGTGTCCCAATTTTCCCACATCTGGCTATGCTCATCCCACATTTTATTTTGTTTTAAAACTACTGTCTCTCCAGTCAAACTGCAGGGATTGAATCCTGGCTCCACTATTCACTAACCTCTTTTTGCCTCATTTCTTTGTTGGTAGAATAGGATCCATAATAGTACTGCTTTTGTGGGGTTGATGTGAGAATTCAACAGGAAAGCTTATGTAAAAGATTTAGCATTGTAACTGATGTGTGGTGAGTACTGAAAGAACACCAACAATTGTAATCATAATGATTTCATGCAGAGATATAAGTGGAGGAGCCAGAATTTGAACCTAGTCAACCAAACTCCAGAGACCATTTTCTTAACCACAGTCCTATACCGCCCTGGTACTTGCTCTGTCCCTTCATCTGGAAAGCACTTTTCCTAGGTACACATCGACATGGCTCCCTTCCTTTCTCCACTCAGGCCCCTGCTCAAATGTCACTTCCTCTGAATGACCTTTCCTGGCTGCCTGATCTAAAACAGTGTTCCTTGTGACTCTCTATGCCTTTAATCTGCTTCATTTTTTTTTATCACACTCATAGCAACCTGATACAAGATTGAATATTAATTTGATTGTTCATGGAAGCCTTTCTCCACCATCAGAAAGCAAACTCCATGAAGGTAGGGAGCTTGCTTTGGCTCACATCCGTAGCCTTATTGCCTAGAATATGTCCAATTATTTGTTGCATACATGTATACATTAATAAGGAAAACACTCATTAGCAGCAGCAGCTAACACATTGAAACACTATCAACACATGAACCAAAATATGGGTAAGATCTGGTTTCTACTCTTCAGGGACTTGCACTTCAGCTGGGAAGGGGCTGTGGAAAGGTGGACAGAAACACGCCCAGCCACTATAATAGGGCATGCCAGGCTGGTGAGTGGTGCCAGACCTCTGGGCACTTACATCCTGAGTCTTATCTTCTTGCTAAGGTGCTGACTTCTCCACCAAATCAGTCTGATAGTCTAACCTTCCCAAATGAAAAGTTCTGGAAGCAAATCTCATAAAATCAAATGAGATAATTTCGGAAAGCCATTTCAAAAGAGTTTAAGTGCTCAACCCCATTGTCTCTATGAAATCAGACATATCATTCTCTTGGGGGTGACATTCCCCAGAGAGCTGCAGATAAGGTACATTGAAGTCTACTCAAAATACATTTCTTCTCGGTCTAATCTACCCCCAAGAGTAAAGTGGGGAAGTAGATACTTTACAGTTGCTAAAGGTCCTGGGAGAGTGAAAAGCAAAATAGGCACTCAGCCTCATTCAGCCCAAACTACTGGACCTTGTCTCCCGTGTGTGAGTCATTAATCAATCCCATTAAGTTCTAATCCTTTGCCAAGCTAAGAAAACACAATCCAAACAGTAGCGAACATTTCCTCCCCTTGCCACTTACCCCTAAATAGGAAGAGCAGCCTTCTAAAAACTTCAGTCTTCCTGAGATAAGCAGGTCTGCAAAATGTCCATAGGATTTTCCAGAGAGAATATGTGCCACATTCGATGAAGTGAGAGAACACTGCTTGATTCTGACCACTCACACTCGAAACTATTTCCATAGCCCAGATAAAGCAATGCAGAGCTACACAGGATGACATGACTAAAATAAAACAAATCATTTAAAGCATGATTTCCCGCTGAGTGGTATTGTTAGCCGTCCCGTGGTGGATAACTGTTAGCTAACACAGAACAGACCCCAGGCTCTTGAATAGCAAATCCTTTTATATGACAAATGACACTGTGTTGATGAATGGTGACCACAGGAAAACAGCATGATATAATGGAAGACTACACTGTAAAAAAAAAAAAAAAAAAAAAGACTACACTGTACTTCATCAGAGAAGATCACCTTGATCAGGTGTGATGGACCAAAGGGATAAATAGCCACTGGGACAGTCAAATCCACACTCCCAAGCCAGGGCATAGCAGGGGCCTGATGTGGTTTATTTAAAGGGCAGCACAACACAATGGAACATGATTGGTCAAGGGTCTGGTATATGCAACGTTAAGGGTTAGGGGTTAAAGAGATAAAGATGAACACAACACATGCCTGCTATTAAGGAAGACGAAAGTACTAACTTAAAACCTTATTTAATTTGGTTTTTATAAGAATCTAGTAGGGTAGACAGAGCTGTTCTATAAACCCCATTTACAGATAATGAACCTAAGGCTCAAAGTGATAAGTGATGTGATCAAGTCTTACCCTGAGTGAGGTCTGGAGCTGGGACTTGGCTCTGAGTCCTGGGCTCTTACTACTAAATCACCCTGCATCTGGCTCCATCTTTAGACAACTGGAAAAAAGGAAGCCTTCCTTCAAACCTAATCCTGAGGTATGTTAGAATTTGACAACTCTAAACTTTTAACCACTTCAGTACATCATTGCAAAGATTAATAACTTTCTTTCATAAAACTGTAGTATACTCACCTGCTGAGTCTAAATTTAAGTAACTCTTCCCCTAATCCTAGACATTTATGTGAAAGGTCAATTAAATTGGGTGATTAAGAGTTGTATAAATAGTTCTTATAGATTTCATTTCAGAATTCCCCTGCATTCCCAGTCCCAGTGGCCATTTCAGTTATGCAGAGTATGACAGTGACGCGTAAAACAAAGAGAAGTAGAAGATAAGCCCCTAAAACTGCTATTATGGTGGGGGGGTGGGGGGCAGTGAAGAGCAATAGAGGTACAACAAACCAAAAAAGCACCTTCTTTTAATGTTTGTCTTCAGTTATTGGACTAAATGATTATTTGGTTCCCTTGTGGAGATTTATTTCATCAGCCACTTTTTCTAATTCTGTATTCCTTTTGGCCAGGTAGAAATAGACTAAAAATATGTGCAGGGAAGAATTCTGGACATATTTTAATGTGTGTCTATCTGCATTGGTTTATGTCCTGTCTTGTTATAAAAAGGATTTAAGGCAGCTCTGAAGGACTTAAGGTCTTTAACAATGCAGTTTTCTCTGTTTCTTTTTCTATTCCTAGAGCATTTCCATCAGTAATAGAAGTTGAATTATACTTCTTAGAGTCTTACCTCATATTACTAGTACATAATATTTTGATTCCTTTTTATTTTACTCTCTATAGAAATCAGCTGGATGTGAACAGTTTCATATCAACATTCAGAGGTTATTACAAATGGTCCACATTTGTCTTTGTTATCTCTCTTGTGTAATTACAGCCTGGATGGAGTATTATTTGTTCAAACTTCTGAGGTCACAGAGCAGTCTTTTCTGGTTTATGTCTGTGCTAATCAGCTAAGAAAGAGTGGTTTAAGTTATAAAAAAAATAATAATAAAATAAAGGTAAATGTTGAAGTTTTCTGAATGCAGGCCTTGACAATAACATGCAACTAGCTGGGCTTTGGAACTCCAACTGTATAGGACTAGGACTGTCCCATTGTTTGTTGCAATGTGAGATCATTCCATCACAATATTTGCTCTATAGCTACATGATTTTTTTTTGTTTCTTTGTTTTAGTATTTACTGTGAGTCAACCTTTTGTATTCTGTGCAGTGGCAGAGTGGCGTTTAGGAAATGGGAGGAAAGGTATCTGATCTCTAGCAAATATAAATCTTTGCACTTGTGTGGAACTTTAGAATTGAAAGAATGTTTTCCACCTATGGCCTTCACAACAACACTGTGAGAGACATAGGAAAGGAATGATTATCCTCATTTTATAGGAATGAAACTGAAACTCAGGTTTTGTGACTTACTCAAATCCATCACAACTAGAAAATGGAAGACAACGGGCTCCATCCCAGATATTCCTGTTCCTAATCCAACCTGCTGGATTCCACCATTCACAGCTGTAATTAAGACTTTACTAAGTAATTTCCCCCTTTGAGAGTTTTCTGTTAATTTCTAGTTGCAACTTAGTTTTACAACAATCCAAGTCAAGGACAAATCTGTGTGCTTATGAAATGACTTCTTCCTTTGATGTACCTTGACTCTCCATGGAATGGACCCAACAATTAGTTCTGTCCCCCACTAAAGAGCTCATGTTGTTTGTTGAGATGGTACCCAATAGAGAGTGAGACTTCTCAAAGCAGCGAATAGATTGGGGCTTCCTAAATCACATCTTGAGGGTCAAGAAACATTACCCTCCCTGGCTGGTGGTAAATCTTCAACAAATTCAGGTGGCTCTTCTCCTAGGTTCCCATATTTCCTCTCTTCACTCAGCCAAAGTCCACATTCCTTTCCCTGTCACCACACACAGTTTGACCCCAGACCAGCGTGGCAGTTTCCTCCATCCCTTTGAGGTCACAGCCAGTGCTGCTCTGTGGACTCCCTGGCAGTGGGTATTTGGGGACAGCCACTGCCCAAGCCTTCTGCAGCATCCCCTGAACCTTATTGACAATGATCTTGTGTTCTCCTTGGCTCCCTGGGAGGAAGACTCATCCTGCTCAGCCCAGGCCTCCCACCAAGTGTGTTACTTGAGGCCCTCAACCCAAACAGGATGGTGGTTGAGTGCTGGAAGTTACTTGACCACCATTACCTCCTCCTTGCCCCCCCGCTGCTCAGTTCAGCCAAAGATGTCAGGAACCCACATCAGAAAGGTTTGAGTTTACTGTGAAAAACTGTGAATCTCTTCTAAGTCTTTTTTTTTCCCCCATGCTGCTTTGAAAAGACATATGAGATAGGCCCAGTGCAAAGAGGTATTTTTGCATCTAGTCTGGGAAAAAAAAGTCCTTGCCCAAATAGCTGAGAACATTTTTATTATGAAAACCTGGGAGGAACAACTGTGAGGAAGATTGATGTCCCCATCGGCAAGGTATACTGGACAGAGGACTGAGTTCCTTGGTGATGGTCTGTGCAATGGCCCTGGGGAAAATATGGCTGACACTGTGGGCTAGTATACAGAAAGAGAGGCCATAAAAGAGGACCCTGCCACTTCTACCCTCAGAAAATCCCACAAGAAGCAACTGCTAGGGGGGACTGTTCCCAAAACAAATTCCAAATCTTGAGAGGCACCCTTAAAAAAATTAAATTTGTTCCCTATATATCCATACCACCCCTATCTAGGTACTCTCACTTTTATGAGGCCTCCTCTACCATCAACACTTATTAAACACCCTCTCACATTGACACCCACATATTCATTCCTTTATTTATTCATGCAGCACCAGCCTCTTTACTAGGCAGTAGGGCCAAGTAAGACCTAACATCAAGCCTTTCTGTGGGCATCCAGGATTGGGCCTGGGCAGGAACCTCTGTTCCCACAGTTACACAATCAACTTCCTTTCAATTCTTAACCTTTGCCTTCATTTTCCCTCTGAGATCTATTCTCTGCCTAGTGGAATATTGGGGTGACCATATAAATTAACCAGGCTGCTATATTAACCAAGTAGTATATTTCTTCTCCCAAGTAAATTCAAACTCTTGGGTTCTTAAGAAGGCCATTCAAGAATTATCCTAATGTTAAGATCTTCAAGCAATTTGACAAATACAGGGAGGATAAGGGTATAACATGTTGGATCTATGTCCCTCAACCAATCATTGTAGTCAGTGGCTGCCTTTGTAGTTCATGCAAATGGCCAGCTCTGGTCAACAGGTTAAAACACACAAAAAAGCTCAAATTTCCTTAGGCAGAATTACTTGGTACAAATGTATCTTTTTTTATTTTCCATTATTAATGAATGTGTGTGTAAAAGTGTATAAACAAATCTTTAAAATCAAGTAGGCTACAATGATATCATCAGGAAGAGACAGTAAATAATAATACTGAGGCAGAATACCTCTCTGTAGATGTTGGGAAAATGAAGGGAAACAAACATCGGAGCTATATCCACTCATTATTAGAATAAACTTTCTCCCAAATAGAGATTATTTGCAGAATCATAGAGGGTAATTGCGCAGGACTTCCTAACACTCAGATGAGGCAGAGTCCAAAGTATGGTACAGACTCAAGGAACTGAAAAGTTTTCAGGATCCCCTCTTTTCATGTCTCTCTAAGAGCCAAACCAACCCAGACCAATAATAGCAACTTTTTTATTAAACATTTTCTAGGGAAATTGATTTTATATGTTGTTTTATAGTCCCATTGCAGTAGTTAAAATATATGCATCATCAAAAAATATTTCTAACATCTAATTTAAAGCTCTAGATTAAACTTAAACCTGTATTCTGGGGGGGGGGAGGGGACTGAGAAGAGGTAGAATAAAGATGGAGAGAAACAATCAGTTAGCCTCTTCTTTGTTATAGCACTGGTATTCTTGAAGCCTGTGTCTAATTCCATTATAAAAATTTCTTTTCCATCATAAGTAATTCTAGATTAATAGGTTGGTTCAAATTAGCCATTGTCTCTTCAACTTTTCTTTAAATGTGTTAATAATAACTCACAGTAGTATGGCAAATTCTAGTCACAAAGCACCTTCTTAGGCTTTATCTGTTATCCTTTCCATTTATTCAGAAGAGACTGATGGGTGCTTTGAATATTTGTGGACAACTGTTAATTAATCCTTTCACTAACTTGTCTCATTAAGAGTCATGGGTTTCATAATTTGAAAAGATACATGCATCCCAATGTTCATTGCAACACTTCCATAGCCAAGACATGGAAGCAACCTAAATGTCCATCAACAGATGAATGGATAAAGTAGATGTGGTACATATATACAATGGAATACTCAGCCATAAAAAAAGAATGAAATAATGCCATTTGCAGTGACATGGATGGACCTAGAGATTGTCATACTGAGTGAAGTAAGTCAGACAAAGACAAATATCATATGATATCACTTATATGTGGAATCTTAAAAAATGGTATAAATGAACTCATTTACAATACAGAGATATAGTCACAGATGTAGAAAACAAATTTATCTTTACCAAGGGGGAAAGGAGATTGGAGATAAGTTGGGAGGTTGGGATTGACATATACACACTATTATATATAAAATAGATAACTAATAAGGACCTGCTGTATAGCACAGGAAACTCTACTCAATACTCTGTAACGACCTATATGGGAAAAGAATCTAAAAAAGAGTGGATATGGGTATATGTATAACTGATTCACTTTGCTGTACAGCAGAAACTAACAAAAAATTGTAAATCAACTATACTCCAATAAAAATTAATGTAAAAAAAGGAGGGAGGCTTCCCTGGTGGCACAGTGGTTGAGAGTCCGCCTGCCGATGCAGGGGACACGGGTTCGTGCCCCAGTCTGGGAAAGATTCCACATGCCGCGGAACGGCTGGGCCCGTGAGCCATGGCCACTGAGCCTGCGCATCCGGAGCCTGTGCTCCGTAGCGGGAGAGGCCACAGCGGTGGGGGGCCTGCATACTGCAAAATAAATAAATAAAATTTAAAAAGGAGGCACAGGTTTCAAATTAAACCAGTTGATTTATATTTCTAATGTCTGAAAAAGATGTGGAATTTTGAGGTGATGGCAGTAGTGTTGCTAGAAATAAGATTCTCCACTGGTCTACATATTTTGAAAGGTGTTTATACATAGAGGAGCAGTTTCTGTTGAAGGTATCTCTCCCATTTGTTATAAGATAGGTTTTCCTCCTGTCCTGGAGTTTCTGTGTTTGAGAGTCTGAAACAGGAAGTCTATCATCCACACTGATTCCTACCTGCAGCTTTAACTTTCTAGAGATCAAAGTGCATCTCTTTTCTATGTTGTCAGGAGTGATAGGCCAGAGTTCAGCACCACCAAACCAGCTTTACAACAAATGCTAAAGGAACTTCTCTAGGCAAGAAACACAAGAGAAGGAAAAGACCTACAATAACAAACTCAAAACAATTACGAAAATGGGAATAGGAACATACATATCGATAATTAACTTAAATGTAAATGGATTAAATGCTCCCGCCAAAAGACACAGACTGGCTGAATGGATACAAAAACAAGACCCATATATATGCTGTCTACAAGAGACCCACTTCAGACCTAGGGACACATACAGACTGAAAGTGAGGGGATGGAAAAAGATATTCCATGCAAATGGAAATCAGAAGAAAACTGGAGTAGCAATTCTCATATCAGAAAAAGTAGGCTTTAAAATAAAGACTATTTCAAGAGACAAAGAAGGACACTACATAATGATCAAGGGGTCAATCGAAGAAGAAGATATAACAATTGTAAATATATATGCACTCAACATAGGAGCACCTCACTACCTAAGGCAAATACTAACAGCCATAGAAGGGGAAACTGACAGTAACACAATCATAGTGGGGACTTTAACACCCAACTTTCACCAATGGACAGATCATCCAAAATGAAAATAAATAAGGAAACACAAGCTTTAAATGATACATTAAACAAGATGGATTTAATTGATATTTATAGGACATTCCATCCAAAAACAACAGAATACACAGTTTTCTCAAGTGCTCATGGACCATTATCCAGGATAGATCAAATCTTGGGTAACAAATCAAGCCTTGGTAAATTGAAGAAAATTGAAATTGTATCAAGCATCTTTTCCAACCACAACGCTATGAGACTAGATATCAATTAAAGGAAAAGATCTGTAAACAATACAAACACATGGAGGCTAAACAATACACTGCTTAATAACGAAGTGATCACTGAAGAAATCAAAGAGGAAATCAAAAAATACCTAGAAACAAATGACAATGGAAACACAACAACCCAAAACCTATGGGATGCAGCAAAAGCAGTTCTAAGAGGGAAGTTTATAGCAATACAATCCTACCTTAAGAAACAGGAAACATCTCAAATAAACAACCTAACCTTGCACCTAAAGCAATTAGAGAAGGAAGAACAAAAAAAAACCCAAAGTTAGCAGAAGGAAAGAAATCATAAAGATCAGATCAGAAATAAATGAAAAAGAAATGAAGGAAATGATAGCAAAGATCAATAAAACTAAAACCTGGTTCTTTTAGAAGATAAACAAAATTGATAAACCATTAGCCAGACTCATCAAGAAAAAAAGGGAGAAGACTCAAATCAATAGAATTAGAAATGAAAAAGGAGAAGTAACAACTGACACTGCAGAAATACAAAGGATCATGAGAGATGACTACAGGCAACTCTATGCCAATAAAATGGACAACCTGGAAGAAATGGACAAATTCTTAGAAATGCACAACCTTCCAAGACTGAACCTGGAAGAAATAGAAAATATGAAGAGACAAATCACAAGTAATGAAATTGAAACTGTGATTAAAAATCTTCCAATAAACAAAAGCCCAGGACCAGATGGCTTCACAGGCGAATTCTATCAAACATTTAGAGAAGAGTTAACACCTATCCTTCTCAAACTCTTCCAAAATATAGCAGAGGGAGGAACACTCCCAAACTCATTCTACGAGGCCACCATCACCCTGATACCAAAACCAGACAAAGATGTCACAAAGAAAGAAAACTACAGGCCAATATCACTGATGAACATAGATGCAAAAATCCTCAACAAAATACTAGCAAACAGAATCCAACAGCACATTAAAAGGATCCTACACCATGATCAAGTGGGGTTTATTCCAGGAATGCAAGGATTCTTCAGTATATGCAAATCAATCAACGTAATACACCATATTAACAAATTGAAGGGAAAAAAACATATGATCATCTCAATGGATGAAGAGAATGCTTTCGACAATATTCAACACCCATTTATGATAAAAACCCTGTAGAAAATAGACATAGAGGGATCTTTCCTCAACATAATAAAGGCCATATATGACGAACCCACAGCCAGCATCATCCTCAATGGTAAAAAAGTGAAACCATTTCCACTAAGATCAGGAACAAGACAAGGTTGCCCACGCTCACCACTATTATTCAACATAGTTTTGGAAGTTCTAGCCACAGCAATCAGAGAAGAAAAGGAAATAAAAGGAATCTAAATCGGAAAAGAAGAAGCAAAGCTGTCACTGTTTGCAGATGACATGATACTATACATAGAGAATCCTAAAGATGCTACCAGAAAACTACTAGAGCTAATCAATGAATTTGGCAAAGTAGCAGGATACAAAATTAATGCACAGAAATCTCTGGCATTCCTATACACTAATGATGAAAACTCTGAACGTGAAATTAAGAAAACACTCCCATTTACCATTGCAACAAAAAGAATAAAATATCTAGGAATAAACCTACCTAAGGAGACAAAAGACCTGTACTCAGAAAATTATAAGACACTGATGAAAGAAATTAAGGATGATACAAATAGATGGAGAGATATACCATGTTCTTGGATTGTAAGAATCAACATTGTGAAAATGACTCTACTACCCAAAGCAATCTACAGATTCAATACAATCCCTATCAAACTACCACTGGCATTTTTCACAGAACTAGAACAAAAAATTTCACAATTTGTATGGAAACGCAAAAGACCCCGAATAGCCAAAGCAATCTTGAGAACAAAAAACGGAGCTGGAGGAATCAGGCTCCCTGACTTTAGACTATACTACAAAGCTACAGTAATCAAGACAGTATGGTACTGGCACAAAAACAGAAATATAGATCAATGGAACAAGACAGAAAGCCCAGAGATAAACCCACTCACATATGGTCACCTTATCTTTGATAAAGGAGGCAGGAATGTACAGTGGAGAAAGGACAGCCTCTTCAATAAGTGGTGCTGGGCAAACTGGACAGGTACATGTAAAAGTATGAAATTGGAACAATCCCTAACACCATACACAAAAATAAACTCAAAATGGATTATAGACCTAAATGTAAGGCTAGAAACTATCAAACTCTTAGAGGAAAACATAGGCAGAACACTCTATGACATAAATCACAGCAAGATCCTTTTTGGCCCACCTCCTAGAGAAATGGAAATAAAAACAAAAATAAACAAATGGGACCTAATGAAACTTCAAACCTTTTGCACAGCAAAGGAAACCATAAACAAGGCCAAAAGACAACCCTCAGAATGGGAGAAAATATTTGCAAATGAAGCAACTGACAAAGGATTAATCTCCAAAATTTACAACCAGCTCAATAACAAAAAAACAAGCAACGCGGGGCTTCCCTGGTGGCGCAGTGGTTGAGAGTCCGCCTGCTGATGCAGGGGACACGGGTTCGTGCCCCGGTCCAGGAAGATCCCACATGCCGTGGAGCGGCTGGGCCCGTGAGCCATGGCTGCTGAGCCTGCGCATCCGGAGACTGTGCTTCACAACGGAAGAGGCCACAACAGTGAGAGGCCCGCATACCACAAAAAAAAAAAAAAAAAAACAAGCAACGCAATCCAAAAATGGGCAGAAGACAAAAATAGACATTTCTCCAAAGAAGATATACAGATTGCCAACAAACACATGAAAGAATGCTCAACATCATTAATCATTAAAGAAATGCAAATCAAAACTAAAATGAGATATCTTCTCATACCGTTCAGAATGGCCATCATCAAAAAATCTAGAAACAATAAATTCTGGAGAGGGTGTGGAGAAAAGGGAACACTCTTGCACTGTTGGTGGGAATGTAAATTGATACAGCCACTATGGAGAACAGTATGGAGGTTCCTTAAAAACCTAGGAATAGAACTACCATACGACCCAGCAATCCCACTACTGGGCATATACCCTGAGCAAACCATAATTCAAAAAGAGTCATGTTCCAAAATGTTCATTGCAGCTCTATTTACAATAGCCAGGACAATGAAGCAACCTAAGTGTCCAGCGACAGATGAATGGATAAAGAAGATGTGGCACATATATACAATGGAATATTACTCAGCCATAAAAGGAAATGAAATTGAGTTATTTGTAGTGAGGTGGATGGGCCTAGAGTGTGTCATACAGAGTGAAGTAAGTCAGAAAGAGAAAAACAAATACCATATGCTAACACATATATATGGAATCTAAGAAAAAAAAAAGGTCATGAAGAACCTAGGGGTAAGCCAGGAATAAAGACACAGACCTACTAGAGAATGGACTTGAGGATACGGAGAGGGGGAAGGGTAAGCTGTGACAAAGTGAGAGAGTGGCATGGACATATATACACTACCAAATTAAAATAGATAGCTAGTGGGAAGCAGCCGCATAGCACAGGGAGATCGGCTCAGTGGTTTGTGACGTCCTAGAGTGGTGGGATAGGGAGGGTGGGAGGGAGGGAGATGCACAAGGGAAGAGATATAGGCACATATGTATATGTATAACTGATTCACCTTGTTATAAAGCAGAAACTGACACACCATTGTGAAGCAATTATACTCCAATAAAGATGTTAAAAAAAAAAAAGAGTGACAGGCCATCATTGTACAGCACAGTAGATGAATTCATAACACAAAAATAATAGTACTTCTTCCTTAACTCGTTCAATAATATCAACGTTATGGTCTCAAACAATTTAATTTCATCTTTCAGGGGCAACTCATTCTTGAGCCTAAGATTACTTAAGAGAGGGATATGTTGTGGTATAATTGCTTCTGGATTAAATATTTTCCCCGTTATCCATCAATTTAACCCTATTTTTGTCTGAATCTAATCATCATTTGAAAATATAGGTCATGTGAATATTTAAAAAATAAAAGAATGAAGGAGGGAGTTATTCTCAATGAACAATGATAAGGTATTTGTATTCCTTAAGTTTCAAAATAGTGTGAGCCTTAGAAATCCACTAAATATTCCAGCTGGGGACCCAATCATATGGTTGTGTAAATATTTTTCTTAAGTGAACTTTTCTGGTCAGTTATTACTACTTTCAGAGCATTCAGTTTGGTCCTTAACCAACAAAGACCAAGTATTTTAAAGTCAATAAAAAAGCATTTTCAAGAAACAATGTCATTCTTTTTTCTAATAAAGTCCAAACCTTTCAGTATTTCCATACCAGATGCAACATTTTACTACTATAGATTGTACCAACTTTTCTCATAGCCAATATTAAAACTGCACATGTGTGTACAGTTTGAGTTCCAGTTTAAGAAATATATTCAATAGAAATAACTGGGCACTACACAAAAATATATGTACAAAAATGTTCATCACACTATTGTTTATAAAGGCAAATATTGGAAAAATTAAATGTCCTTCAGTGAAAAAATCTGATGATACATTCATGAATTGAGATACTGTATAACCACTGAAGATGATGAAATCTATCTCTATAGACAGTGAAATATGTATATGTGTGTGTATGTCTGTGTATTTTTTTTCAGGATATGTATGTATTCAGGATATCTATAGTTGCATAAATAAATGTATGAGGTTATTTTTTTGCTTTTCTCAAAACATGTTTTACATGATGTGTAGCAGAGTGTATGCATAGAAAAATACTTCAAAGAAATATGTGGAAATGTTAACAGCAATTGTACCTGATGTACACCAGCAGTTGTACCTGGGATCACAGGTAAATTTATTCTTCTACTTTATATGCTACATAATTTTTTTAATATCTTTAAAAACTATGAAAGTAAGCATGTATATCTTCAATAGTTTTTAAGCTATTTTCATTTTGGAGGAAAAAGAAGCTCTTAACAGAAAGTATTTTATAAGGGTTTTGTTTCTTTAAAGGAAACCACTCAAGTCAGGAAAAAATTCTATGCACAAAATACAGTGAATTTATTCATCAGGAGTGATTAAAGGATGGGGCATTATAGTTAAATGAGAGTAACTACATGTACTTTATGTGAGTATAGGTCACGGGCATCTCAAAAAGGGCACTACAAAGTGGCTTTCATCCAAACTTTTAAAACCTTCTTTTTAAAATTTCAGCTTAGTTTGTTTTATCTGAAATAGTTTCTTTTTTTTATTGAAGTATAGTTGATTTACAATACTGTGTTAGTTTCAGGTGTACAGCAAAGTGATTCGGTTATATATACATATTTTTTCAGATTATTTTCCATTATAGATTATTATAAGAAACTGAATATAGTTCCCTGTACTATACAGTAGGATGTTGTTTATTTTATATATAATAGTGTGTATCTATTAATCCCATACTCCTAATTTATCCCTCCCCTCTTTTCCCTTTGGTAACCATATATTTGTTTTCTATGTCTGTGAGTCTGTTTCTGTTTTGTAAATAAATTCATTGGTATTAATTTTTAGATTCCACATATAAGTGATATCATATAATATTTGTCTTTGTCTGACTTACTTCACTTAGTCTGATAATCTCTAGGTCCATCCATGTTGCTGCAAATGGCATTATTTCATTATTTTTTATGGCTGGGTAATATTCCATTGTATATATGTACCACATCTTCTTTATCCATTCATCTATAGATGGACATTTATGTTGCTTCCATGTCTTGGCTATTGTAAATAGTGCTGCTATGAACATTGGGGTGCATGTATCTTTTTAAATTAGTTTTCATCTTTTCCAGATATATGCCCAGGAGTGGGATTGCTGGATCATATGGTAGCTCTATTTTTAGTTATTTAAGGAACCTCCATACTGTTTTCTATAGCAGCTGCAGCAATTTATATTCCCACCAACAGTGTAAAAGGGTTCTCTTTTCTCCACACCCTCTCCAGCATTCATTATTTGTAGACTTCTTGATGATGGCCATTCTGACCAGTGTGAGGTGATACTGCATTGTGATTTTGATTTGGATTTCTCTAATAATTAGCAATGTTGATCATCTTTCCATGTGCCTGTTGGCTATCTTTATGTCTTCTTTGGAGAAATGTCTACGTAGATCTTCTGCCCATTTTTGATTGGGTTGTTTGGTTTTATGACATTAAGTTTTATAAGCTATCTGTATACTTTGGAAATCAACCCCTTATCAGTTGCATCATTTACAAATACTTTCTCCCAGTCCATAGGTTTTCTTTTCATTTTGTTTACGGTTTCCTCTGTTGTGCAAAAGCTTTTAAGTTTGATTAGGTCCCATTTGTTTATTTTTGCTTTTATTTCTTTTGCCTTGGGAGACGGATCTAAGAAAATACTACTACGATTTATGTCAGAGAATGTTTTGCGTATGTTCTCTTGTAGTTTTATGGTGTCATATTTTATATTTAGGACTTTAAACCATTTTGAGTTTATTTTTGTGTGTGGTGTAAGTGAGTGTTCTAATTTCATTGATTTACATGAGGCTGTCCAGCTTTCCCAACACCAGTTGCTGAAGAGACTGTCTTTTCTCCATTGTATATTCTTGCCTACTTTTTTGAAGACTAATTGACTGTAAGTGTGTGGGTTTATTTCTGGGCTATCTTTTCTGTTCCATTGATCTATATGTCTGTTTTTGTGCTAATACCATGCTACTTTGATTACTTTAGCTTTGTAGTATTGTCTGAAGTCTGGGAGGGTTATGCCTCCAGCTTTGTTCTGTTTTCCTCAGTATTGCTTTGGCAATTCTGGGTCTTTCGTGGTTCCATATAAATTTTAGGATTATTTGTTCTAGTTCTGTGAAAATTGTCATAGATAATTTGATAGCGATCACATTAAATCTGTAGAAAGCCTTCTATTTTTAATGACTGGACCAAAACCAAAAATAGGCATCTTTGGATTCTGCAGTTGTTACTAACGTGCATTGATTGGCTGTAAACATATCCAATTCCTCCTCTCTCTTCTCACCCACAGATTCTCATATAGGAAAACGACTTGAAAGACTCTAGCCAGTGGTATTCATGCTGGGTTTCACAAAGTTGCTGACCTGGGCTTGTCAGCAGAGCAGAGAAGGGCTGAGGTCCCTCTTTTCCATCTTTTTAATCATAGAATGATGCATAATGCTTCTTTTGAAAGAAGGGGTCTATGGCAACAGCAAAAACAGAAAGCTTTGAGACACACCCTTATACTACAAACAGGGAAACTGACGCCTAGATGGACTAAGTTACTTATTCACCAGAACAGAAATGCCAGGACAAGAATGCAGGATTCCTGACACTTGTTCTGTTAGTTACTATTTTCACAGCACTAGTTAGGCTCCTCACAAGAAAGAATCTCTACAGGACAAGCAAAGAACAGAGCCAGTGAAAGAGGAGTGTCTTTGTCCCAAATCTGAGGTATTCATATTCTGGCTGAAAATAATTAGCAGTGTTTCAAACTATTAAGATTCCTATGGAAGGCAGCAAACCAAAATATGAAAGTCTTTACAATATCTAATGCAAGACCTCTGAACAGCCATTGTGTTAAATGTCACAAGAGATTTTCATCTTAGTATTTAGTGGCTGGCAGGAGATGACTCAGTGCCATGGAATTTAATTTTAAATTGTTTTCAAATAAATTCACAGAGTCCAATAGCATGAAACCTTGGAAGGTGACGGGGTGGCTTTAAAGATTTGAGAGTTTTTAAAGCCATATATCAAAGGTTCCCTCTGACAGTTATGGGGATTTATAGTGTTCTCAACCTCAATTGTTTCTATAAGCTCTCAACCATGATTCCCTATGCAAGAAAATTAAGTTTGGATATCTTGCCATCTTCGCCTGCCTGGGACCTCAAAATATCTAACCCCATATACCTAGAAACTGCTCAAACATTCCTTTCTAGGGGCTGTCATTAAATCCCCATTTTCTGGATAGGGACACAGAGGGTGCAACCATTGGTCAAGGTTACCCAGTGAGTCAGCGGCAAAGCTGGGAATGCAACCCAGACTTTCTGACTCCCTTGCCCGTCCTCTGACCATCAAACCACATGCTCCTGACCAGGATTAAGCTTGTCTGTCTCAGCATTTGGAGGGAGCTGAGTCAAACTGCAGTTTATCCATTTCCCTTTCGAACATTCATATGCCATTTATTTCATCGGCTAATGGACAAATGGCTCCAGATCATTTTTCACTCTAAAAAACTTATTTTTTATAAATTTTTCAAGGAAAGGCCATCTTAATTTGGAAAAGCAAGAAAGACCGCTTTTTTCCCCCCCATCGTATCACATTGTGTAACAATGACAGTGTGGCTGCTTCGAAAACCCACAGAAGCTGCTTCCTTTGCCCTGCCGATGGCCAGTTCCTTTGCCAGCTTCTCCATGTGGCCTTCCTTGTACTGGGGTCGGGCGTCCCGTGGTTCCTGGCAAAAGCAGGTCCCATGGACAAGCCAGGCCTTGACGTGGCTGTTCCTTCTTCTGCTCTTTTTTTTTAATCTCTGGCTGCACTGGGTCTTCGTTGCTGCGCGCGGGCTTTCTCTAGTTGCGGTTCGCGGGGGCTACTCTTTGTTGCGATGCACAGGCTTCTCATTGCGGTGGCTTCTCTTGTTGCAGAGCACTGGCTCTAGAGCTCAGGCTCAGTAGTTGTGGCGCACGGGCTTACTTGTTCTGCAGCATGTGGGATCTCCCGGACCAGGGCTCGAACCCTTGTCCCCTGCATTGGCAGGCGGATTCTTAATCACTGAGCCACCAGGGAAGTCCTCTCCTGCTCTTTTAAATGCTCCTTGACCACAAGAGAACCCAGTTCTCCCACCAGCTACACCCCACGACGTGCCACTTGAAATGCAGTCAGTGGTGACGATCCAAAAGGGCGCCAGCCAGAGTCCAGAGCAACTTTACTAGGGACTAGGGAAAAGCAATACCAGGTCTCCTGCCAGAGAGTACCATCTACTGCCAAAGACCACAGGGGGGAGAAAGGTTTTTAACACTCTGAGCAGGGGTAAACGCTCTCTCTTTTTCTTGCAGCCCATAAAATTGTTTCTCCCAGCGTTTTATACCTGTCATGTTTAATCATAAATATTTCTTCCTCGAAATGAACTAAATTGTTTACTCCCAAAGACCTGTTGCCATTTGGGGGACAACTTTCCAAACTCTGGGTTAGGGTTTTTGACCAGCCTGCTCCATGCCCTCTCCTTCTGTTGGCAGCTCGTCATCATGCTCTGCAACGACTTTGCTCCAGAGGCTGTCAGCAGAAGCGTGGAGCAGCAGAGAATGGAATCAGGGGAGAAGAGAGGTGTGTCGTTATAGTGCTATCTAGGCTCCTCTTTCTCCTCCCTTGCCTTTGTTAAACCTGTCTAGTCCAGGCCAAGCAGGCCGTGGTCCGGTGAGATTCCCTGAAGTCTCCTCAAAATGTAGTGCTGTGCCCTAGTGAAGTGCCGCACCTTCCTCGGTGCCCAGCCGCCTGTCCTCTGACTGCAAGAGACTCGAGGGCTGAGGCTATCTCACTACATTTCAGAACAAAGTCCCCACAGACACACAGGGTAGCCCGAAGTCAGTCTCCCTAAAGGTCTTAAAATTGTAAACACTTAGAAAGCTGATTCTGCTTGTCATTCCCATCACACATGTCTCCAAATGCATCATATCCTCCTATTCTCTAGCTCTTTCTGCACAAGCCATCAGGCACTGTGGTCCCATGAGAAGAAATAAGTCTGCTTAATGTAACAGCACTGGGATGTACTCCAGGGAGAGTGACAACATAATTTTGTTTACTATTCACTCCAAGTTCTAAAGAAGTAAACTTCATTAACTTTTCTGATAAAGCACAAAGACTCTATTATTTGCCTTACCCACAAAATTAAAAAAGGAAAAAAAAAAAACTTTGATGTCTCCAAGAAGGCAGGCTTTTTTTGAAGTTTCTATTGCTCTACCCAGGTGATCTAGAGGCTGATATTGCTTCAGTTGGCCTCTGACCTCTGATGGAAACGCCCAGGTCGGGGATTCTGTGCAGTGCTCAGCCGAAGCCTGTCTGCCTATCCGTGTAGATTTAATGGTCCACCTGGCAGCTCGACTGCTGGAACAAAGAGGTTTTACATCTCTGGCTAATATTATGTATATATTTATATAGAGAGAGATATAGAGATATGCATTTAGATAGATAGATAGAGATTTTTCATTCACAGGGTAACAAACCTATGCAGATAGGTATTCAAAGCAGCCTCTCAATCAGAAAATAAGGGACTTAAAAATATAACATGGCCCATGGAAGCCTGACTTAAGTCATAGACAGGCCTAGAGAGACTGAAGCCCCATGAGAGGAGAGTGGGGAGGACAAATCAGCCTGGCCCTCCACCTTCCAAATGTGATAGAAGAACTTATGGGCCCTGTTTAGGCTTGTGTCTTCTTGATTCTCTGTCCACAGGGTGGAAATCTGCTCTTACGATAAAAGATCATGAGAAAAACTATCTGGAAAAATGATAATGTTTAGAAAACTGCTTTCAGTTTAAAAAAAAATTAGCTAGAAAACCAAACCAAACCCCCAAATTAGATATTGGACCAGATTACTTTATTTTTTTATACCCTTTTTTCTTTCTGCTGAAAGGAAACGGTCGTGTATATGAATGTGTCAGCAAGCACAGGCCCCAGCCTCTGACTGCTCAGAGAAATTAAACTGCTTTCAAAGGGAGTAGCAGGCAAGACCGCCCAAGAAAAGGAGTTTAAGGCCTTTTGCATTCATTCAAATTTATTTGGAGCACAATAGATCTCCCATATATGTCAAACAGTCATCTTTTCTCCTTTATTTTAAAAGTGGCATTTGAAGATCTGAGAGTAAAGAACAATGTGAAAGTTTCCTTCACATAACTTGTTCTTTTTCTTCCCCCAGCCCCCCAATAAAATGGTGTTTATGGCTTAATATTATAGTTGGAAAGAAAAGATGTGAGTGGGAAGACATGGGATTTAAAAATCTACAAACTGTAGAAATAGAACTATATTTGGAGGTCGAACTTTTTTTTTAAAAAGGCAAACTTTGTTTTTTGATTTAATTTTTTTACTGTGGTAAAAAAATATATATAACATAGTATTCATCATCCATTCATAAGTGTACAATTCAGTGGCATTAAATTCATTCACAATGTTGTATAACCATCACCACTATCTATACCCAAAATTTTTTTACCATCTCCAATAAAAAATATCTATGCTCTGGGAATTCCCTGGCAGTCCAGTTGTTAAGACTCGGTGCTTTCACTGCTGTAGGCCCAGGTTTCATCCCTGGTCAGAAACTAAGATCCCACAAGCCGCGTGGCACAGCCAGAAAAGAAAAAGAAAAAATCTCTGCTCCTAGTTATTATTTAACTAGTCCAATTCCCCTGGTAACACCTCTATTCTTTCTTTCTCTATGAATTTGTGTATTGTAGGTATCTCATATAAGTTGGAATCATACAGTATTTGTTCTGTGTCAGACTTATTTCACCAAGCATAATGTTTTCTAGGTCCATCCATATTGTAGCATGTATCAAAATGTCACTTCTAAAAAAAGCAAACTTTCACCTGTAAAGAGTCAGAATTTTGATCTATTTTCTTCTTATTTGCAGCCCTTGTTCTCTGGAGCTTGTTAATGCTCCATAAAGGAAAGCAGAGGTCTTTGATCTTATAGGGCTTTGCTTTACTTACCGTCTTCTGAGCACTTGCAAGTCTTTCCTTGTTGACTGAGAAGCCGAAGAGGTTCTGGATTTTGTTTTTATTTTGCTTTCAGATCTTCTGGTACTGTGAACTGACAAACTCCTCTCTTAAAACCAAACGACTGAAAAATCTGACACTGAGGCACTTACGGTCAACCTCAAAAGCACATTTTTTGACCCTCCTTGACCTGAATACTTGTAATTTTCCTTCAGTTAAACTGAGGAGGGGTACAATGTGTAGGCAATGGGCATTTTACACAACCCACATTCATGACTCCTCCCTTTTTTAATCACCTAGTGATAAAAAAGTCTAGTGTTTCTCAATCCCAATGGGACAAACGCCACCTTTTACAAATATTTTGTTAATCCCCCTTTAAAATCGTAAAATGAAATTCATAGGCAATATAACCTATATACACCCATTACTTTTTTTAAAAATCAAGACAATGCCTTAAGCATGATATAAATTAGAAATAAAAGAACAATAATTTCTAATAAAATGATATATATTCCAGTAATACGTTTCCCAATTTGCTTGGGAATAACTACATTGAAAGACATAATAAAGTAGTCAGAAGCTGGCATTTAGAGGGAGAGTCACTCTTGAATTCAACAATTACAGATACAAACGAAGACAAGTGTGTTATATAGACAACTAAATCCCTTGAGTAATGTTGCAATTTTCCAACAGTTATGCAAATTTCCAAATCAATGAACAACTTAGAAAAAAGTTCTGGACAGAGTATAAAG
This sequence comes from Monodon monoceros, assembly GCF_005190385.1. Taxonomy (NCBI): domain Eukaryota; kingdom Metazoa; phylum Chordata; class Mammalia; order Artiodactyla; family Monodontidae; genus Monodon; species Monodon monoceros. The sequence goes on from NW_021703776.1 coordinate 45,975,784, forward strand.
TTTTATTCTTAGAAAGTTTAGGATATGTTAAAGCTGTAATAAAATATATTGTGCTTGTATGTAAAATGGAGTTAGATTTTCAGTTCAAATAATGCACGAGTTTGTCCACATTCATGACTGTCCAGCTGGACATACGAAAGTCATATATGGAATGCAGAACAATTCTTTGTGCAGGACTGCCCCAAACTTGCATAACATTGACATCCCTAACATTTGCCCAGTAAATATGAATGGCCCCCAATCAGTGTGACAGTCAAAACACCCACAATTTAAAAAAAATAACCCAAAGGTAGAAGTATAACTGGTCTAGTCTTTTTAGAGGTGGGAAACCAGCAGATAATTTTAAGTGCCTCTAAGAATTCCCAAGTATGTTTACATGCCCCATTTCCAGAGTGGGGTCTGGAGAGAGAAATGCTCCAGGGACAAATTCGGCAGGGAGGCTATTTGGGTGGTTGCCGTTTTTGGAGTGATTTTCTCATGTCCTTGCCCATGCCATGGGCCTGAGAGCTTACCCTTTGCCTTTCTCTTTAGACGCTCTGTCCACCACCACCTTTGCCAAGCTTCATAAATGTAGGAAAGTACATAAACAATTTTACTGTGGCATGGTGGAAGCTCTGGGGTTGAACATGCAAATTATGTCGTTACAGCTTCAAAAAAGGTTCAGGCTCTTTCCTCCATTTCATTTTCCCTTCTAAGTTCACCCTTAATTGCAGACTCCAGACCAAAGCTGCAAGTCTTGGCATAGCTCCCATACTATTAAAAACTCTAAGAATTCCTTTCTATATGTGTCTCCAATCCTACCTCCAACTTGGTTCCATGCCCACACTAGTAGTTTGTCTGAACCAAACTTGGTGGCTTCCTGCATTCTGTGTTACAGCCACCCTGGAAACTGTACTTTCCACTCTCCATCAGGACATCCCTGGGCATCTCTCAAACAATCTTGCCACATTTCAAAAATATGTTCTAAAAGAGCCAGATTCCTTCTATGCCTCCACAGAATCTAAAATTTTTCTCCATCCCCCATCACTTATGTTGTCTGCTCAGATCCTCAAGATAATCCTGTAAAGTAGATCAGGGAGATAGCATCTTATCACTGAGGTTCACTGAGGTACAGATTAATTGATTTGCCAAAGTCACACAGCTAATAAGTAGCAGAACTGGGAAAATAACATAGATTTTGGGTTACTTATTTGTTTTTGTCTTTATTTTCTTACATTTAATTCAGTAGGATTTTCAGGGATTATTTCACTAACTCCATTAAAATAAAAAACTCTTTGGTGCACTATGTCATATTTACCGTTTCCATACTCATTTGAAATTTTGCAGATCTCTCCAAAAGCTTTCTTGCTTTTCTTGCTGTCAGTACAGTCAGAAAACCCCTCATTTTCTAGTCTATCATCATATCCCCAGAAGTGCCTCTGCCCTTCAGATGGTTTAAGGTGCCCTTCCTTTGACCCTTTTCACCATTGTTTTTTTTTCTGGATACACAGAAACCAGAATTGCCACACTGAAAGATATGTATGGCCTACATTTTGGTAACAGAGGAGTGATAATATTTTCTTTTTTATTTCTGAAGCATATTGTAGGCAGAATACTCTGAACTTGAAGCTTCTCAGAATGGCAATTACTCTGTTCACCATTCACTGAGGCCCCAACTTCCCATGCATTTCACCCTGTTCCTAAAGCCCTGACTGCTCTTCAGCCTTCTCCTGTCCTAAAATCCCACACAGACTTCAAGGCCTAGTTTGCGTGCTGTAGACTCTATGAAGCTTTCTTTAAACTTCCAAAACAATCCCTCTATTTCTCCCATAGCACATCATCTAAAACTTGTTTAGCACTTATTTAATTCTACAGGATATTATAATTAAATGCTCACAAAGGTTTGTTTTATATTCATTCTTATTTATGCTTTGCATTAAATTTCACACATTTCCCTGCTCATCATTGAGATTGTATCTCATTGCTTCTTCCTGACTTCATGTTTCTTCTTCCTCGTATAAACTGTCTCTGAGAGGATCTGTAAATGGTAAATTTTTTGAATTCTGTTTCAATTAGGAAATTTTTGTCTGCAAGTAACAAAAATCCCTACTCGAATTGTTTAAAAACATAAAGGAATTCAATTATCTCACTTACCACCAGGTCCTGAGATAAGTGCAGCTTCACAAGCAAAGACATCAGGTAAAGGAAAGTTTCTTCTCGCCATCCCACTCTGCCATCCTCCACCTTTCTATTCTGCTCTGGGGTTGACACCCTTCTTGACAATGGCTGCCACAATCCCAGGAATCACTGGCAAACATGACAATGTCCAAGGGAAGAGCACTCTGCCTCTTTTCCCTATGATCTCTTGAAAGGAAAAGAGACCTTTCATATAAGCCCCCTGGCAGATTTATCCTCACATCTTATTGGCCAGGACTGAGTCACCCAGCCCTTTCTGTAGGTACTAACCCCTGTCAAGGGGAATGGGGTTACTATGATTAGTATAGACTAATTAAGATTTACCCTTTGTCAGGCCAGAAGGTAGGGTAAACAACGCTATCAACTTGGGACATAGGTAACACTTGGTTTTTGGACCACACTTACAGGAAGAACTTTCCAGAATGCACTTAGTCCCCATAAGAGAGTTCTTGAACCAGGCAAAGCAGGATGCACCATGGGTAGTGCCCTGGGGCAGAGAGCTGGTGCCTGTGCTGCTTTAGCATGTATAAAGAAGCGAGGGCAGGAATACTTAACCAATCCTATAGCAACAGGAGTTTTCAGTCAGAGCACTGGTCTTGATGGTGAGGATATGTGGAAGCAGGACAACAGCCACCTGGAGGAGTTTTCTTTCCAGTTCTGGTGTCAGCTAGAGATCTCATAGTTCTCCTCACTGAGCTATCTTTTTGCTCGGTTACCTAAGGGAACAGGGTGAGAGAATTTGTCTTGCCTCATCCCTGAATCACATGGAGGAAGAATGTACACCTCAGTAAAAACAGGGCTCTACCAGCAAGAGAGGAAGCTCTTTTCAGTAGGCTATTGATGTGCCTTATACCTTGAATGCTTGAAACCCTTACTGACTATGGTTAAATCTTAATTTTAGAGTCAAAAGTTCTTTTCCTTCAATTCTCTGATGCTTTTGCTTCAGTGTCTTCTCTTACCCAGTACTGCAGATGAGAAATCTGTGGGTTATCTGTTTTGATTCTCTGGAGGAGCTTTTGCAACTTTTTAAAATCTTTTAAGTATGAAAATGTCATAATTTTGTACGAACTTGTGAGGTTGTTCATCCTGTTTGGCACACGGTGTTACCTTTCAATCTAAGAGCTCTTTTTTTTCAGGTGTTATTTATTTGTCATTTACTTGAAGATTTCCTTCATTATCTCTATTTTATTCCTTCAGACTGGCCCAGGGGAACCATGCATCATTAAACAGGCTTTAAAATTTGCAGACATCTCATCCAAGTCTCCCAACTTCTCTTGCACATTTTTACCTATTTGCTGTTTATGCTCTCTTCTGTAAGGACAGTTGACCCAGTTTTTAGCTCATTATTTAGCTCTTTAGTTTTTCTTTTCTGCTGTTCAGTCTTACATTTAGTTTTTCTAATAAACCTCATTATTGAAATATAACATGCATAAAGAAAAGTGAATAAATCCTAGGTGTACAGGTTGATGAAGAATCACTAAGTGAACAACACATGTGTAACCCTCACAGGTGAAGAAAAAGACAGCACCAAGAATGTTGTCTTTGCTTCTTTTTTTCTTTTTAAAATTAATTAATTAATTTTTGGCTTTGTTGGGTCTTCGTTGCTACACGCGGGCTTTCTCTACTTGCAGTGAGTGGAGGCTATTGTTCGTTGTGGTGCGCGGGCTTCTCATTGTGGTGGCTTCTCTTGTTGCAGAGCACGGGCTCTAGACCTGCAGGCTTCAGTAGTTGTGGCACGAGAGCTCAGTAGTTGTGGCACACGGGCTCTAGAGTACAGGCTCAGTAGTTGTGGCACACAGGCTTAGGTGCTCTGCGGCATGTGGGATCTTCCCGGACCAGGGCTCAAACCCATGTCACCTTCTTTGGCAGGCGGATTATTAACCACTGCGCCACCAGGGAAGTCCTGTCTTTGCTTCTTTAATATATAGGGTATATATTTCTGATATGGAAACTTAGTAAAGTGAAAAAATAAAGAGACAGCGGAAAGTACTGCTAGAATAATCTTTAACTTAGTTTGCAATTCAAGCCAAGTGTTCATTCTGTAAGTACAGCCATCTGGTCCAGGGCAAAGAAGGGTTTTTGTTCAAATGAGAAAAATGTGAGATCCTCCATCTCTATAATGATCCAGTTCACAATGATATTGCCGACAAATTTTCTAATTATTCCATCTTGCTCATATGATTATTTTCTCACTCATCTTCCCTCTCTATAATATTAGTTCATGATTTTTTTATGGCCAAACCAAAGAAAGTAGAAATTTTTCTGAACACACCCTCTCCTAAAAATCTAAGGATGGATTATTGTGCAAGGACCCTGCTGTGGCCAAGCTCCAGCCTGAAAAGGGGAGTTGGAAAGGTTAAAAGAAAATGACTATCTCCTCTCAGTAAGAGACGCATGGAAGTGTCCACTCTCCCTAGACCATCAAGTAAACTAGCTCGCCCATGCCCTCAGGAGCAATCTGGGAGGAAATGGTAGAGAGGTATACTGTCTTCCTAGTCTAATGCTCTGCTTGCTGCCCCCAAAGTTATCATCATTCATTCTTCTTGTTGAGGACTGACCGTCTCAAGAGAAGAAAGATCTCAAGGAATTGATCACAACTTGCAGCTCTTATGTGGATTCAGTGAAGTCTCAACAAATATCCAGGTCATTCAGTGGCTGGAAATCTATATGATTAGTTCAATTCAACAGATGCTTTTGTAACACCTGTCATTTTTTTTTATTCATTCAACAAATATTTGTCAATCACCTACTCTGCACCAGGCTCTGTTTTAGGAGCCATATAATGGACACAATAAATAAGATGAGACCCTGCTTTGAAGGAAATTCCAATTTAGTTGGAAGGAAAAGGCACACAGAAATAATGAAAACCAATAACAGGAAAAGGCACGTACCCTGGAGCAGTATAAATAAATGACACTGGGGGCAGGACGAGGGAGGTCAAGAAAGGGAGATCATACTCAGATCAGTAAACCAGGATGGCTTCATAGAAGATCGCATTTAACCTTGAAGCTAGGTAGGAAGTTGACAGAGATGCAGGAAGGAAGAGCATTCCAAGAGAGAAAACTGCATAAAGAAAGGCATGGAGTTGAAGGTAGGCAAAATAGTTGATGTGGCTGGAATGAGAATAGAGACAAATAAGCAGAGGTAGATTGTTTTTTGAAAAAGTTGGTCTATGTGCACCATACGTATGGATCACAGTCCTAACCAATAGTCAATGGAAGCTGTAACATCCAAAACAAACTATTTTATAGAAGATATAGAGCTCCTGGTTAAAAGTAAATGATATTTTTGTTAATCCAGTATAACCTGGGTTAAATGCAAAGTGCTAAGATGAACGCTTTCCTCAAGGAATCCTCTTTTTAATAAAGGAATTAGAGGAACCAAAAACTTGCCCAGTTTTCCTAGATAAAAATGTGGATAAGTTAAAGTAAACATTAATGATGGAAGAGTTAGTTCTCGCTGAAAGGAACATGGAAGGCTCTGTGGAAAATGCACATTTAAGCATGGTTTTGAATGATGGGCCAGGAGCTGGAGAAGATGGAAGTGAAATCAAGCTCCTCGTTCTATATTTGTAATGCTCATGGACAACAAGCATGGAGCTTGTGAAATCACTTGCCCTCCATAGACATAGCTACAGAAGCACTCTGACCCAGCCAATTAACTGTGGGTATCTAATGAACGTTTCATTAGCATAAATTGCTATGATGGATAGAAACTTTATGAATCCTATGCAGCTCTCTAGGCATTTAAATAGAGGCTTTGTTTGTCTTCTGAAATCATTATTACAAAATAGAGGAATATTTACAATACAATAGTAGAGGAAGGCTAAAGTGGGGTAGTGACCATAGATGAGGTATGAGCAACATGTTCTAAGGCCTTGAATGCCATCTTAAAAAGTTTAGCTCTTATTCTAAACACAATGGGAATCATCAAAGCATTTTGAACCAGGAGCAGGCTTTCACTTTAGAAAAGTCACTCTGACAGTTGGAAGAAAGAAATGAGTGGTAGGTGGGCTGAAGACCTAGCACCCAGTCAATATTCCACTATAGCTGGGCAGCCAGGGCAGGGTGGGCTCGTAACATGGCATAGTAACTAAGACTGGTTTCAGAGCTGGAGAAAGCACTTACTGCGGACCGTCTGGTTACGTCGTTAAGGTCCCTCACCACCCCCTGTTTGTCAGAACACTGCTCAAGCCAATTTTTTAAACCAAAAGGCTTAGGAATAAGAATATCACATACACTGAGGAAATTTTAATTTAACTTTCCTGAGAGTGGGAAACCAACCTCTTGCAAAGTTCAGCACATTCCTCAAAGCTGCTCTCACTTTCCTGCCTCGCTGAGTCAGGCAGCAAAAGGGCTTCGTTGCTAAGACAACTCCATACAAGGCCCTCCATGCCGCGCTGCCCTCTGCAGCCATCTCTGGCCAAACCCTTTGGGGTTGCTTGGAAAATTACAAACCAAAACTGGCAAGCCTACTTCTTCACATATCTTTTACAGAAATCCCACTTAGATATCCCTTTCTATCAACCACTTTATTTCTGTTGTCAGTCTCTCCAGCCCCAAACTCTTCCTTCTTTGAAAGGAAACATGGGCTTTCCAGGCAAATAAGATTTTATTTCCTGATATCTTCAGACCTCATTTCCTATTCTTCTGTTTGTTTGAAACTTATCTAAGGAAGGACTAGAAAGCGAGGGAGAGAAGCTGCATCTGATCTACTATACGTCACTCAGGGCTGGGTGCTCTGATGCATGAAAGTACCACATTTAAATGCATTTCCTTGTTGAAACATATGACATCATATATTGAATAAGAGCAATATAGAGCATCTGACCTTCAAAAAGGTATCTGGCAAAGTTTCAGGATAAGGAACAAGGTGAAGAAATGGGGACTGGATAAGGTTATGTGGTTAGAATGATTCAAATCTGACAATACCCAGAGGATGTTGATTAATGAACCCCTGAGATTTTGCAAGAAGGGCTCTATTCTTAACCCCCTCCTGTTCATCAAATTCATAATCACTTGGATAGCAACATATGCTATTAATTTTGCAGATGACTGAATACATTTAGTGCAATGCTAAGCACTTAGTAATTGCTCAATAAATGTTTGTTGAATTTAATTGAGAGGAAACTGTTGATAGAATCACAATTCTATCACATGACAGAATATTTTGTCACATGACAGAATCACAATTCTAAATTAGTTCATTAGGCTGAAAGAAAGTAAAACTACAAATACAATAATATTGAAAAGGGATGGATGAATTTTGTGCTCTTGGGCTCAAATAATCAATGGTACGACTGTAGGACTGAGAAAGCCCAATTTAACATATGAAAAAAAATTAGAATTTAGTTGACGATAAGCCAAATATGAATTAATAGGCTGCTTTCCTCTCCTTACAAAAGTAATACAGGCTACATAGCATCATGGACAAATCAAGGGAGGTAACAGGGTTTGCCATTGCACTATTTAGACAACATCTGGAAACTGTGTTTCATATTAGGCACTGTGTTTTAAGAGGATCATTAATCAAGAAACTGTGTCCAGATGAGAATGGGCATAATGGAAAGGGGCTCCCATGAGAAAAATGTAAAGACATTTGGATTATTTGTCCAAATTATAAAACAAAATGTATGCAGGTGTAGGGGTAATAATAGGATTCTTCATGATAGCTACTTTCACATGTTGAAAGGCTATCATATATAAGCAAGATTCACATTATTCTCGGTTGCTCCAGAGCGCTTAGCTTAACTAAGCTAAGACTAACATAGCTTAACTAGGACCTTGAAAAGAGTGAAAACAAAGCAAAGTTTGGCTGTAGATAAGAAATAATCCTTTACCAAATAAAATAGTCAACAAATGAAACAGTGAGTGCTACAAAGTAATATTGAAAAGCAGGTTACTTTTAGAGAGAAGTATCACATAAAGTAGTTTGTTGGATTTTTAAAAGGACTCTATATTTTGAAGTCCCTTCCGTCTCTAAAACTGCCTGATTGTGATTATAATTATATTGTCTGAAAGCAAAAAACAAATAGTGGTAAACCACCGTCAATCAACTAATCATCATGCAGATCAATATGACACATGAAATATTCATTCAGCTGAATTCCACAAGTAATTTTTGACTGCTTCTTTTGTACTAAGCACTTTGTAGGTACTAATTTTTTAATTGAATAAGACTTAGTGATTTACCACAAGAAGCTTACAATCTTGTGGTGAAGAATGACCTAAATAGATAACTTCAATATGTTTCTTAGGCACTTGCACTAGTTTCCAATTGCTACTGTAATACATTACCAAAACTTAGAAGCTTAAAACATTCACAATTTTATTGTCTTACAGTTCTGAGAGTCAGGAGTCTAAAATGGGTGTCACTAAGTTAGAATCAAAATAGCAGGGCTGGTTCCTTCTGGAGGCTCTAGGGGAGAGTCTGTTTCCTTGCCTTTTCCAGATTCTAGAGGTCACCCATATTCCTTGGCTTGTGGCCCTAGTCCTCCAAGTTCAAAGCCAGAAATGTCAGGGATAGTCATTCTCACACTGCCATCTGTCTGGTTCTCTATATTCTGCCTCCCTCTTCAGAATTTAAGGACACGTGATTATGTTGGGCCCACCCAGATAATCCAGGATAATCCCCGCATCACAAGGTCAGCTGATAGCCATGTAGTATTTAACTCAGTATTGTCACATATTCTAGTTTTTCAAGGGAAGCTGCAGATTTGGATAGTTATATATAAAATACTGGAGAATTTTACACTGCAGCTCTTATAAAATATATCCGTGGACCAGATATGGCCCATAGGCTACTAGTTTGCAACCTCTGGTCTCAGATGAAGAAAGTTTTTGACTGATTAACCAGCAGTTCTTAACCTGGAGTCCAGGATAGAATTCAGGAGGCCAGGAGCCTAAATGTGGAAAAAAATATATCTCCATTTTCATTTATATAACACAAATTACATATCTTTTAAATATCTGTTTAAATATCTTTATGTTAAACAATAGAAAATAAATTATATGCTTTAGTTTTTACTAACCTCCGATAGAAATTTAGCATCTCCTTATTTGTGAATATCAGCAACAAACTGCAGTAGTATTAGGAATACCTGTAGCTATCACCCATGGAAATTACAAACCCTTTTATGTTACATCAGTGTTGCAACATTTCAAAATATCTTCTATGCTCACCACTACTTTGAAATTATGGCAATTTGTAGATCCATCCTAGATCTACTTGTTTAATGTATTAATAAAGCAGCACATATAATACCATATCACGAATTTGCTTTTATTTAAATATTTTGATAACTGTATGTCATCATATTTGGTTACTTTTACCATGCTGTTTTATTTTATATATTTAGAAAGATTATTCTGAGAAGAGTTCCATATGCTTCACCGGACTGCGAAGGAGTCCATGGCACGTGCAACACACACACACACAAACACACACACACACACACACCCCTTGAGCCAAATGAGGGGAATGAAGGAAAAAGGCAAGGAGAAATACAACTCCGAGCCAACACTCACAACTGTCCAGCTTAGTTTACACTTTGATAAAATGTTAGTATGTGCCCAGGGGGCACTTGTCAATCTCTGTCACTGAGGCAGTGACATTAACTCTTTCAGGCTTCGCAGGTACTGCAGTTAAGTCTAATTTCAACTACCAGGAGTGACTTGAGTCTTGGTGGAAACTGAAGCCTGCTGTTGTTAAGCTCTATTATTAAAGTAATAGCATCTTGTTCAGTTAATAGGTCGCACAGGAACGTCATGTAGTTAGACATGAAAACTTTTGTTTAGGGCTTGCTGGGCTGAGGAGCTACTGAGTGTTTGCTTGCATCCCGTTTAACCAAAGCCTCTCTCTGCTGGTGGATGATGGCTAGTTGCTTTGCAGGTCTGGGAAATGTGTTTGGCCTACTCCATTCTGGGCTGTCTGCTCTGCTTGCTTTGGTTTTGCAAATCTGAGCTCAGCTGTGGGTTTATTTAGTTCCAGGAGACTGGCGTTGGCTTTTCACATTCCTAGGTCTCGTGTGTCTGAAGACCTTCAGTTTGGCTTTACAAATGATCCTATGGTGTAACACTAGCTCCTGAATGGTAACATAAGTTTGGTAATAATAATAAAACAGAAATAGGGAGCTATCAGAGATTATTAGTACTGGCATGTGAATTAAACCATATTGCAACAAATCTGTTTCAAGGGTAATAATCTTAGTTTGGACAGAATTGAATTCAAGACCTCAGCCTCGCTGGCATTTCCCACATCCACTTCCTCTAACTTTGAAGCTTTCCAGATCACTTAAATGGTGTACGCTCTCCGCTAGTCTCCAATAGTCCTCTAAAAGGAAATCATTCCTACCAACCTCTGTTTGCAAATGTCTTGACATTTTTTGAGTTGCAGGTAGCTGAATGCCCAAAGTTATAAACAAGAGGGTCCCCATACCTGTCTATGGTTCCTAAAGGCAAACATTTGTCTCTTTCGTTCATTGTGGCATCTCTGCCTGGCACACTGATAGGTGTTCAAAAAATATTAGTTTAGTAAATAAATGAATCAGTGCAACACAAATACTTATAATTACAATGCTTCCTTCGGAAGTTATTGAAAGGATTATTTAAGATACCATGTTAAAACCTTCATAAACTCCTAAGTCCTATATAAGTGTGTAAATTGAATTGACTAGTGCCATAAACCATGGTTAATCTCATCCCCTCCTTTCATGTTAAGTCCAACGAGAAATGCAGAAAATACATTTATACTAACTTTTGGTTGTATAAGAGTCTTTTGGTTATATAAAAATCTGTCCCTAAGCAAAACTGTATAATTGGCATGCTGCCATTCCAGTCTCCTTTTATCGAGACTTTTGGGGAGCCCCCAACTTCCAGGGGTACAGGGCCTCCCAAAACCTTGTACATTTGACATAATTAGTTTTGAAGATACTTCTATCCTTATTCCAGACACAACATTTCTTAGCATCGCCGCGTCACCATCAAAACTTTTGTTTCCATGTACTATTCTTTCTCAGCTTTACAAAGCTAACCTGAAATCCTTAATGTGTCTCAGTGTGTCATCAGCAGGTTTCTGTTTAATGCAATATCTTGGGTGGTGCACACGTCTTTCATTAGGATCAGATACTTCAGCTATCCTGGCAAAATGGTGGGAGAATATTGGCTCTTCAAGATCATTTAATGTTATACTGCACTGGCCCACATTGTTATACCTATTTTATCTGTGCATAGATCCAACTGGGTAACACATGCTGAGGCTTATTTTGCCTCTGCTCTGCCCTGGTACACTGGGAGACTTGGGCAAATTGCCCCCCTCTCTCTCTGCCTGAGCTACTTCATCTAGAAATTGAAAAGGGAGTAGGGGAGTGCCCCAGATAATCTAGTCCTGTCTGCACCTAAAGGAGCGATAATTCTGGGTTATCTGTACTATGCTTCAGATGAAATAAATCAGGTTAAAAGAGAAATTTATAAGAGATGCTGCTGTTTTTCTCACCTTCACTTGGCATCACACCCTTAATGAAATAGAGTACTTCAGGAGCCAAAGATACGATATATATATACATACACACACATACATATATCTTAAAGCGATAAGAAGACAAAAAATGATTTTTGAACAATGACCAAACTCACATTCTGCAAAAAGAACTATATAAATTTACTGAACTAGAAAGTATATACCTCACAGTGTGTTCTCATAACTGTTTTTACTTCCCCCGCTTTCAGAATCTTGTGACACTCAGAATGGTTCTTCAGGCCAATTACTACTGGTCACACAGTTCTGTGCAGGTTTCAGTATGTCTAGCCTGAGCTGTCTGAATCTTCATTCTCATCAGGATTACCATCTTCACTACCCATCAGTGGGACAGGAAGGTCTAAGCTCACATTTGTTGTGGAGGAATTACTTTCTACTTGAGATTCCTTCAATATGCAAAAGCATGGATAGCACCATACTTCCTATTTAATATCATTAAATATGCCTGTCATATTTTATGCCTGAAGAGCTTGGAGGGCTATTATTCAGTTGCTTTGTGTCCTGCCTAGTGTAGGCACATATACACATTTATGTTAGTGAGAGTAAGGCTAAATTTCTGCATCAAAGAGATCCCCCCCCCACACACACACACAAAAAGAATTAGTGGCTTAAAGAAACAAATTGCCTTCTCGATCATGTACCAGCCTGAAGTAAGTATTGCCAGCTGGTGAATCTGCTTACATGATGATCATTCAGAAACCCAGGCTAACAGTGGCTCATCTATCTTCAGTATTTACCTCCAAGTAACACCCTAAATTCCATTTATGAGCTTAAAAATAGACCACAAACTGATAATTTTATCACTTTGTAGTTAAAAATGTGACCCATAAATCTACTTATCTCCACCTAAAATTTGCCTTTCTTTTTTTTTTAATTAATTAATTTATTTTTGGCTGCATTGGGTCTTCATTGTTGGGTCTTTGTTGCTGTGCACGGGCTTTCTCTAGTTGTGGTGAGCGGGGGCTACTCTTCGTTGTGGTGCGTGGGCTTCTCATTGCAGTGGCTTCTCTTGTTGCAGAGCTCGGGCTCTAGGCACACGGGCTTCAGTAGTTGTGGCACATGGGCTCAGTAGTTGTGGCTTGCAGGCTCTAGAGTGCAGGCTCAGTAGTTGTGGCGCACGGGCTTAGTTGTTCCGAAGCACGTGGGATCTTCCCGGGCCAGGGCTCGAACCTGTGTCCCCTGCATTGGCAGGAGGATTCTCAACCACTGCGCCACCAGAGAAGTCCCTAAAATTTGCCTCTTTTAAAAATAAAAATCATGGCATAGTGACTAATTTAACGCTTCAGGTGTAGTGGGCAAACTGTTGATAAAACATAGAGAATTTCCATTTTTATTAGCTCCATTGACAATCAAATAAATGAATCTGGAGGCTTATTTATTATATATACGATTCTTTGTTATATATACGATTCTCCTTCTATTCAATAAAAAATGTCAAAATTGGTGATAAAGTCTGTGTTTTTTAATGTCTTTTTTTGCAATCATGTTAATATGCCAATGTCAGGCTGTCCTTTCTATAGAAGGAACTAAACGTCAAAATATAAACAAAGGAGTGAGTTCCTTTGTGTTCCATTTTTGTTGACACTGAATTTTCCTTCTGAACAAAAATAAAGCCCGTTTTTCTCATAAGTAGTGACTTTAACTTGACCAGAAAGGAAAAATAAAAAGACAGCAATGTGTTGGCAAATGCCAGGAGACAGTGGTGACTGTTTGTATTTTTATAGTGCATTGTGAAAGACATTTAACAAAAAAAATTTGAAAAAATACTAAGAATAAATACTTCTAAAGGTCTCTGGCTCCCTTTTAAAGAATGACTTGAAGGATGATCAGCATTCATCCCTGATAAATAGATAGTCAAGATAAATAGGGATAAATAGAAATTCAAGAAAATAAATCAGTTTGTAAATGAGCATATTTACCAAAACCCAGAAAAATTTAAAAGTTATGCTATTCACATTGATAGAATACAAGTTTGTTTACTGCCATGGAGAGACAAGATATTTTATTGGATACAACTGCCATATGGTTTCCCTACTGGCCTAGATCTCTTAGGCAAGTAGACCCACAGCAGCTGAGCAAACACTCTGGAGCTTTATGTCGCTCAAGACCACCACAAGGGCTGCTGGAGGAGCGGAAGGCAGCCACCCTGTGGAATCTGAGGGAGAGGCTTCTGAGAATGAGGTGGTCTTGGGGCGTCAGAAACCTGCTATGGACTGAGTGCAAAGGTGTTGAGATTCCCAGATCAGCAAGGTCCCATTCTCACAGACCTCTGAAATCAGATAAAGTCTGGGGACCCCTGCTTGCCTGTGTCAGACAGCCAACGGCACTTGGTGCTAAGTCCCAGTGAACTGCTTCTCCTCCCTCCCACGGCTGTCCCACAGTAGTTTTGGCCCAGATTGGTTCCTGCTACATTTCCTTTCTCCACTGCCATGTAGAAAAGTGTGATGGGGCATGAAAAATAGTATTGCAAGCCAAATAATACACTCTATTTGAAATGACTGGCCTGGTATCCTTAAATAAAAAATAATTTTGCTTCTAATCTCAAATGCCAGTCTACAAACTTGCAAGAAACCCAAAAGACCACAGGATGAGGTGATATAGACTACAGTGAGGTAGAGGACAGAAAAGGGAGATATCATAAGAGCCTGGGGAAAATGTGGATAGTTAGAAAATGTGGCTGCTGTGTTGGGCTTTGAAGGCATTCAGCTGTAACCAAGGCCTTCCCATGACACAAAAGTGTGAGACAAGGTTAGTTATACATGTAATCTTCTATTAAGTTCGTGAAAGTTAATTCTACCAGCTTAGCTTTTAATCTTTTTAAAAATGTTTATTTATTTATTTATTTTAGGTGTGCTGGGTCTTAGTTGCGGCATACGGAATCTTTGTTGTGGCGTGCATGATCTTTAGTTGTGGCATGTGGACTCTTAGTTGCAGCATGCATGGGGGATCTAATTCCCTGACCACAGATAGAACCCGGGCACCCTGCATTGGGAGCACGGAGTCTTACTCACTGGACCACCAGGGAAGTCCCCTAGTTTGTATTATTAAAGACAGTGATGATGCAGCCTGATATCTTGTAGTGTATACAATATTAATAGAAATAGTTACAAACTAAGGTTATCAAATATATAAATACACAATCAATGCAAAATATTCTTTTTTAAAAAAATTTACTTTATTTGTTTTTGGCTGGGTTGGGTCTTCGTTGCTGCGCACAGGCTTTCTCTAGTTGTGGAGAGCAGGGGCTACTCTTCGTTGCGGTGTGTGGGCTTCTCATTGCTGTGGCTTCTCTTGTTGCAGAGCACAGGCCCTAGGCACACAGACTTCAGAAGTTGCAGCACGTGGTCTCAGTAGTTGTGGCTCATGGGCTCTAGAGCACAGGCTCAGTAGTTGTGGCACACAGGCTTAGTTGCTCTGTGGCATGTGGGATCTTCCCAGACCAGGGCTCAAACCCGGATCCCCTGCATTGGCAGGCGGATTCTTAACCACTGCACCACCAGGGAAGCCCAATGCAAAATATTCTTGTCAGGTAATTCAGTTGGAAAGCAGTCACTCTTCTTCTGTAGCCTGTGCCCACATGTGCACTAGCGTGTGTTCACACATGCAGAATGCTCAAGGAAGGACTGAAAAGAGAAAGATAAGTATAGAAAAACAACTAAGGAAAATGTGAGGCAGAATTGGAAATCAAGACAAACTTACATCTGAAATGATGTGATTAATTAAATGATGTGGCCCTCAAACATCAAAGTAATGCAAGAACAGGGATGTTTTCCAAAGCTCCTTTGTTGAATAAGGGAATCATTTCACTGTATGAATTACAATATACACGACACTGGTCCTCCTTACTAGTCATAACAAAAATTACCTGAAACATATACAGAGTGAAGGAAAGAATTTCGGTTTTGAATACTGAGAATTCAAGAAGAGAGAAGTTATTTCCTCTAAAGGCTGAAAATTTACCATATATATATATATTCTGTGACTATAAGTGAAATCTTTTTCTCCTTTCCCTTGACAGTCTGAAATAATTTAATCTTTTTGTAATTTTTTTTTAGAAAACAGACTGTAAACATTCACATTATTAAATATATATTTAGTGGATAGAAAAGAACAAGAACAAAAATTTCAGCTGAGGAATTCCTGCCAAGAAAAGATCTGATTGAATTTTCATGATGCTTAGAAAAATAGAGTAGGCTGTATTCTGTACATTAATGCTCTGGAAAGTTACAGGCTGGATTTTAAATCCATTTTATGATAATAATAAGTCACTTTAAGTATTGTCATTATATGCTGTTAAGTTAAATATAATTATTTAAATTAAATCATAAACTGAAGTTTCCTTCTTTTAAAATAGAAAAATCTAGCAGTTACCCCTTAACAAAGTGGTCAAATGTAGCATCCCTAGTAATGGGACAAACCGTCATGATGTTACTCTTGATGGGATGCTATTGGAAGTACATAATACAACCTATATAGTATTCTCACCAAAATGTTTAACCTGAACATATTCACAAGAAAACAACCAAATCTAGATTACAGGACATTCTCTAAAAGAATTGGCTCTGACCCTTAAAAAAAAGTTAATGCCATAAAAGACAAACAGGAGACGGGACAATTCTAGATTAAAGGAAACTAAAGTGATATGGCAACCATATGTAAATGCATAATCATTGACTGGATCCTGGATCAAAAATAACTACAATAAAGATTATTTTGTAAACAACTGGAGAAATTTGAATATGGACTCTATATTAGATAGATCGCTATTAAATATCTTGGGTGGTTTTGTAGAAGAAATAAGAAATACATTCTTAAGAAATACATGTTGAAGTGTTTAGGGGTAAAGGGTCATGTCTGCAAGTTGCTTTCAAGTGTATATACAGACGTGTGTGTGTGTGTGTGTATGTGTGTGGAGAGAGAGAGAGAGGTAAAAGCAAATGTTGTAAAATATTAAGAATTAGTGAATCCAAGTAAAGAGTATATTGTACTATTCTTTCAGCTCTTTCAACTTCAGTGGATTTGAAATTGTTTAAAGACACTGAGTTACTAAATCATAGATGAAGGCTATTTCTTTTTAGAAAGCTTTCAGGTAATAAATGAAGGAATGATAGAATTAGACTGTCTCCATTTTGTAATCTTTAATATACTCATATATCTAAGCATTGAGCATCAATGGTCATAAAAGGAAAAACAATCAGATATTAAATGCCTTTTAAAAGAACACACCACAATTATAAAGTGGCTTTGACAGAAAATAACAAACCTGAAACTGACTAACCCTCTAGGTCAGCTGGTCTAAAACATCAGCAGAATCAGAGTCACCTGAAAGGCTTGTTAACCACTGATTGTGGGATTGAAAGCCCAGGGTTTCTGATTCTGTAGGCCTGGGGTAAAGTTCAATAATTTGCAGTTCTAACAGGTCACTGGGTAAAGCTGAGGCTGTGGTCCAAGACCACCCTTTGAGAAGAACCTCTCTAGATCAACATACTAATTTACAGGAGCTACAAATGACAGAGGGACATGTCAAATAATATCATGGAGATGCTATCAACAAAACCAGACTGTGGGTAAGTAAAGGAAAAAACACTGTTTCTTAAATAAATCAATTGCAATTTAAATAAAGATGAAGGGGAACGTACAGGTTAAGAGATATACCAATCAATTGCAATATGTAAATTTTTACTTGGATTCTTATTTAACTGCATTTTTAAGTATTTATTACATTTATGATGTTTAGAAATTTGACTATTGACTGGATGAATTATGGTTAATGTTTTAGGTGTATTATTGGTATTTTTTAAAAAGAGAGTTCTTATTTCTCAGATATACATATTAAAATATTCATGAATGAAAAAGTTAGAGGGGAAAAAAGTTTAAAAACATAAATAAAGGCAACAAATCTATAATTCTCAATAACTTCACTGATTTTTATTCTCCGGCAAGAGTATTTTTATCCTGCTTGTTTCATCTTTAATATTCCTATTTAGCTTTTTTCTATCTTCCTTTCCCCTGCTGGTGACTCAGCTCTTGGAAATCTGAGATAGCCATCACAATTTTTTTCACAACTAAATTCTCTTTGCTACTCTATGGTACACATGTATTGATTTCCTCATAATTTTGACGTTCTTAAATGTCAAAATACTAAAACAACAAGTACACCCATAATCAATATAAGTTCTATTTTAATTACAAGCAAAAATATCAAAAATTAGGGCTTCCCTGGTGGCGCAGTGGTTGAGAGTCCGCCTGCTGATGCAGGGGACGCGGGTTTGCGCCCCGGTCTGGGAGGATCCCACATGCCGCGGAGCGGCTGGGCCCATGAGCCATGGCCGCTGGGCCTGTGTGTCCAGAGCCTGTGCTCCGCAACGGGAGAGGCCACAACAGTGAGAGGCCCACGTACCGCAAAAAAAAAAAAAAAAAATCAAAAATTAAGTTTAGTTTTATATAAAATATCAAATATAAAGCATGTATGATGAACATAGAGCTTAAAGGATAACAAATGAAAACCTGTGCATCAACCACCCAGCTTAAGAAATAGGATATTATCAGTACCCCTAGAAGATCCCTGTGTGCCCCCATCTAAATCACCTCCCCTGAAAGTAACCACTATGCTGAATTTTGTGCTAATTATTCCTTTGCTGTACTATATAATTTTGCTGCCTAACACTATAGTTTTGTCTATTTTGATATTTATATAAGCAGACTCATACCATAGTCATTCTTCTGTGTATTTGTTGTTGCTGCTTACAACTTTATGTTTTTGAGATTCAGCCATAAAGATAGGTACAGCAGTAATCCATCAATTTTCACTGCTGGATTAGTATTCATTTGTACAGATACTCCAAGATTTATTTATCACTTCTGGTGTTGATGGATATTTTATCTCTCTTTCCAAATTTTACACCTCCTTATTTGATTGTACTATTACCTCCATTACAAGATTACCCTAAAATGATGATGCAGACCTGACTTTTTAAAGTCAGTTCTTCCTAACTTGAGTAGCATGGCTGCAGTGTTTCCCCTTAATTGTGGTGCTGGCTTTGGACTCAAATATATATTTATATCATGTTAAGGAAATATTCATCTATTCTTAGTTGAATGTTTTTGTCAAAAATCATTGCTGGATTCTGTTAGGTACCTGTTGAACATTTATGGAGATGATCATGTGATATTTCCAATTAGTTCTTTCAATTTAATAGTTTTTTAATATATAAATGTTATTGATTCATGAAATAAACTCCCCTTGTTAATGATGTTTTAATCTTAAATTTTGTTGCTAGAGTTTATTTTAGAGTTTAGTACAATATTTATAAGTGAAATTGGTCAATAGGCCTTTTTTTATATAATCTGTCAGATTTTGGAATCAGTATCACTTTGTAAAAATAATTTGGAATAGAGATTTTTTTTTCCTTAATGTTGTGGCTATCTAAATAGCACTGTTATTGTATTTCCTTTAAAGTTTTGGTATAACTTTCCATAGAGTCAAATGGCCCTGGAGTTTTTCTTTGTTGATTTCCTCTATTTCTTCTAAGGACATCATTTTTTTTTTTTTTTTTTAGGTTTTTCTATATCTTCTGATCAGTTTTGCTATTATATTTTCCTAAATGAAAGTTATTCTGTTCATCCAAATTTGCAAATATATTTTCACAGAGCTGAGTGTTCTCTTATTTTTCTTTTAATTTCCTCTGTTTCTGCCATGATTTCTCTATTACCATTTCTTTTTTATTATGCAATACTCTGTTAGCTCCTGGTATACAACATAGTGATTTGATATGTCTATACATTTCAAAATTATCACTATTATAAGTCTAGTTACCATCTGTCACTATACAAATATACTACATAACTGTTAACTGATCACCATGGTAAGTCTAGTTATAATATGTCACCATACAAACATATTACATAGTTATTCACTATATTTCCCACAATGTACACTTCATCCCTATGACTCATTTATTTTGTAACTGGAAGTTTGTACCTCTTAATCTCCCTCACCTATTTCTCTCCTCTTCCTACTCCCCTCCCCTCTGGCAACTGCCTGTTTGTTCTCTGTATCTATGACTCTGTTTCTGTTCAAATATATTTGTTCATTTGTTTTGTCTTTTAGATTCCACATATAAGTGAAATCATACAGTATTTGTCTTTCTCCGTCTGACTTATTTCATTTAGCAGAATACCCTCTAGGTCCATCCATGAGGTCACAAATGGCAAGATTCCATTATTTTTTTATGGCTGAGTAATAGTCCATTGTATATATATATACCACATCTTCTTTATCCATTCATTTATTGGTGGGCACTTATGTTGTTTCCATATCTTGGCTATTGTAAGTAATGCTGCTAAAAACATTGGGGTGCATATATCTTTCTTATATAGTGTTTTCATTTTGTTTGGATAAATGCCTAGGAGTGTAATTCCTGGGACGCATGGTAGTTCTATTTTTAATTTTTTGAGGAATTTCCATACAGTTTTCCAGAGTGGCTGCACCAATTTACATTGCCACCAACAGTGTACAAGGGTACCCTTTCCTCCACATCCTTGCCAAAACTTGTTATTTCCTCTCTTTTGGGTAATAGACATTCTGACAGATGTGGGGTGATATCTCATTGTGGTTTTAATTTGTATTTCCCTGATGATTAATGATGTTGAACATCCTTTCATATGCCTATTGACCATCTGTATGTCTTCTTTGGAAAAATGTCTATTCAGGTCTTCTGCCCATTTTTTAATTGGGTTGTTTGGGTTTTTGTTTGTTTGTTTGTTTGTTTTTTGATGTTAAGTTGTATGAGTTCTTTGTATATTTTGGATATTAACCCCTTATTGGATATACCATTTTGCATTTCTATACACTAACAATGAGCTATCAAAAAGATTAAAAAAGAAAACAATCCCATTCACAATCTCATCAAAAAGAATAAAATACCTAGGAATAAATCTAACTGAGAAGGTAAAAGGCATGTACTCAGAAAACTGTAAGACACTGGTGAAAGAAACAGAAGATGACACAAACAGATGGAAAGATATACCATGTTCCTGGACTGGAAGAATTAATATTGTTAAAATGATTATAATACCCAAGGCAATCTACAGATTCAGTACAATCCCTATCAAAATACCAGTGGCATTCTTCACAGAAGTAGAACAAATAATTCCAAAATTTATATGGAAACACAAAAGACCTTGAATAGCCAAAACAATTTTGAGAAAGAAGAAAAAAGCTGGAGGTATCATACTTCTTGATTTCAAACTATATTACAAAGCTGCAATTATCAAAACAGTACAGTACTGGCATAAAAACAGACACATAGATCCATGGAACAGAATAGAGAGCCCAGAAATGAACCCATACTTACATGGGCAATTAATCTATGACAAAGGAGGCAAGAATATACAATGGGGAAAAGACAGACTCTTCAATAAATGGTGTTGGGAAAACTGAACAGCTACATGCAAAAGAATGAAACTAGGCTACTTTTTCACACCATGCACAAAAATAAATTCAAAATGGCATAAAGACTTAAATGTAAGACCTGAAACCATAAAACTCCTAGAAGAAAACATAGGCAGTAAGCTCTTTGACATCAGTCTTAGTAATGTTTTTTTTGGATATGTCTCCTCAGGTAAGGGAAACAAAAGCAAAACTAAAACAAATGAGACTACATCAAACTAAAAAACTTTTGCACAGCAAAGGAAACTATCAACAAAATGAAAAGGGCACCAACTGCATAGGACAAAATACATTCTTAGGCCTTTTATTTATAAAAAAGTCCACTTACATGTTCTCAGTAGAAACAGAGAAAAGGTAAAAATATGTAAAATTTTAACCTAGGGTAAGCAATGATCTGAGTGTAATTGCATATTGCCTAAGAAAGGCAACAAATATTACTTTAACAAGTTTCCCATGCTTTTTGACAACTCAGCTAATTTTGGTTCTTTTGTTTTACTTGGCTAAAATATTTATTCTTGTCCAGACATGAATCAATAACTATGTATGTTATCTCCTTGTCAGATATTGCTCCTGCTCAATTTATTTATTTGTAGCAATAGGTAGATGATGTAAAGATACTGAGTAGTTTTCATAAGTTAATGATCCTAGATTTCAATTTGCTTTAAAAATAATTAGTTAAAAATTATTTAAATTTTTAAACAAATTAGTTGAAAATATTTGTTCTGTTATCTAAAGTGTAGTGTAGTTTTAAAGCCACAGTATCTGGTCTTCTGACTAAGAAATACTTGCTTATAATATGATGTAATGAGAAATAATCCAAAGTGGTTTCCTTAACTTTGTGGGGTTATAGATATTTCATAGACTTTCAAATAAGAGAATAAATGACCATTGAAAATAACAGAATAAATACCACCAGCAGGAATTTGTGAGGAAAACAGAGAGCAGTTTGAAAAAATGATGTTTTCCAAATGTTCCCCATATTTCATTCAAGGCTTATCTCTCATTCACATTACCTTATTGTTTTTAAAAATGTTTTGTGCTTTTTTGTGTGTGAAATACTGAAGGTTACTGGGTCAATGAATTGTTTTTGCAAATCAAATGTTTCTTTAAAATTCAACAAATTTTCAATGAGGGTTAATTAGGCAGAGAAATAGTTCAGAACTCATTTTAAAACATGCATGATAATTAGGGAACATCAAAAAGTATTGTTAAATTCTAAACAGTAAACAATCTATTGTTAATGATTTAACAAATTCCAAACACTAACCCACAGAGCTGAGAACTGACCTTGTTTTTTTAAGGCAAGTATAGATTAAGCTAATGATTTACTCAATTCCTCTTCGCAAAAAGTAGTTTCACCAAAGACTACATTTATCATTGCAAGGGTCAAAGTTCATGGAATTTTGGAGCTGAGAGAGACATTAGGTATCTCCCCGTCCACCAGCAGATCCACCAGCGCCTGAGGAAACTGACATGGCCAATTCATATTTGATTACCAACAGGCTGAACTAGGACACAGTTTTCCTGGCTCTCAACCTAGGTTACTTTCTACTATATTTTGCGGTGTCTGTATTAATATATGTAAAAGCACTCACAACACTAGCTAATAAGTTTACTGTGGTGTATTATTTTTTTAATTGACATTTTAAAAATCTTTTATGTTGAGAATCACTGTGATAAATAACAGGGATACACCAATGAATGAGGGGGAAAGTTTCTCTCTTTCAGGAGTCCATGTTCTGGTGGGAAAAGCACATATGCTTAATTAGAAAAGCATTAGAGCAAGAATGGGAAATCTTGCTAGGACTGATTAGTTTTCTCCCCGGGCTTGTTAGGAGTGGTGGAATGTCTGGCTCATGTCGTTTTTGCCCCAAGATCTACCACATTTTAATTACAATTATCCCTTAAACTTCTGTGGCCCTTTTCAGGTTTAAAAATATGTCTCCATTACTGTATCTGATTCTCACAGTAAAAGGTGACACAGATATTATTATCTCCATTTTCTAATTTAAAATCTGTAGCTAAGACTGGGTGACTTACCCAAAGCCTTACAGCCAGAAAGTTGTAGAACCGGTTCTAGAATCCCAGGCTTCTGGCCTTTAGTCCAATGAGTTGGTCGTAATATTAATCAACCTGAATTTCCAAAATTCCAAACATTTAGTTTTCTGGGAATTCTGAGGTTACTTTAGAAGGGAGATCCTTCAGTGGAAGTTTGGGTAACCTAAATATCCAAATAATAGCATGCTTTCTTGGAAAAGGAAAATAGTAGCACCCAAAAATTCCATTGAAGTACTTGTGGCTCTTAATGAACTGTGAGGATGGCATTTTGCTAGAAGCATGAAACCACAGTCAGCTTTGAGTTCCTCGGTTTGTTTGTTCCATTTCTTGTCACGGGGATAAGGAAACTTGAAAATAAAATATCACTGAAATTAAATGTGTCTGGAAAGAAGTTTACCAAAATGTTACCAGTCTCTGGGTGGTTGGATTACAAGTTAATTTCATTTTCTTTTTCTGCATTTTCCACATTTCCTACAATAATTGTTATTTTTATAATTAGAAATTATATAATTCATCTATAGCTATATATGATTCACAACCTATTCAAAAAGGGAAAGAAATTTAAACTTTCTTAAGCTGGATACTTGGATGGACAGATATTTGGAAACTCTCCCAACAAATGAATACCCTTTAAAAAAAAATCAGTCTCTGAGTAAGCTAAAGAATTCATTCAGGCATTCATTCATTCTTCTCTAACAGGTATTTATTGAGCACTACAATGTGCCTAGCATATGGCACATGGTAGTGGGACTGGGAATATAGCACTGAACAAAATGGATAAAAATTCTTGCCTTCAAGGACCTTCCATTTTAGAGGGAGAGACAGACACCCCCAAAAAAGATGAGTTTCATAGAATATGTTAAATGGTGCTAAATGATTAGAAGAAAAATTAAGCAGGAAAGGAGAATGGAGTACTTGGGGTAAGGGCATTTTGGATAAGGGTATTCATGGAAGGTGTGACTGAGAAGGTGACCTGAAAGAGATGAGGTAGTGAGCCAATGGGTTTCTGGAGGGAGAGAAATCCAGGTCGAGAGAGCAGCAAGTACAAAGGCACAGCGCAGGACTGTGCTTAGCATGTTCTAGAAACAGCAAGGTAGCCAGAGTGTCTGGAAGACCATGAGCAACAGGGAGAAGAGTAGGAGATGCCATCAGCAGGAAAGGAATTGATCTGACCTATGTTTTTGGATCGCTTTGGCTGTTGCGGTAAGGATAGATTAAAGGCAAGCAAAAACAGGCAGGGGGAGACAGACTGAGGACCGCTGCAAGACCTCCGCAAGTGGTGTTGGTGGCTTGAACCAGGATGGCAAGAATGAAGGTAGTGAGAAGTAGATAACCTCTGGATATATTTTGAAGGCAGGGCAAACAGGATTTTCTTATGGATTGAATGAGGGTTTTAAGAGAAAGAGTCGACAGTGACTCAAAGTTTCCAACTGAGCAACTAGAAAATTGGAGTTGTCATTTTCTAAAATAAGGAACACTATGGGAAAAGAAGATTTGAGGTAGACAGAATTGAGAGCTCATTTTTCGCTATGCTAAGTCTGAGGTGCCTATCGTCTACCAAAGTAGAAATGTTGATTTGACACTTGAATATACTCGTTGGGAGTTCAAGGGAGTAGTATGAGCTAGAGATAAAAAGTTGGGGAGTTGGGAGCACAGAGATGACATGTAAATCCAAGAGGCCAGGTAGGAGCAACAAGGAGCAAGTGACACTAGGTAAGAGCAGAGACCCAAGGAGAGCCCTGGGTCCTATCTACATACAGGGAAATGGGGAAAACCAAGAGACAGCACATTCCTGGAAACCAAGTGAACAACAAGTTTCAAGAAAGAAGACATGATCAGTTGGTGGTAAGTCAAATGCAGCTGAGAATGATTGTGCTTGAGGCCAGTTATTTCTCAGAAAAAAAATGGATAGTGTCTGTTCCAGGGATTAACAATCCATAACAGTTATGCCAGGAGAAAAGCATCTTAGAGACTATGGTATCACTTCTTGACCTTCTGACTAAGATCAAGTGTAGAGGCCATGGTATAATGGAAGGATGAAAGATGGAAACATGGATTTGAGGACCAGCTTCACCACTTATTGGCCGTGTGATCTGGAAAAGTCATCTAAACATTTCAATCCCAGGTTCCTGCGACTATGATGTAGAAGCAATACTAGCCATCTCATTCTGTTGCTATGACGAATAATGGAAATAAAACTCCTGTCACTGTTCCTAACAAACAGTAGGCATTCAATAAATGTTAGCTTCCTCATAGTTGTTGAGGTCAATGTAATGGGTAGGAATATGGACAGAGCCTATAATATATTTTGGACTCTATGAAATTCATCCTTGGTGATCCAACTCCCCATTTCTCCCTCCTTCTAATTATTCAGGTCCCAAATATGTGTCCCTTGCTAAACTTTTAACTTGGCTTCTAAAACTAAAAATCCCAAACTGAGGAATATTCATAAAATAATTGCCTAATGTTCTCCATGTTCATTTCATGAAAACAAAGAAAGGCTTAGAAACTGTTCTAGATTAAAGGAGAATAAACAGGCATGACAAATAAATACAATATGTGACCCTGGACTGGATCCTGGACTGCTATTGGAGAAAAGGGGGCTGTTCTGAAGGACATAATAGGGGCAAAAATGAAATATGGACTATATATTTGAATATGTATTTTTAATATGTTAATAATGTTAAATGCCCTGAATTTGATAATTGTGCATAGATGTCTATGAGAATATCCTTGATTTAAGAAATAGCACTAAGGCACATCAGAGTAACAATCATTAAAAGTAATTATATATAGAATGGAGAGAGAGAAAACGAAAAACAAAAGTGACAAAATGTTAAAAGTTGGTTAATCTGGGTAAGGGGTATTTCTGTATTATTCTTGCAACTTTTAAATTTTGAAATGTTTTCAGAATAGAAAGTTAAAAATATCCCTGGAATATGCTATTAATCACTTCATACAAAAAGCTTCTTTCCCAGATCAGTTTTGGGACAATCTTTCACATACATTTTATATATTCTTTTATATATGTGGCAAATTTCACAACAACAACAAAATAAAAAATAATGAGGAATGTGTAACTGTCTGAATTTACATGGAAATGTTGTTAGGTGCACAGGAAATTGTAGATCCTTGACTTGAACCCCTTTGGTTAAAAATAATCACACAGATACACACACACACACACACACACGCTAGTTATGCTCAGCTAATGTCTGAAAAGATACAAAAGTAATTTAAACAGTGATTACCTCTGAAGAGTCCAAATGTAATTTTCTCTCCAAAACTTTCTTTCCCCTTTGAATTTTTAAAATGATGATTGCTTTTCTAATTTAATATTTAATTTAATGTGGTTAATAAATGATACTATTAAAATTTGAAAGCCAAATATCACTGTTAGAATTTGTGACCCAATAAGAAGGGAGTGGTTTTGAAAGAGAGAAGCAGAGCATTTCTCCTGCTGCAAATATAAAAATAAGAAAAACTAGAATTTGTCAGTCTTTGCCTTTTGCCTAAGATCTCACTGTGGCAGGAAGCAGAATTATCAACAATCATTGAAAAAGCAACTGTTATTTAGGACTTCAAATGTTTAGGTAAATTATTCTGTACCCACAATTTTCTGGCTTCTGAAAATCCAAGCTTCCCCATGATTTCTACTAATTCCCTACCTTCAGATCCTGTTTTTCTCTGCTTCTCCATCAAGAGCCACCTTGTTGCTGCCTAGAGTTGCTCTGCTGCCTTTTATGAGGAATCCTGGCACATTCATGGTTTAGAATTGAGTAACTTGAGTAAAGGCTTGAAGAATGGTGGAAGCACCTTCACTGGGCATTGCCAGGCCTTCCATTGTCTTCCTGTTTCACATTTCACTGACTTCCAAAAATGTGTGTCCCCACCCTGTGACACTGCAGATGTGTGCCTACACTCAGAAGTGCAGTCAAATTCTAAGCTTCAATTGTATCTCTCTAGTGGACCAGCCAGGCCCGGCCAACCTCCCAGTCCCAACTCACCTTGGAATTCTGGTGAATAAAGTGCTTGTCAATGAAAGTTTATGATTATGGTTTGTAAATGAAGCATTTGATCAGGCACAATTGTGGCAGGAAGGGGAACTAATTCATGGAAGCCAACAGGTCTTTGAGTCATCTAAACACTCTTCCTGAAATGCCCTGTATCTCCTCTTCCCTGACCTCTTCCCTCCTCATTCTTTAGGACATAAGTCTGGGCTCACTTTTTGCTGGAAGCTTTTTGTAACTGTCTCCCCCTTCTTCAGACCCATCATCTTTAGACACACATATTAGTTGAAATCATGCAATTAAATGGGATGGTCCAAATGGTCCATGAAATACAAAACAACAACAACAATAATAAAAATAAATAACTTTGTGATTAGAGATGCACGCTATAGAGCCGAGCTGCCAGAATTCAATTCTGGATCCCCTACTGAATAGTTTCATCACTTAGACTTTTGCTAGACTAAGAAGAGGTGAAAGAGTATTATACATATTCCTTTAAAGATTGTGGGGAATTCATTTTATTTATTTTCATGAAAATGAGGATATGTAGGGAGTTGGCAGAAGTTTATAAGTATATGTACTGACAATGTTTAATAAGTCTTCCAATGAATTGCTGGCCTTGTTTCTCATCCTTAAGTATTCCACACCTATACTTCATTCTTTTCACAGTTATGGTCATTGACCAAAACATCTGTGTTTGTCTCTCACCAGACCAGGAAAAAGAAGTCATGAAAGGTCTTTAAAGATCTGTCTTAGTAGGAGTCTTGTAGCTAATTAAAATCCAAAATAAAAGAGTAATATTTTCCTCCAAGTTGACATCTGTCCTATCCATCTCAACTATGAAACTCCTCACCAAGTATGGTAGGCAGAATAATGGCTCCCCAAACATGTCCTCATCCAAATCCCTGAAACCCATGAATGTGTTACCTTACATGGCAAAAAGGAATTTGCAGATGTGATTAAATTAAGGACATGGAGCAATTATCCTGGATTATCCAGGATAATCATAAAGTCCTTATAAGTGGAGATAAGAGAGTGAGAGTCAGGGAAGAGATTTGAAGCTGCTGTGCTGCTGGTTTTAAAAATATTAGAAAAAGGAACTATGAGCCAGGGAACACAGATGGCCTCTAGAAGCTGGAAAAGGCAAAGAAACAGATTCTCTGCTGGAGCCTCCACAAGGAACACAGTCCTGCCAATACCTTGATTTTAGCCCAGTAAGATCCAGTTTGGGCTCTTCTGAATTCCAGAACTGAGTGATGATAACTTTGTGTTGTTTTATGTTACTAAATGTGTGGTAATTTGTTATAGCAGCAGTAAGAAACTAATACACCAAGTCACTTACGTTATTTCCTTCTCATACTTCTCTCTAGCTGAAACTTTGTTGTTCAGTTGATTGGTTTGTTAGTTGTTTCCAAACCACTCCACTCCCTCAGGAATATAAACTGCACAAGGTGAGGAGGGGTAGCCCTCAGACTGAGCCCACTGCCTGTCCCACTGAGTCAAAGAATTACTAATGATGTTGTCAAAATTGTTTGACATTACTTACTAACACCAGAGAGCAGGAACATGGTATTCATTCTGATGTGTTCTTAGGAATCTACTGTGTCCAGGGACATGGGAAGCATCCAGATGAAGAGAGATATGAACAGCTCCTGATACCCAGGAGATATCAATCCAATCACATGAAGTAACAAGGTAATAGTGATGTAGGATTTGTTTGAGCAATTAAAATGCAAATAGAATAGCAATGTTTTAGAAGTCTGTGGTTTAGAAGAAAGGCATGATGGGGCATAGTGGTGAAGAGCAGTGACTTTAGACTCAAGGCATTTAGTTGAGAATCCTGTCACTTCTTTCCCCAGGGTGACCTGGGGTACTTAATTTCTCCAGCCTGATATCCTTGTTAGTAAAATGGGGACGATGAGATCCATGCCACAGGTTGTTGCGATAATTATTATAAATGAGAAAATGTATACAAGAGTCTTTAGTGTAATGCCTGGCATAAAATAATAGCTCAATAAATCATAACTTAAAAGTCTGATTCATTTCTCAATACTCAAGAACAATTTTTACGGAACTAGATGGTTTCTCAACATTTCCTCATCAGGATCCTCTAGAGCTGAGTTATCTTATTTTGAAGAGCTCTCCTTCCTTCCCACATCTCCCCACTCCTTTCCCCACTCCTAAATCCATAATTTCTGCTCAGTGCTGAAATGATTTGCCAAACCAGATTCTGTCAGTTAGAGTTTCCCTTTGCCTATTTTCCTTCAAGAGATGGACTCCAGCCAGAAAAAGGGTTTTGGAGGTTAGTTAGGAGACTCTCCAACGAAAAACATAAATGTGGTTTGGGGAGGGTACCATAAGAAGGCAGAAATATAAGACACAATGATTCTTTCTTTGTGGTCAAGATGGATGAGCTATATTTGTTAGGGCAACTTTGTTTGCCTATGTTCTTTTTTTTTATGCTGTATATCAGTATAAAATCCCTCATTGTTCATTTTCTACTGGACCTTTCTCAATATAACTTTCCCTGTTTTCTTTCCAACACCTCACTGCCAAGCTGATTAGAAAGGCAGCTGATTCTACCTCTCAAAGGTTAAACTGTGCAGTTAAACATATATGCAAGATTTTCTCTTTAACACATAAAAATGTTTTGTTTTATTTCTCTTCCATCTAACCCAACACACAAAAATACTCAATCTCATATTCTGAATTCTCACCAGCAAATGAAAGGAATAATTAGGAATGATCAACAGACAAATAGACCTATGGAACAGAATCAAGAGCCCAGAAATAAACCCAAGCATATACGGTCAAGTAATATTTGACAAGGAAGCCAAAATACTGAATGGAGAAAAGACAGTCTCTTCGAAACATGATGCTGGGAAAATTGGATATTCACATGTAAAAGAATGAAACTTGACCCCTATCTTATGCCACTCACAAAAATTAACTTAAGTGGATTAAAGACATAGATGTAAGACCTGAGACCATGAAACTCCTAGAAGAAAACATAGGAAAAATCTCCTTGACATGGGTCTTGGTAATGATTTTTTTGGAAATCACACCTAAAGCACAAGCAACAAAATAAAAAATAAATAGATGGAGCTACATGAAACTAAAAAGCTTCTGCACAACAAAAGAAACCATCAACAAAGTGAAAACACTACCTATGAAATGGGAAAAAAATATTTGCAAACCATGTGTCTGATAAGGGGTCAATATCCAAAATACATAAAGAATTCACATCTCAATGGCAAAAATTCAAATAATCCAATTAAGAAATGGGCAAA
The DNA here is from genome assembly GCF_005190385.1 of Monodon monoceros. Classification (NCBI taxonomy): domain Eukaryota; kingdom Metazoa; phylum Chordata; class Mammalia; order Artiodactyla; family Monodontidae; genus Monodon; species Monodon monoceros. The sequence continues at coordinate 46,006,302 of NW_021703776.1, forward strand.
GGACTTGAATAGACATTTCTCCAAAGAAGATATAAAAATGACCAACAGATACATCAAAAGATGCTCAACATCGTTTGTCATTAGGGAAATGCAAATTAAAACCACAATGAGATATCACGTCATGCCTGTTAGAATGGCCATCAAATAAAAGATGAGATAAAAAATGCTGGTGTGGATGTGGAGAAAAGGGAACCATTGTGCACTGGTGGTGGGACTGTAATTTGTACAGCACTAGGGAAGCAGTATGGAGTTTCCTCAAAAAATTAGTTATAGATCCACCCTATGATCCAGCAATTCCAGCTCTGGGAATATATTCAAAGGAAATGAAAACACTAACATGAAAAGATATCTGCATCCCCATATTCATAGCAGCATTATTTACAATAGCCAAGATGTGGAAAAAACCTAAGTGTCCATTGATGGGTGAATGGATAAAGAAATTGTAGTGTGTGTACATACACACACACACACACACACACACACACAATGGAATATTATTCAACCATAAAGAGAGAGGCAATGCTGCCATTTGTGACAACATGGATGGACCTTGAGGGCATTATGCTAAGTGGAATAAGTCAGACAGAGAAAGACAAATACTGTATGATCTTACCTACATGTGGAATCTAAATAAAACAAAACAAACAAGGAAAAATGAACAAACAAGAAAAACTCACACCAAACTCAGAGAAAAAGAAATCAGATTTGTCATTATCAGAGGTGAGGGTCAGGGAGGGGGAATTGAAGGAAGGTGGTCAAAAGGTACAAACTTCCAGTTATAATATAAATAAGTACTAGGAATGTGATGTACAACATGATAAATATAATTAACACTGCTGTACGAACATAGGAAAGTTGTTAAGAGAGTAGATCTTGAGTTCTCATCACGAGAAGAAAAATCTTTTCTTTTTATTGTATCTATATGAGATGATGGATGTTAACTAAACCTACTGTAATCATTTCACAATATATGTAAATCAAAATGATCATGTTGTATGCCTTAAATTTATACAGTGATGTATGTCAGTTATTTCTTAAAAAAACTGAGGGGAAAAAGAATGATCAAATCCTTTGATTCTTAGAGGGTTTAAACGCTGTTATTACATGTGGGGGCAGATGTATCTCCTTTCGTTTGTTTCCCAAATATGAAGAAATCAGGTAGCAGTCCCAGTCCTAAAGCCAGAGCTGTGCAATGGGAGTTATCATCTGTAAACTCCTCGTATGCTGGAGTCTTTCAGAAAATCCAACCTTCCCATTGAGTGAAGGGTCTCAGTAAATATGGCATATCTCCCCCATTTATATTGGCAGCTACCCAGAAATCTATAATAGGGTCATTTTCCTTTTGGAGAGGTGGGAAATTTGAGGAGAGTAGTCTGTGGATTCATGCTTGGAAGGATAGACCCCTTGAAGTGCTCTCGTAATTTATGATGGGCAGTGGCCGGGGGCTACTGTTAACCGTGGCACAGCCGCCCCGGGAGAACACAGTGACTCTTCAGTCAGCCTTTCTGGCTCGCCTGCTGAGACCCACGTGGAACCTCAGTAGGCGCAGTAGGTGGTATGTAACTCCTGGTCTCTCAGAAGGCAATAGAAACCAACTTCAAACGCTTGCAAAAGAATTCAGGCTGTTTAACAGTGGGGATCTTCCAATGGAGGCGGGTGAATGAATGTCAGCCTCTCTCATTTAGAAATATAAACCGTGGTATATATTTTGCCAAGTGTGTAAGTGTGTGTGAAGACTGGAATCTGTTCCTATCTCAGGCTACTAAATTCAATTCAATTCATCATAACTATGTATTGAAAGCTTTTTGTGTGTATAGCTCTGTACATTATTTTGTGGCAAATACAGAAATGAGTAATGAAGACAGAAGGAAAGGAAAGGCATATTTATAGAGTTCATTCTATGTATCTGCTTTAATTAAAAAGAATTTTTCTCACAACAACGGTGAGAGGCTGGGCAGTTTAGATGAAAGGTCCAGACTCATGTAATAGAGGGTCAAAATTACAGGGAGTTAAATAAAGTAGATACTTCTCTTTTTTCAATGTCAGAGTCCAGAAGTAGGTGCTCCAGCACTGGTATGATGGTTCTGTTCCAGGGACCCAGACACTTTCTACTTGTTGCTCAGCCATCTCTAGGGTGTTACTTTCATCCGCGGTCCAAAATGGCTGTCCACCCCATCTACATCCCCACCCCTCGCATACATCGGTTCTGCTCACAGCCTGTTTGCCAAAGATTAGCCTCATGGCTAAATCTACCTGTGTAATATAGACTTCATTATGGGCAGTCTCAGGCCAGGCTAAAAAGCAGAAATTCATTTACATGAGAGAAAAGGCAAAAGATATCGTGGAACATAGGTAGTTACGATGATTCTCATTTTACAGTTATGAAGCTGAGATTCATACGGGTCAAATAACCTTCCTAAGATCCACGACTTCACTATACTATACTGCCTCTCTGCTGTGCTGTGCCGTAGTCGCTTTAGGCTTTTGGTTAAGCTATTCCTGCAAGAATAGAGCCCTGAAATGCCAGAATTATGCCTTTCCACAATAAGTTCTGTATCCTTTATGTAAAGGGAAATAACGTTGCGATGGAAATCATTTATGGTAGAGATTTAAGATGCTCAAGCTCTCTCACTTAGCAAAGGAAAATAAGGTTTTAAGTAAATGGAAAATCCACTGAACTATGGGAAGAAGTCCAAGAAACCAAGCATCCAGGGCAGCAAGGTGGGTGAGACTTGCCTGGGAGAAGTCAAGGCCCTCCCTCTCTATGGTTTTATACCCTCATCATGACAGTGGTCACTGTCACGACTACTCAACTCTGCCATTGTAACATGAAACCAGCCACAAATTAGACAATACAAAAGCGAATGGGTGTGGCTGTGTTCCAATATATTATTATTTGTGAACACTGTATTTTGCCTTTCATATGATTTTCACGTCACAAAATATTATTCATCTTTTGATTTTTTAAAAGCCATTTTAAAATGTAAAAATTATTTTGAGTTTGTCAGCCGTTTAAAAACAGATAATGGGTACATCCCTATAGTGGACTGTAACTCAGCAATAAAAAAAACAAACTCCTGATACACAACAACTTGGATGGATCTCAAGGGCATTATGCTGAGTGAAACAGTCAATCTCAAAGGTCACAGACTGTATGATTCCATTTGTATAACATTCTCAAAATGACAAAATTATAGAGATAGAGACACATTAGTGGTTAGGGGTTAAGGGTTGTTGGAGGTAGGGACATGGTTGACTACAAAGGGGTGGCATGAGGGAGATTTCTGTGATAATGAAATAGTTCTCTGTCTTTCTTGAAGTGGTAACTGCATGAATCTAGGTAAGCATGTGATAAAATGGTGTAGACATACACACATTGTGCCAATATTAATTTCCTGGCTTTGATATTAGACTATAATTATGTAAAATGTAACCATTGGGGGAAACTGGGTGAAGGGTACACATCTTTCTGTACTATCTTTGCAATTTCACATTTATAATGAACATATCATTATTTCAAAATAAAAAGTTAAATATAAAAAATTCAGAACAAAGAGTGGTTTGGATTTGGCATGTGGGCTATAGTTTGTCAACCACTGGACTAGAAAAAAAAATTTCAGAATATAATAGGAAAAAATTAATATGCATAAACATAGAATATATAAGTCAATGAGGGCACTTCCCTGGTGGTGCAGTGGTTAGGAATCCTCCTGCCAATGCAGGGGACATGGCTTCTGGTCCGGGAAGATCCCACGTGTCACGGAGCAACTAAGCCTGTGCACCACAGCTACTGACCCTGCGCTCTAGAGCCTTCAAGCCACAACTACGGAGCCCAGGCGCCTAGACCCCATGCTCTGCAACAAGAGAAGCCAGCGCAGTGAGAAGCCTGGGTACCGCAACGAAGGGTAGCCCCAGCTTGCTGCAACTAGAGAAAGCCCACGCACAGCAACGAAGACCCAACACAGCCATAAATAAATAGATAGATAGATAAATTTTTTTAAAAAGACAATTTGATAGTTTCTATGAAAAATTTAAATAAGCATCCCTTTGGTCCACCAATTACATATCTCCGAATTAGTTCTATGAAAATACTTACATGGGACCACAAAGATATCAGTATAAGGATGTTCACTATAGTATAGTTGGTTTTTCAAAAAGGAAACTTTATTGAGCTATAATTTATGTACCATAAAATTAGCTCATTTAAAATATACAAGTCAGTGATTTTTTAATAATTTACGGAGTCATACAACCATTACTAAAATCCAATTTTAGAACATTTCCATTACCCCTAAAAGATACCTCCTGCCCATTTTTAGTAGCTCCCTGTTTCCACCCCTAGCCCTAGGTAACCATTAATGTACTTTTGTCTCGATAGATTTGTCTTTCCTGGATATTTCATTTAAGTAACAAATTTTAGTTTTAATTGGGACATGCTCAATACCCAACAACATAAAATTTCTTTCACTAACGCTCTAGTGCCAGCTACGGACATGATTTTAAATCATGCTTAACAGCATCAAGAATACAGTTTCAATAGGGAGGAGATTAAAGGATATTAACACCATGTAAGAGAAATTGGTATTAACACCTTTGTATGTATACTGTCTTCCTTTAGAATTTGATAAGCAAAATCAGTTAAACTTTGTCCTAGAGAAACATCATGCAGCTGTTATACTGTTCCCCATTCATAAGGGTTGCAAAATTGATCTGTGTATTTTCAGTGTGGGAGGCATTGGTACTTTGACAGAGTTCTGTTACAGTGACAGTATTCTGATTATGCCAAATGTCTAATGTACACCTAATGATTGTATTATACACAGAAAGCTGCTATGCACTGATTACCAACTGCTGTTTATAATTTTTTGAATACATTTTTCTGATGCTGAAAAAAGGATGGAAAAAGTCACAAGAGGGAGAAAATGGAAAAGAAAGTGATCCATAAACAATGGGGCTTCATATAGCTCCATGTGGCTACATCAAGACCCATGATGTCTGAGAGTCTCTGACAAGTTTTAAGAGCATGATAAATATCTAGGTTTAATAGCAATAAGCAAATAGTAGCCTCAGATTTGATATGTACGTGGGTGTCAAGCTTATTGTAACACTTGATAGCATGAATCCTTGGCGACTTAGGCCTGCTGACAACTGCTGAGCCTACTACGCCCCAACCATAAGTCATCGGTCAACATAATCAATCAGAGATCAAGTTTTTCCTGTAGGGAAACTGCTTATTTAAATGTTCAGGGCTACTTTATATGTTTGTTATAATCCAATTATATTTTCAAATATTTGAGATGCTCAGTAGAGAGGGAACATAAAGGACTTGGTTCCTTTGAGCAGGGTAGGTGTTATCAATACTGCAAATTAAGCCATCATGTGAGGAAAGCAAGAAGCAAAGGGTAGTCCCAAATGGGACTAGATTCTGAAACTCTACTATCTCCTTTCCATGTGGCATTAGAAGGCAATCATTTTAGAAGAAAGTGAAAGAGTAGTAAGAATAGAGGAACATCTTCCCCATGGTGTGAAGAACATCTTCCCCGTGGTAAGAACCAAGGCAAGAGAGTGGGGGAAGAGTTTAAGAAACTGAAATTAGTTCAGCTTGACTAAAGCAGAGGTTGCAGTAAGGAAAGTGGCAAAAGATGAGGCTGAAGTGGTAGACAGGAGCCAGTAAGCCACGTTAAGGTCCTAGGAATTTATTTGAGGACATTGGGGAACTATTAAAAAATTCTGAGTAAAGGAGTGGCCTGATGAGGTTTGGATTTTTAGGTTTCCCTTTGGGCACAGGGTGGAGAACAGTGTGGAGGAGAGTGAAGTTGGAGGCAGGGAGGCCAGGTAAGAGATTCTGTAGAAATTCCCTGGAAGAGGTGGTCTTGCTCGCACTACCACAGTGGTGGTGTAGAGAGCAGAGGTAACTACATGAAGGAATCTACAGTACTTGAACCTACAGTGGCTGAACGGGTGCAGAGGGTGAGGGAAGGAGAGGAGTCACGGATGACCTCCATTTTTCTGGCTTGGGGAGTAAGGTGGCTGATGGTGCCATTCATTGAGGCAGAGATCAGAGGGGAGGAATTGGTTGGGGTAGTGTCCAATTTGGACATATTAAAGTATTAATGACCAGAAGGCAAATACATAAGTAATTATTATGAGTCTGAAGGTCAGGAAGAGAGATAAAGAAAGAGGTAAAGATTTGAGAATCAGACGTCGAAGCTACAGAGGTAAATGAGATGAGACAAGACTGTAGGGAATCTGGGACCTAAAGAGGGTTAAAATGTCACAAAGATAACATTATTGGACCTGGGATCACAGCCCAGGTCTTTGGACTCCCAGTAGAGTGGTCTTGCCTAAGAACCAGGTGGGAGAACAGCCTGACATGGTAGTTGAGAGCCCCAAGTCAGGAAGCAGAGAGAGAGTAGTTTGAATCCCAGCCTGGCTACACGTAAACAAAATGATATTAGGCAAGTGACCTAGTCTCTTTAAACCTTACTTTCTTAAGGAGAATAATAATAATATCAGCCACAAGCGTGCTGGAGATTAAAGGAAAAAGCATTTCTAAAGCATCTATCTCAGTGTTTGACATATAGTAGGGAATCAACAAATAATCTTACTATCATGTCCAATAAACGGAAAAAGTTGGTATTATATATAAAAACAGTAAATTTCTCTAGAAAGAATAGGGTCTATATCTGGAGGGCAAAGTGCCAACAGCATGGCAGTACTGTTTGATATATTTTGGGGAGGGATAGGCCCATCCAGAAAGAAAATGATAAATATGCTAAGTTTATACAATATGTACTCAGTGATAAATATTCTAAGCATGTACTTCAATAATTCTCTCATCAGAGCAGCCTTGTTACCCCCACCAGATACTGATAATTAATCAACTGAAATGAATCTTTACAGAATAAACAAATCTGCTATACATGAATGATGATTATGTCTCTCTCAGTTGTGAAGGCTTTTCATAACTTATTCATGCCAATGTTATGAAGAGTTTTCCCTTAGGGAATAAAATCTTCTTTTTGGTGAGACCTCCTTTTAGACTGTTTCTGGTGATCATTTCAGCCATATCCACAGGATGTAGGTAATAGTAAGGATCATAAGGGGGTTCTGGGGTGCTAGTCCACTCTGTTCTCCAGGAGGCAGAGAGTGGGCCCCTTAATATGTTTCACAAACTCTTGAAGTCCTGCTGGCAGAGCTGGGATGGTTTGCCCTAACTGCACTCAGGGACGTGGACACCACAACTATTGTATCCAGATGCAAGCAGATGGCCCTACTGAGAAATCTCTGCATAAGCTGCAAAGGCATTCACTTCTGTGGCTAAGGAATATGGAAAGAAAGTAGACTGTGCCAGACAAAAAGAGACCTCACCTTGGTCCTGAAGAAAATAACAACAGCCCCATGAATTAAATGTACACATACACTCTAACTGCTTCCTAATACCATCTTCATGCTCATTTTAAAGAACATTCTCCACAGGTCTCTTGCATTTTTGCACATCTTATGAGCAGAGGCTCTGATGGCCTTGCTCCAAATTATCTTATCAGGACACTTGTATAACAAAGGGTCTTGGAAGCTCCTGGACACAGAACAGCATACTTACTGTCCCTTATAAAAAGAGTCGGTTTCCGTAACTAGGGTTCCCCTCCTGTAATGCAACCCTCTGCTTCTGCAGGTATCATGTGGCCTCTTTGCATTGCGCTGTGGGAGTTTGGGTATAGGGAAACCAAAGCTGATATTCTGGCTGTTGCTTTACTGTGAGTAATAAACTGTTCTTTGTCTCTGACCCAGGAGTCTCACGTCTTCTGCCAGCATCCATGAAACTTACTAGCTTGCAAGCAGACTAAAATCTCAGAACGTTTACAGTTCTTAACACTAGATTTCACCATGTCTAATATTTAATATGAGTCATTTTCAGTTTGTTTTTACATCTTTATTGGAATATAATTGCTTTACAATGCTGTGTTAGTTTCTGCTTTATAACAAAGTGAATCAGTTATACATATACATATGTCCCCATATCTCTTCCCTCTTAAGTCTCCCTCCCTCCCACCCTCCCTATCCCACCCCTCTAGGTGGTCACAAAGCACCGAGCTGATCTCCCTGTGCTATGAGGCTGCTTCCCACTAGCTATCTATTTTACATTTGGTAGTGTATATATGTCCATGCTACTCTCTCACTTTGTCACATCTTACCCTTCCCCCACCCCATATCCTCAAGTCTATTCTCTAGCAGGTCTGTGTCTTTATTCCTGTCTTACCCCTAGGTTCTTCGTGACATTTTTTTTTCTTAAATTCCATATATATGTGTTAGCATACGGTATTTCTCTTTTTCTTCCTGACTTACTTCACTCTGTATGACACACTCTAGGTCCATCCACCTCACTACAAGTAAGTCAATTTCGTTTCTTTTTATGGCTGAGTAATATTCCATTGTATATATGTGCCACATCTTCTTTATCCATTCATCTGTCAATGGACACTTAGGTTGCTTCCATGTCCTGGCTATTGTAAATAGAGCTGCAATGAACATTTTGGTACATGACTCTTTTTGAATTATGGTTTTCTCAGGGTATATGCCCAGGAGTGGGATTGCTCGGTCATATGGTAGCTCTATTTGTAGGGTTTTTTTTGTTTGTTTGTTTTTTGCAGTACGCGGGCCCCTCACTGCTGTGACCTCTCCTGCTGCGGAGCACAGGCTCCGGACGCTCAGGCTCAGTGGCCATGGCTCACGGGCCCAGCCGCTCTACGGCATGTGGGATCTTCCTGGACCGGGGCACGAACCCGCGTCCCCTGCATCGGCAGGCGGACTCTCGACGGCTGCACCACCAGGGAAGGCCTATTTGTAGTTTTTTAAGGAACCTCCATACTGTTCTCCATAGTGGCTGAAACAATTCACATTCCCACCAGCAGCGCAAGAGTGTTCCCTTTTCTCCACACCCTCTCCAGCATTTATTGTTTGTAGATTTTTTGATGATGGCCATTCTGATAGGTGTGACATGATATCACATTGCAGTTTTGATTTGCATTTCTCTAATGATTAATGATGTTGAGCATTCTTTCATGTGTTTGTTGGCAGTCTGTATATCTTATTTGGCGAAATGTCTGTTTAGGTCTTCTGCCCATTTTTGGATTGGGTTGTTTGTTTTTTTGTTACTGAGCTGGATGAGAGGCTTGTAAAATTTGGAGATTAATCCTTTGTCAGTTGCTTCATTTGCAAATATTTTCTCCCATTCTGAGGGTTGTCTTTTTGTCTTGTTTATGGTTTCCTTTGCTGTGCAAAAGCTTTGCACTTTCATTAGGTCCCATTTGTTTATTTTTGTTTTTATTTCCATTTCTCTAGGAGATGGGTCAAAAAGGATCTTGCTGTGATTTATGTCATAGTGTTCTGCCTATATTTTCCTCTAAGAGTTTGATAGTTTCTGGCCTTACATTTAGGTCTATAATCCATTTTGAGCTTATTTTTGTGTATGGTGTTAGGGAGTGATCTAATCTCATACTTTTACATGTACCTGTCCAGTATTCCCAGCACCACTTATTGAAGAGGCTGTCCTTCCTCCACTGTACATTCCTGCCTCCTTTATCAAAGATGAGGTAACCATATGTGAGTGGGTTTATCTCTGGGCTTTCTATCCTTTTCCATTGATTTATATTTCTGTTTTTGTGCCAGTACCATGCTGTCTTGATTACTGTAGCTTTGTAGTAGAGTCTGAAGTCAGGGAGCCTGATTCCTCCAACTCCGTTTTTCATTCTCAAGATTGCTTTGGCTATTCAGGGTCTTGTGTGTTTCCATACAAATTGTGAAATTTTTGGTTCTAGTTCTGTGAAAAATGCCGTGGTAGTTTGATAGGGATTGCATTGAATCTGTAGATTGCTTTGGGTAGTAGAGTCATTTTCACAATGTTGATTCTTCCAAGAACATGGTATATCTCTCCATCTATTTGTATCATCCTTAATTTCTTTCATCAGTGTCTTATAATTTTCTACATACAGGTCTTTTGTCTCCTTAGGTAGGTTTATTCCTAGATATTTTATTCTTTTTGTTGCAATGGTAAATGGGAGTGTTTTCTTGATTTCACTTTCAGATTTTTCATCATTAGTGTATAGGAATGCCAGAGATTTCTGTGCATTAATTTTGTATCCTGCTAGTTTACCAAATTCATTGATTAGCTCTAGTAGTTTTCTGGTAGCATCTTTAGGATTCTCTATGTATAGTGTCATGTCATCTGCAAACAGTGACAGCTTTGCTTCTTCTTTTCCGATTTGGATTCCTTTTACTTCCTTTTCTTCTCTGTGGTTCTTGCTGTGGCTAAAACTTCTAAAACTATATTGAATAAGAGTGGTGAGTGTGGGCAACCTTGTCTTGTTCCTGATCATAGTGGAAATGCTTTCAGTTTTTCACCATTGAGGACGATGTTGGCTGTGGCTTTGTCATATATGGCCTTTATTATGCTGAGGAAAGTTACTCTATGCCTACTTTCTGCAGGGTTTTTATCATAAATGGGTGTTGAATTTTGTCAAAAGCTTTCTCTGCGTCTATTGAGATGACCATATGGTTTTTCTCCTTCAATTTGTTAATATGGTGTATCACATTGATTGATTTGCGTATATTGAAGAATCCTTGCATTCCTGGAATAAACCCCACTTGATCATGGTGTAGGACTCTTTTAATGTGCTGTTGGATTCTGTTTGTTACTATTTTGTTGAGGATTTTTGCATCTATGTTCATCAGTGATATTGGCCTGTAGTTTTCTTTCTTTGTGACATCCTTGTCTGGTTTTGGTATCAGGGTGATGGTGGCCTCGTAGAATGAGTTTGGGAGTGTTCCTCCCTCTGCTATATTTTGGAAGAGTTTGAGAAGGATAGGGGTTAGGTCTTCTCTAAATGTTTGATAGAATTCGCCTGTGAAGCCATCTGGTCCTGGGCTTTTGTTTGTTGGAAGATTTTTAATCACAGTTTCAATTTCAGTGTTTGTGATTGGTCTGTTCATATTTTCTATTTCTTCCTGGTTCTGTCTTGGCAGGTTGTGCATTTCTACGAATTTGTGCATTTCTGCCAGGTTGTCCATTTTATTGGCATAGAGTTGCTTGTAGTAATCTCTCATGATCTTTTGTATTTCTGCAGTGTCAGTTTTTACTTCCTCTTTTTCATTTCTAATTCTATTGATTTGAGTCTTCTCCCTTTTTTTCTTGATGAGTCTGGCTAATGGTTTATCAATTTTGTTTATCTTCTAAAAGAACCAGGTTTTAGTTTTATTGATCTTTGCTACCATTTCCTTCATTTCTTTTTCATTTATTTCTGATCTGATCTTTATGATTTCTTTTCTTCTGCTAAGTTTGCAGTGTTTTTGTTCTTCTTTCTCTAATTGCTTTAGGTGCAAGGTTAGGTTGTTTATTTGAGATGTTTCCTGTTTCTTAAGGTAGGATTGTATAGCTATAAACTTCCCTCTTAGAACTGCTTTTGCTGCATCCCATAGGTTTTGGGTCGTCGTGTCTCCATTGTCATTTGTTTCTAGGTATTTTTTTATTTCCTCTTTGATTTCTTCAGTGATCACTTTGTTCTTAAGTAGTGTATTGTTTAGCCTCCATGTGTTTGTGTTTTGTACAGATCTTTTCCCATAATTGATATCTAGTCTCATAGCGTTATGGTCGGAAAACATACTTGATACGATTTCAATTTTCTTAAATTTACCAAGGCTTGATTTGTGACCCAAGATATGATCTATCTTGGAGAATGTTTTATGAGCACTTGAGAAAAATGTGTATTCTGTTGTTTTTGCATGGAATGTCCTATAAATATCAATTAAGTCCATCTTGTTTAATGTATCATTTAAAGCTTGTATTTCCTTATTTATTTTCATTTTGGATGATCTGTCCATTGGTGAAAGTGGGGTGTTAAAGTCCCCTACTATGAATGTGTTACTGTCGATTTCCCCTTTTATGGTTGTTAGTATTTGCCTTATGCATTGAAATGTTCCTATGTTAGGTGCATAAATATTTACAATTGTTATATTTTCTTCTTGGATTGATCCCTTGATCATTATGTAGTGTCCTTTTTTGTCTCTTCTAATAGTCTTTATTTTAAAGTCCATTTTGCTGATATGAGAATTGCTACTCCAGCTTTCTTTTGGTTCCCATTTGCATGGAATATCTTTTCCCATCCCCTCACTTTCAGTCTGTATGTGTCCCTAGGTTTGAAGTGGGTCTCTGGCAGACAGCATATAGATTCGTTTTGTTTTTGTATCCATTCAGCCAGTCTGTGTCTTTTGGTGGGAGCATTTAATCCATTTATATTTAAGGAAATTCTCAATATGTATGTTCCTATTCCCATTTTCTTAATTGTTTTGGGTTTGTTATTATAGGTCTTTTCCTTCTCTTGTGTTTCTTGCCTAGAGAAGATCCTTTAGCATTTGTTGTAAAGCTGGTTTGGTGGTGCTGAACTCTCTCAGCTTTTGCGTGTCTGTAAAGGTTTTAATTTCTCCATCAAATATGAATGAGATCCTTGCTGGGTAGAGTAATCTTGGTTATAGGTTTTTCTCCTTCATCACTTTAAATATGTCCTGCCAGTCCCTTCTGGCTTGCAGAGTTTCTGCTGAAAGATCAGCTGTTAACCTTATGGGGATTCCCTTGTGTGTTATTTGTCGTTTTTCCCTTGCTGCATTTAATGTTTTCTTTGTATTTAATTTTTGACAGTTTGATTAATATGTGTTTTGGCATGTTTCTCCTTGGATTTATCCAGTATGGGACTCTCTGTGCTTCCTGGACTTGATTAAATATTTCCTTTCCCATATTAGGGAAGTTTTCAACTATAATCTCTTCAAATATTTTCTCAGTCCCTTTCTTTTGCTCTTCTTCTTCTGGGACCCATATAATTCAAATGTTCGTGTGTTTAATGTTGTCCCAGAGGTCTCTGAGACTGTCCTTAATTCTTTTCATTCTTTTTTCTTTATTCTGCTCTGCAGTAGTTATTTCCAGTATGTTATCTTCCAGGTCACTTATCCATTCTTCTGCCTCAGTTATTCTGCTATTGAACCCTTCTAGAGTATTTTTAATTTCATTGATTGTGTTGTTCATCGTTGCTTGTTTCGTCTTTAGTTCTTCTAGGTCTTTGTTAAATGTTTCTTGCATTTTCTCTATTCTATTTCCAAGATTTTGGATCATCTTTACTATCATTATTCTGAATTCTTTTTCAGGTAGACTGCCTGTTTCCTCTTCATTTGTTAGGTCTGGTGGGTTTTTATCTTGCTCCTTCATCTGCTGTGTGTTTTTCTGTCTTCTCATTTTGCTTATCTTACTGTGTTTGGGGTCTCCTTTTTGCAGGCTGCAGGTTCGTAATTCCCATTGTTTTTGGTGTCTGTCCCCAGTGGCTAAAGTTGGTTCAGTGGGTTGTGTAGGCTTCCTAGTGGAGGGGACTAGTGCCTGTGTTCTGGTGGATGAGGCTGGATCTTGTCTTTCTGGTGGGCAGGTCCACGTCTGGTGGTGTGTTTTTGGGGTGTCTGTGGACTTATGATTTTAGGCAGCCTCTCTGCTAATGGGTGGGGTTGTGCTCCTGTCTTGCTAGTTGTTTGGCATAAGGTGTCCAGCACTGTAGCTTGCTGGTCGTTGAGTGAAGCTGGGTGTTGGTGTTGAGATGCAGATCTCTGGGAGATTTTTGCTGTTTGATAGTACGTGGAGCTGGGAGGTCTCTTGTGGACCAGTGTCCTGAAGTTGGCTGTCCCACCTCAGAGGCACAGCACTGACTCCTGGCTGCAGCACCAAGAGCCTTTCATTCACACGGCTCAGAATAAAAGGGAGAAAAAAGTAGAAAGAAAGAAAGAGGATAAAAGAAAAGAAAATAAAGTAAGGTAAAATAAAATAAAGTTATTAAAATAAAAAATAGTTATTAAGAAAAAAATATTTTTTTAAGTAAAGAAAAAAAAAAAAAGGACAGATAGAACCCTAGGACAAATGGTGAAAGCAAAGCTCTCACACAGAAGCATACACATACACACTCACAAAAAGAGGAAAAGGGATAAAAATAATAAAGCTTGCTCTTAAAGTCCACCTCCTCAATTTGGGATGATTCGTTGTATATTCAGGTATTCCACAGATGCAGGGTACATCAAGTTGATTTTGAAGATTTAATCCGCTGGTCCTGAGGCTGCTGGGAGAGATTTCCCTTTCTCTTCTTTGTTCTCACAGCTCCTGGGGTTCAGCTTTGGATTTGGCCCCGCCTCTGCGTGTAGGTCGCTGGAGGGTGTCTGTTCGCTCAGACTTGACGGGGTTAAAGGAGCCGCTGGTTCAGGGGCTCTGGCTCATTCAGGCCGGGGGGAAGGGAGGGGCATGGAGTGCGGGGCGGGCCTGAGACGGCAGAGGCCGGCCTGACGTTGTACCAGCCTGAGGCGCGCCGTGCGTTCTTCCGGGGCAGTTGTCCCTGGATCCCGGGACACTGGCAGTGGCAGGCTGTACAGGCTCCCGGGAAGCAGGGTGTGGATGGTAACCTGTGCTCGCACACAGGCCCCTTGGTGGCGGCAGCAGCCGCCTTAGCATCTCATGCCCGTCTCTGGGGTCGGCGCTGTTAGCCGCGGCTGGCGCCCGTCTCTGGAGCTCGTTTAAGCAGTGCTCTTAATCCCCTCTCCTCGCGCACCAGGAAACAAAGAGGGAAGAAAACGTCTCTTGCCTCTTCGGCAGGTCCAGACTTTTCCCCGGACTCCCTCCCGGCTAGCCGTGGCGCACTAACCCCTTCAGGCTGTGTTCATGCCGCCAGTCCTCTTCCTGCGCTCCGACCGAAGCCCGAGCCTCAGCTCCCAGCCCCGCCCGCCCCGGCGGGTGAGCAGACAAGCCTCTCGGGCTGGTGAGTGCTGGTCGGCGCCAATCCTCTGTGCGGGAATATCCCCACTTTGCCCTCCGCACGCCTGTTGCTGTGCTCTCCTCCGCGGCTCTGAAGATTCCCCCCTTACGCCACCCATAGTCTCTGCCTGCGAAGGGGATTCCTAGTGTGTGGAAACCTTTCCTCCTTCACAGCTCCCTCCCGCCGGTGCAGGTCCGTTCCTATTCTTTTGTCTCTGTTTATTCTTTTTTTTTTGCCCTACCCAGGTTCGTGGGGACTTTCTTGCATTTTGGGAGGTCTGAGGTCTTCTGCCAGCGTTCAGTAGGTGTTCTGTAGGAGTTGTTCCACGTGTAGATGTATTTCTGATGTATCTGTGGGGAGGAAGGTGATCTCCACTTCTTACTCTTCCGCCATCTTCCCCCTCCCATTTTCAGTGTTAATGTACCTTAAAAATTTGCCTTTGTGTGTTCCCGTCCTTCTAAAATGAAATTTAGGACACCAAGAATTGATCTGCAGGCAGTAGAAAGGAAAGATATTTCTGAAAGAGACGTGGAAAGCCAAATAGTCAAAGTATGTTCTAAATCATCTACAGTATAGAAAATTAGAAATACTTGTCTATATTGTCTTTGACAAAAAAAAACAAACCCGAAGAATGAAAAAAATAGAGGAATATTTTTCTAAAGAGTCAGCCATAAAAGTTCAGAATAGGAAAAGAACTTACAAAGTTGATTCACTGACGCCCTCCATTAAAAAAAAAAAAGACTAACTCTCATTTTCTTCCTTTGCATTCTCCATAATGGCTTTTATAAACTTCCTCAATTTTCCTTAGAAACTTAAAAATTTGATGTACAAATGTATTTATCCTTTTCTACTTATGCTAGAGTGAAGTGATAAATGACTTAAAACACCCACCCATTAGAGAGTGGTTGAGATGCTGGTAAATTCTTATGATATAATATTAGGGAGCCATTCATAATTATGTTTTTCGAGAATACTTAATAGCATGATAAAGTTTTTATGACATATTGTTAAGCGAGACAGTAAGATACACAAATTATGTTACCTCAGTAACATAACACATCATTATAACACACACTCATGCATACAAAGAAAATAATGGGAAGAAAATTACTTTAAAATATTAAAGTAGTTAAAACTGGGTTAGGGGAATATGGATGATTTTTTTTCTTTGTTGTCTTCTATGTTGTCAAAAATCCCTTATAGTCTATTCAAATATTTTTTTAAATTTCCTTTATACAATAGAATCAAAATCAGAATCTTATTCTGGGATAAATAACTTACACTAAAGTTCAATCTTTGTTTAATTCACCATGGGGCTCATTTTAGCCTTTCTCCTTTCCATTTGTAACTCTCCTCACAGTGTGAAGTGCACTGGGCAGTGCAGTTTTTAGGGGTGGGAGGGGGAGTCACACCATCTGATTCCTTGGCCTCCTACTCCAGCCTGCCCCTCCTACCCAATTCATCATACCCTATCCTCCTGTGAAGCCATATATATGGAAAATCCCTAGAATTCCTACCCCTGGGAACTCCAGCCTGTGCCCTGGCATTGCCAAATTTTTCTAAGCTGGCTGCCTAATGGTGCAAATGAGTGCAGATTGGCGATATACTAGGCAAAATGTCTTTGTGACTCACTCCCATCTCCTCCATCAATCTTTGCTGCATGAACTCCTCCACCTTCTCTCTCTCCACACACACACACACACACACACACACACACACACACGTAACTCTAGCTCTAGAACAGCACGATTCAAGAGCAATATAATGCGAGCCCCTAACTAATCAAAATTGTTCTATTAGCCACATTAAAGATATTAAAAGAAACATATGAAATGAATCTTAAGAATATATTTTATTTAACCCAACATGTCTAAATTATTACTATTTCAACATGTCATAAATTTAAAAATTATTTAATGAGACATTTTATATCTGCTTTTCCATACTAAATCTCTGCAGTCCAATGTGTATTTTATATTTTCATCACATCTCAATTCACACCAGCCATGTCTCAAGCGCTCAGCAGCCACATGTGGCTTGTGGTTATAGTATTGGACAGCAAAGATCTGGAGACATCTTTTCCCTCTACAACTTCTGTCCCATGTCCCTTAGCCTGGGGCTTCCAAAAGTGTAAATGCCTTGTGGTAGCTTTTGGGACCCGCTCTACTAGGACAGCTTTCTACAGTTAACCTGGGGCTTTAGAGGAAATTTCTGTCACAGATTGTGACACACCCTCCCCGAGGGAAATCGGGGCCTTTTGTGGTTCTGCCACCCAGAGTAGGCAGTCACCTATCTGAATCTTGCCAGGGTGGGGACTGGATCAAGTGGAGTTCTGTTCCCTTATTAAAGGACACTTTGGAACTTAAGTACAGAGGCCATCACTGTTCTTAATCGATACCACCCATCCCACGCTCTCCAGAGTAAGAAGATTCCTCTTCTTCTACCTCATGCCTGAGCTTGGATGGCTGGCTGACTCGCTGGCTGTCTAAGCAGATCAGGACAAGGAGAATGTTAATTGATTGAGCCTCTTCAAAATCAAGTGTGCTCATTTCATTGGTGAAGCAACTGAGTCCTGGAGAGGAGAAGTGATTTGCCCATGGTGGCACAGCTGCTAAGGGGCAGAATTGGATTGGAACTGCCGATCTCCTGACCCTCAGTCCATTACATCAGGCCTCAGGTCACTTGTTTGCACAATGTCGATAGAGCTAATGAATAAGGTCACTTACTAGCAGAAATTCCAGGATCTACCCCAGAACTATAGGCCATTTACCTGTCCCATCTAGGTCAGTTTCCCTTTCCCAAGTCATCTTTTCACACCAAAGTTAAGAAAACAAACAAACAGAAATAATTAATCACTGTGATAAGTGCCAAAAGGGCCAGAGACAGAATGCAGAGATAGAGAATAACAAGGAGTTTCCTGCTTCAGAAGGGAGGTCAGGGCAGGTCCCTGAGGACCTGAGGGATGAGAAAGAGGGTCGGCAAGAAGGGCTGGCAGAGCTCCAGACAGAGGGAAAAGCAAGTGCAGAGGCCCTGGGGCAAGAAAACAGCCTGTAGAGGAACCAATGGCAGTCAGGCAGTGAGGGGTGGGAGGACCTAAGAGGAAGGGGGGGGCCATGTTACATGGAGTCTTACACAGAAAAGCTAGACATTCAGTTAGAATTGGATTCTCCTGCCTCTTTTGATATATGGTGAGTTTCTTTTTAATTTTAAATGTTGATGTTTAAAGGTCTTCTTTGTTGCATTATGACCTTAAGAGAATTATCTCTGCCACCTGCAAGTGAAGTCATTAGGGTGGGCCCTAATCCAATATGACTGGTGTCGTTATAAGAAGAGAAGATTAGGACACAGATATGCACACGGGGAAGACCATATGAACACACAGAATTATCTCTGCCACCTGCAAGAGTCCTTGGGGGCTGAATGTGAGGGCCTCTATTTCTAGCAGTGGATCCCTAATGGATTCAAGCGGTAGTGGCGGTAAAGAAGATAAAGCACCACAAAGGCTAGTGGCCCTGAAGCTGGACTTGTGATTGTGTCCAACTGACAAACAAGTTCAGACATGAATGATTTGATCCAATCTCTTCAAATTGGAAACTGAGAACTAACACTAATAGGTTGTTCTTAAATACTCAAGTGCTTTCGTGCTCTCTGCCTCATTGGGGTTTCAATCTCCAGCTTCGAAAGTAGATTTTCCAATCTTTGTAAATTGATTTACCTCCCTCTCTTCCCCTGCCTCTATACTTCCCTACCTTTAAAAGATTCTGAGACCGTGAGCCTAGGCATAAATAGTCTTCATTTGTGTGATAGGATGCTCTTAGAAGGAGTAACATACAATAGAATTATAGAATACCGGAGCTAGAAGGAATCTCAGAGGACAGCTGCTCTGACCCTCTCATTCTATTATTATTATTATTTGTAACATATTCCTATGTGCCATATGATTTATATAATTCAATTCAATATCTTAGCAACGTTGCAAAACGGGTGTTTTTACTTCTCTTTTACAGATAAGGAGACTGAGGCTCAGAGAGGTTGATAACTGACCAAGTGTTGCACAGCCATAAGTGGCAGAGCTGGGACTCAAATAGTCTGTCTGATTTCTTTTTTTTTTTTAAATGTATTTATTTATTTTTGGCTGCGTTGGGTCTTCGTTGCTGCACGCAAGCTTTCTCTAGTTGTGGCAAGCGGGGGCTACTCTTTGTTGCAGTGCACGGGCTTCTCATTGTGGTGGCTTCTCTTGTTGTGGAGCACAGGCTCTAGGCGCACGGGCTTCAGTAGTTGTGGCACACGGGATCAGTAGTTGTGGCTCGTGGGCTCTAGAGCGCAGGCTCAATAGTTGTGGAGCACGGGCTTAGTTGCTCCGCGGCATGTGGGATCTTCCCAGACTAGGGCTCAAACCCGTGTCCCCTGCACTGGCAGGCGGATTCTTACCCACTGCGCCACCAGGGAAGCCCCATCCATCTGATTTCTAACTCACCATGCTAGCTGAAGCTAGTTAGACACACAGATAGAGAGAGAGATTGATAAGGAAATAATAATAAGAGCCAGTGGTAGAATCTACATACTCCAACTTTTTTACATTGTGATTTGCTGTAAAGAAGAATACAAAAGAGAAATAACATCTGTATAGAGTTTTACTGTTATTGCTGTTGCTTTATTTTTTAAATAAAAACATAGGTCTCATTAAACCAGTTTTGGTAAGATTGTCTTACTGAGCATCTGATTTCTTCAAAAATTATAGAGCTCTTGGTAGTTTCAGGAATTCTTGCAAAAGAAACTGCTGCACTGGAAGCAATGCTGCAGGTGGCCAGGCCCGAAGAACTCATTGTATGAATTGCTGGCTGTTGCTCCTTCCTGCTGGTCAGACACTGGCGGACTGAAGCACCTGCCTCTTCTGATACGTCCCTCCTGAGTACACTGAGGGGCCAAGGCGGCCTAACCTTGATTCGCCACTACTTTGAGTGGATTGCTGGGCCCAGAGAACCTCAGCCAGATTCACAAACACAGACTTGGACTTGGTGCAAGACCCTGAGGTTTTCTGCTTCTGCGCCATAGAAACTGGGCTTATCCTCTTTAAAGACTTTTGATGTAAATCCCCCCGAGTAGTCAGTTTTGCTTTACTGGGATCGTGTGGGACTATGGTAAAAGGTACCAAATATTCTACTCTAAGAACTCTCATTTCTCTAGATTTGCTACACCAGTGAGAGCATTATCAGAACAAGGTGTGTTAGGCAGAATCATGGCTCCCCAAAGATGTCCACGTCTCTATCCCCAGAACCTGTGAATGTGTTACATTACATGGCAAAGGGGACTTAAGGTAGCAGACGGAATTAAAGTTGCTAATTGCTATGGGCTAAATTGTCTCCCCCTCAAAAGTCATATGTTGAAATACTAACCTCTAGTGCCTCAGAATGTGGCTATATTTGGAAATAACCACATTCTGAGGCTAAATGTGGCATTTAAATTGGTAATTAATGTTAAGTGAGGTCATTAGGGTGGGCCCTAATCCAATATGACCGGTGTCGTTATAAGAAGAGAAGATTAGGACACAGATATGCACACAGGGAAGACCATATGAACACACAGGCAGAAGATGGCCATCTACAGCCAAGGAAAGATGCCTCTGAAGAAATGAACCCTACTGATACCTTGATCTCAGACTTCTAGCCTCCAGAACTGTGACAAAATAAGTTTCTGTTGTTTAAGCCACCCAGTCTGTTGTATTTTGTTATGGCAGCCTCAACAAACTAATTAATTGACCTTAACATTGGAAGGTTATCCTGGATTATCTGGGTAAACCTGATGTAATTACAAGGGCCCTTAAATGTAAAAAAGCAAAGCAGAAGAGGAAATCAGAGTGATGTGATATGAGAATGAAACAGGAGGGAAGGGGGCAGGGCACAACTTTTAAAAGAATGACATAGGGACTCACATGGTGGTGCAATGGTTAAGAATCTGCCTGCCAATGCAGGGGACATGGGTTCAATCCCTGGTCTGGGAAGATCCCACATGCCACACAGCAACTAAGCCCATGTGCCACAACTACTGAGCCCTCACGTCACAACTACTGAAGCCCATGTGCCTAGAGCCCGTGCTCCACAACAAGAGGAGCCACCGCAATGAGAAGCCTGCACACCACAACAAAGAGTAGCCCCTGCTCACTGCAACTAGAGAAAGCCTGTGCACAGCAATGAAGACCCAACGCAGCCAAAAAAAAAAAAAAAGAATGACATAGCCGTAAGACATGACTAAAACTGGTTAAAACTAATTAGATCCAAAATGGTGGAAAATTTGAATTCCAGTGGACCTTGAGCCTTATTATACACTCATTGTAATACATTAGCATCTAAATGACACACCCACCAGTGCCATGACAGTTCTGAGGCTGACCATCAAAGATCAAAAAGTGGGTGGTGGCCCAATTTCTGGAAATCTCTGCCCCTTCCCCCAAATAACTGGAATACTCCTCTCATTCATTAGCCTATGAAATTACCCACCCCTATAAAAACTGACAGCCCTGTACCCTGGGGCTGCTCTCACCTTCTGAGATGGCTCACACTCTGTCTGTGGAGTGTGTTTCTCTCTAAATAAATCCACTTCTTACCTATCAATTTGTCCCTCACTGAATTCTTTCTATGACAAGACATCAAGAACCTGAGCTTCATGGACTTCCCTGGTGGTCCAGTGATTAAGAATCTGCCTGCCAATGCAAGGGACATGGGTTCGATCCTTGGTCTGGGAAGATCCCACATGCTGCAGAGGAACTAAGCCTGTGCACCACAACTACTGAGCCTGCACTCTAGGGCTCATGTGCCACAACTACTGAGCCCATGTACTGCAACTACTGAAGCCCGCGTTCTCTAGGGCCCACATGCCACAACTACTGAGCCCACATGCTGCGACTACTGAAGCCCACATGCCTAGAGCCCGTGCTCCGCGACAAGAGAAACCACCACAGTGAGAAGCACATGCATCTCAATGAAGAGTAGCCCCTGCTGCCCACAACTAGAGAAAGCCTGCACGCAGCAATGAAGACCCAACGCAGCCAAAAATAAATAAATAAATAAATACATACATACATACATAAAAATTAAAAAAAAAAGAAGGAAACTGAGCTTCATTAAGTCCTGAGACCAGGTGTGTGATCTCAGTTAAAAGACTGTAGTTCAAGTCCCAATCTGGGTTCTGGCTGGGTTCAAGTCCTGGCCCATGGGTTCAAGTCCCAATCTGGGTTTTGGCTGGATTTGAGTCCCGGTCCTGGTTCAGGTCTCAATCTGAGTTGCATGGTTTCAAGAAGAGTTGGACCTGCTATTGCTGGTTTTGCAGATGGTGAAGGAAGGTCATGAGCCAAGAAACGTAGGTGCCTTCTAGAAGCTGAAGCAGCAAGGAAATGGATTCTCTCCTATAGTCTCCAGAAAGCAACATAGCCCTGCTGATACCTTTATTTTACCCTTTTTTGGCCTGCTGAAATATAGAACTGTAAGATAATAAATTTATGTTGTTGTGGGGTTTTTTTAAATTGAGTTTTGTTTATTTACAATATTGTGTTAATTACTCCTGTACAGCAAAGTGATTCAGTTATACATACACACATATATATATATTCTTTTTTTAAAATATACTTTTCCATTATGGTTTATCATAGAATATTGAATATAGGTCTCTGTGCTATGCAGTAAGACCTTGTTGTTCAAACACTAAGTTTGTGGTAACTTATTATAGCCGCAATAGGAGACTAATACTGTTACTGAATACAAGTTCCTG
Organism: Monodon monoceros; assembly: GCF_005190385.1. Taxonomy (NCBI): domain Eukaryota; kingdom Metazoa; phylum Chordata; class Mammalia; order Artiodactyla; family Monodontidae; genus Monodon; species Monodon monoceros. The sequence goes on from NW_021703776.1 coordinate 46,028,894, forward strand.
TGCCTGATGCACAGTGAGGCCAAACAAACCAAAACATTGGTGTTTGGAGCAGAGAAAGGTTTACTGCAGGGCCAAGCAAGGAGAATGGGTGGCTCATGCTCAAAAACCCCTAACTCCCTGATGGTTTTGTGGGAGAAGTTTTTAAAGGCAAATTTGGGGTGAGGGCTGCAGGGTGTGTGACTTTCTTCTGACTGGTTGGTGGTGAGGTAACAGGGAGGTGCTCCAGGAATCTTGTGCTGAGCCTGAAGTTACCATCTTCCACCTGGGTGGGGGCCTTAGTTCCTACAGGAGAACTCAAAGATATTGTTATGTATATTCCTTCAGGAGGAACTAGGACTGTGTTCCAAAGCTGTACAACTGTTTCTTGACTGCTCCTCCATTGTTTCTGCATTCCCTCCCTTCTCTGATTAACAACTGTTTATTTTTTTAATAAATAAATGAATAAATTTATTTATTTTTGGCTGTGTTGGGTCTTCATTGCTCTGCATGGACTTTCTCTAGCTGTGGGGAGCAGGGGCTACTCTTTGTTGTGGTGCGCAGGCTTCTCATTGCGGTGGCTTTCCTTTTTGCGGAGCATGGGCTCTAGGCGCACAGGCTTCAGTAGTTGTGGCTCGCGGGCTCTAGAGTGCAGGCTCAGTAGCTGTGGCGCCCAGGCCTAGCTGCTCCATGGTATGTGGGATCTTCCCAGACCAGGGCTCAAACTGGTGTCCCCTGCATTGGCAGGTGTATTCTTAACCACTGCGCCACCAGGGAAGCCCATTAATTTTTTTTTTTTTTTTTGGCTGCATTGGGTCTTCATTGCTGTGCATGAGCTTTCTCTCTAGTTGCGGTGAGCGGGGGCTACTCTTTGTTGCGGTGTGTGGGCTTCTCATTGCGGTGGCTTCTCTTGTTGGGACTTCCATCGTGACGCAGTGGTTAAGAATCCTTCTTAGCTTCTGGTGGTAGCTGTTGACCCTTGGTGTCCTTTGGTTTGCAGCTGTGTCACTCTAATCACTGCCTTTATTGCGTGGCTTCTCCTGGTGCGTTTCTGTGTCTTCTTATAGGGACACCAGTCATAGTGGATTAAGGGCACATTCTACTCCAGTATGACCTCATCTTAACTAATTACATCTTCAATCTCCAAATAAGTCACATTCTGAGGTCATGAGGATGTGTTTGGGGGGGACACAACCCATAACATGGCCCCTTCAGTCAAAATTCAGTGCCAGCTACTTTTATTTTTTAATTTTTTATTATTTTTTATTTTTATTTTTTGCGGTACGCGGGCCTCTCACTGTTGCGGCCTCTCCCCTTGCAGGGCACAGGCTCTGGACGCACAGGCTCAGCGGCCATGGCTCACGGGCCCAGCCGCTCCGCGGCATGTGGGATCTTCCCGGACTGGGGCACGAACCCGTGTCTCCTGCATTGGCAGAAGGACTCTCAACCACTGCGCCACCAGGGAAGCCCAGTGCCAGCTACTTTTAAACGGTAGGGAAGAGGGTGGTCTGGAGACAGGCAGGAGGGACAAGTATGACATAAGTCACTTATTAGGAGGGCACCTAAGCCTGTCAGGACAAGACAAAGTAGCAGGTGCCCAGCCAACTTATACTTTATCCTTTCAGATGATGTTTCACATTGTTTATAGGTCATGTGGAAGTCAAGGAGCATCCTTCCTATTTCAGGAAGAAAGCTTAATTAACTGAGTCTGACTCCAAATGTAGGTTGAAATACACTTTTATTCATATGTGGTTACATTTGCATCCATAGTGTGGTAGGTTTGGTGGGTGGACTAATGGCTCCCCCCAAATGTCCACATCCTAATCCCTAGAGCCTATGAATATTACCTTATATGGCAGAAACTTTTTTGCAGATGTGAATATGTTGCGGATATGGAGGTGGAGAGATTATCCTGGCTTATCTGGGTGGACCCTAAATGCCATCATAAGTGTCCTTATGAGAGGGAGGCAGAGGGCTATCACAGACAGAAGAGGCAATGTGAGGGAAGCAGAGTCAGAGAGCGAAGATGTTATGTATGCTGGCCTTGAAGATGGAGGAGGGGGCCATGAGCCCCTGGAAAAGGCAAAGAAACAGATACTCTCCTAAACCTTCTGGAGGGAGCACAGCCCTGCTGACACCTTGGTTTTAGCCTCTTAAGACTCACTCTGAAATTCTGACTTCCATAATTGGAAGAGAATAAATTTCTGTTTTTGTAAGCCACCAAGTATGTGGTCACTTTGTTGAAGCAGCCATAAAAAACTTACATACAGAATGAGATTCCTTGTATTTAAATTCAAATATGACTCTCTTTACATACACACATAAAGACATCAAGACTTGAAGAAAACAACAGTAAAGTGTTAACAGTAGCTAACTGGTGGAAGAAATGTGAGTGATTTTCTTGTCATTGCTATGATTTCCTGAATTTTCCAAGATTTCTAGAAAACATCTACAGATTCTTGATTCTTTTTCTATTTTTGTCTTTAAAAGTTAAGGGAATATTATTCAGTCTTTAAGAGTCTTGCAGTTCTGGCACATGCTAAAAAACAGATGAACCTTGAGGACACTATGCTAAATGAAATAAGCCAGTCATAAAAAGACAAATACTATATGATTCCATTTTTATGAGGTACCCAGAGTAGTCACATTTATAGAGACAGAAACTAAAATGGTGGCTGCCAGGGGCTGGGGGGAGGGAGGAATGACAGTGGTTGTTTAATAGGCTTAAAGTGTTAGTATTGCAAGATGAAAAGCGTTTTCGAGATTGGCTGTACTACAATGTGCATGTGCTTAACACTACTGAACTGTACACTTAAAACTGGTTAAGAGAGTAGATTTTATGTCATATATATGTTTATCAACATTGAAAGTTTTTTTAAAGTTCATTTATATTATAAAAGGAGAGCTTCAGTGATACCCTTAAAAACAGATATGCAGTATACGATGTGATCTTGGTTACGTGAGGTTGTATTTTCTCTGCACCTTTTAAAATCCTTTACAGCAGCCAGGGCTACCCTGTGAGTGAGCTTTAAACTTGTCCCGCGCTTTATCCTTTTCTTTATCAATTCTCCTGTTTTTGCTTTTGTCTTTATTCTTTCACTCCTTTCATGGTCTTTCTCTGCTGCCTATGAACACATTTGAGGCTTCTGGGTCTTTGTTAGACTTCTTGAGAGTATGTTAACAAATCATTCCTTTTTGAAATGCTTCTTTCTTTGGCTTTTACAACGTCATTTGTATATTTCACATACACTCTCCTTACAGAGAAGAGGCACACACTTCAAAACACTCCTCCTGTATTACTGATGGCTGGAGTCTTTCTAACATCTACACCAGAGGCCACTGTGCAAGACTGGGTGAGTTCCTTTCTCTCTCCCACCCCCACATATGATCAGGCACCACGCTGACTAATTTTACCTCCTATGTGTTCCTCTAGCCCTATCCCATCTGTGGTTTCAGGCCTTCAGCCTGTCTTATCTGAATACTCCAATAGTTTGGTCTTACCCCATTCTCTACACTGTAAGCAGAGGGATCCATCTATACTGTAACCCTGGCCACGCCACCTCCCTTAAAGCCCTTCAGTTAAGGTGCACACCCTTCAACATGGCACCCAACATCCTCCAAGACACAGTCCCAACCTGCCTGCTCAGACTCTACGTCCACCAGTTCCACAGCCTGTTACCTTTCATGACTGATCACTTTCATAACTTGCTGTGTTTCCTCAGCAATCTCTGGACCTCCTGCTTCCCCTCCTTATTTCCTCTGGCTGGAAAACCGTCCCCCTCCACTTCACTGGACTGATGCGCATCCACAGCTTAGGCATCATGTACTCTAAGAGGCTTCCCCAGTCCTCAGCATTCCCATAGTGCCCTGGGAAAAGGCTGTTGCCTTAACAGTTTATATGGACATTAACTGTGTGCTTGCTTTCCCACTAGCTCTTTAAGGGCTGGGACCATCTCTCAAGTCATTCTGGGGTTCCAACTCCTAACACAGTGCCTGGCATATAGTAGGCACTCAGTCAGTGTTAATTAATTAAAATGATTAGTAATAAACACTTTTGTTGATAGGTTATATCCATAATCCACAAAACATTTAAAGCCCTTTTCACTGACCACCATTGCCTTAATTATAAATTTTGGTAGCAGGGACAAATGAATGAAATTCTTATAAAGAGGAAGAAGACCTCTGGGGATTATACATTCGATTTTTCGATTAAAATTTTGACCTGTTTATTTTAGTAGGGCCTATTTTTGGGCGTGTGTCTTTGACTTCTACAGCCCTACTATGCAGGGCTGAAATGAAGTAGCTCCATGTTCTGCACTACATACAGTTGTTTGGTACTTCGAGTTTGCCAGATCTGACCTAAAAGTAGACTTGCCAGAGACATTATTTTGCTATTTCCGATAGACTAGTCAATGCTTCGGGATTCCTTATAGCAGAGAGGAGCCCCTTTGAAAGGGAACACCTGGCTACACACGGCACCAAGTGTAGTTCTCAACTTCCCCAGGCTGTGTGCCCCGCCTGTGGGTCTCGAGGGCCCTGGAGCAGCCCCTAGAAGCAGCCAAAGCCAACAGCTTCCCTCGTGAGGCCACCTGATCCCAAGAGACAGGCTTGCACCACGCCACCCGCCCTCGGCCCCACCACAGAAGTCGCCGCTGCTGGACAGCGGAGCCGGGGTCACGTGCGCGGGTCCAGTCCACCGCCCCCAGACCCGGGCCCGCCCCGGCAGAAGGGCAGAGGCTATCGGGATCACGCGCGCCCCGGCGGCCCTGGCCGGGCCCAGCCAATGGGCTGGCGGCGCCCGCATGACCCGCGCCGGCGGGAGGGCGTGGGGAGGCAGGCCGGGAGCGCACGCTGCCAGGCTGTATCGCCGCTCCCGCCGCCGTCGGGACTGGAAGTGAGCGGCCCGGGCCCGCAGCGCCAGCGAGCCGGTGAGAGCGTCCCGCAGCCTCCCGCACCCGGTGCAAAGCATGGCGGCCTCCAAGGTAAGCGTCGGCCCGTTGGCCGGTTGCCCTGGGGGGCGCGAGGGGCCCGGGCGTTCACGTGCCGGGCTGGTGCAACCGGGAAAGCAGAAAGAAAGGGGCGCGGGGCAGCTGTTCCACCTTGCAGCAGAGGGAGGAGGGAGGTGCCCGCCCCTCCCGGGCAGCACAGACCGCCGGTGCGGAGAACGGGGACCGGGGCCCGACCTTGCAGCAGGAACTTTGCTGGCTGGACCCTCCCACTTGGCCCGGGCGGGGAGTCAATGCCGGGCCTCCGCCCGGCGGGCCGAGCCAAAGCCGGTGAGCAGGAGCGGACACGAGCGCGTCCCGGGGCGTGGGAGTGCTCGGGGTCTGCAGGTCCGCACTGCTACCCCAGTGCACTCGCGCTCTTGACCCTGGTAGTTGTTGACCCGAGCTGCTTCCCGGGGGTCACAGCCCGCGCAGAAGCCTAATCCCATTCGGTTTCAGAGGCTCCGCCCTCTCACGGGTGGGGAAGTCACCTTAACTTCCGTTTTGGAGACCGCTTGAGAGAGTTGGCCTGCGCGTGTGTGCGTAAAAACTCCAAAGCACCCGCATCCCCCCAGGGACCCCGCTTCTCGTCCTTCTCTCCGCAAATGACAACACTTACATACCGGCCTCTAAGCCCTTGAGAGGCTTCTTTTTAGAAATGACAAAACAGATTGTCTTGGGAGCCTGTAACTCCTGTGAAGTTCTACTTAAAAGGAATTCTGCGTAAGGCGACTCATTCACTAACCCAGAGGAAAGGCAGCTCCGACAGCTTGACCTTTCCTCTTTTACCATTTCGTGAAACCTGGACACCATTTCGGCTTCTTTGGACTCCATTTCAACTTTTCTGGCAGAATACCATATTTAGTCCCAATCACTTGAATCATTGGAATTTATTGCTTTTAATTTTAAGTTCATGAAGGCAGCCCTTTAATCAAGCCTATACAACTTCTTAGCTCATTTTAAGTGCAGTGAACTTAAATATACCCAACATTTCAAACATTTGTCCTTAATCAAAACTCTGTGATAACCCTCAAGAGGAAAACATGGCCAACACATCATATTCCTATTTATTTGAGCAAACTAATCACATTTGCAATGGAAATTGTAAGCACACAGATATATTTAAATGCTGTTCTATGACTTAAGTTTCTCCATGCGTCCCGAAATCTGCAGGCTTTTCGGTGTTCCTAGATTATGTGGCCTAAGTGGCCTTTCTCTTTTCCTTAATGACTCTGAGTTCCATCCTAAGGAGTGTGCTCTGGGTATGCATGTGCAGACACGTGGGTATGTATATAACATGGGTATGTATATAACTGTTCTAGTTAGATTCTCTGAGGATCACTGGGATTCATTTTTGGAACCTACATTAGCCCTTTCAAACCCAATAGCCCTTGACCTTTTCTTTGCATTAAATTTGCATGCAATGAGTACAAGGCATGAAGTATGTTCCCTCAAGGTGACTTCTTCCAGGAGAGTAGGTGGGAGTAGATACCCATACTTCACTGTCATTTTTATGTCTGTAGATGAGTTAAATAATTTTACTTAATTTGGAGGTAAAGTGAGGAACTTAAATTGAGGAGTATGCATGTAAATGGAGTATAAGACTGATTAACTAGTTTGAAATAAAATAAATAACATGGAAGGAGGTTTAACTTTTTGGTTGTATTTTTATTAAACTGTCACTTCATATCAATAAGTGCAGTTGAATTTTAGCCAAGTAGTGAGAGTCAGGGAAAATGAAACATTTCATTTTTACTCTTTGGGAACTTGTGTTTTTGTTTATTTATTCATTTAAACTTGCCTCTTTTCAGGATTTCTGATGGCTCATGTCATATATACATATATTTATAAACCAACAAGACATATCAAAATCAAGTCAAAGTAGATGAGAAAAACAGGATAAAGGGAAAATAAGATGAAGCCAGGACTAAGGTTAGTGGAAAATAAGGATGTATGTACTTGCTAGAGGTGACTGAATTTTCTAGCAGCCAAAGCAAAGAGGAAGTGATCAGTGAGGTCAGTTACTTGGGAGAGAGGTCTCCTTTTTTTGCTATCCGAGGGCAGTTTCTCCCCATCTTTTTTTTTTTTTTTTGCGGTACGCGGGCCTCTCACTGTTGTGGCCTCTCCCATTGCGGAGCACAGGCTCCGGACGCGCAGGCTCAGAGGCCATGGCTCACGGGACCAGCCGCTCTGCGGCATGTGGGATCTTCCCGGACCGGAGCACGAACCCGTGTCCCCTGCATCGGCAGGCGGACTCTTCAACCACTGTGCCACCAGGGAAGTCCCCCATCTCTTTTTATATGCAGTGAGCAAACTGCATTCAAAACTACCTCATGACCACAAATGTATGTTTGTGGATTCCATAAGGCCATTTCTTATAGTGTTTCTCATTTTAGCTCAAGGACGGTAAATGTAGGTCCCCAAATGAGCTGTGCTAGTCCACCTTAGTCCAAGAATACCCCTTATTTAGTTGCCTTTGGGCTCTTATTAGGGTGAGGTGATTCTGTCCTCTATTAGGCAGTGCTGGGCAGCCCCAATTAAAGGCCATGCTCTTTGCTTTTTCCTGGAGCACAGATATTCCATATTGAACACAGAGCCATAGGTTTAGCAATCTTAATCTGGGGGTAGGATTGACATCCCCTCTTAAAACTTGAGGAACCTGACTAGAAGAGAATCCCATCTCAGTGGAGTGTCTAAGATTCTGGAGTGCCCAGAATCAGAAACTGGTCTTTTATTTATTCTTTTTTTTTTTGGCCACACTGTGTGGCTTGCAAAATCTTAGTTCCCTGATCAGGGATTGAACCCAGGCCCTCGGCTGTGAAAGCGCAGAGTCCTAACCACTGGACCTCCAGGGAATCCCCTTTTATTTATTCAAACGTAACTAATTTTTCATGTCCCTCTTCCTTTAAATAGTATAAATAGGAAGGCTGAGAATCTGTTCTTCGGTCTGCTTTTATTTTGATTTCTGCTTGATGGTTACTACTTAATGCAAAAGATATTTGTTTTTTCATGAAGTAACATTGATCTGAAACTTGGTATTTTGAGATGAACTCAGAAAACTTCAATTCTCTTGCTGCCGCCTTTTGTAGGAATAATCCTTATGGGTTCCCTTGGTAGATGGTAGATGATAAGTGGTCTGCCTGTACTACTAGTGTTATTTTGAGTATTTCTTTAAAAAACTTCCAAGCACTGCCCTACATGTATTGAAATGAAAATGAGTTTTTAAAATTCTATTTTATATATTTCCATAAAAAATTCATTTTTAAAAAGTAGTATTAGAGAGGTTATCCTTTTCTTGTAGTCAACGTTCCCTTTTCGTCACAGGTTGAGTTTATTATCCATTAAGAATGACGAAATTAAACTAGGCGAAACTGTTAAAAGAGATTGCTCACTGGAGTTCAGGTGTGAGAGAGGTTCAGGTATAAAACTGGACTCCAATAATTTGGGTGAGATTAACCTAGAACTAAAAGAAGAACATTTGGAGACAAGCTAAAGCATTCATAATCATGAAAATTTGGTCTGTAGTGCTAATACACTTAGTATTGCTATTCCATTGTTGACTGAGTTGTTGCCGTGATCGTTTAGAATTGTGTGTATTGTGTTCTTTCTAATGTTGCAAACGGGAATAAACTAAGGATATGAAAATGAACTGGACTCCGTTTGGACCTTCAAGAAAACCACAACCATACCACAGGCTAAATCCTCTCATGGAAGTGCCCCAGGTAGGGTTAGTGCCGTAACAAGGGCTTATGGGAGCATCAGGGAAGGAGCCCGTTTCTGTCAGGGGAGGGGAGGGAGCGTCTGAAAGGTAGTGGTATTTCAAAAGGAATAGTCAGAGGAAGAGGGAAGACCATTCCAGTGACAGGAAACAGCAAATGAAAGAAAGAGAGGTGAGAGCACCTGCTGCGTTTAGGGGATAGCAGGTAATAAAATCAACTGGAGAGTAGCTAACACTTACTATTTACTAGATGTGAGATTCAGTTCTAAATGCTTTTCATTATTAACTCGCCTAATGCCCCTAACAGTCCTATGAGTTACATACTATAATTTTTGGTTTATAGATGAAGACTCAGACACCAAGGGGTGATGTAAGTGGCCTAAGATCTGATAATTAAAAAGTGAAGAAGCTGGGTTTCAAATCAGCCAGTCTGGCTCCAGGGTCTGTGCTCTTACCCTGTCCACCATATTGTCTGCCTGGTAGTTTAGCATAATGGAGAGTAGAGTTTATGGGAGAAGGGGGAGATGGCTTGGGAGGGGAAATTAGATGCCTCTTATTTAAGACATTTATTTAGGTCTTGTAACTGTAAACCAGACTTTTATTTTTGAGAACCACTTACACAGTGCTTACTGTGTGCCAGGCACTTTCCCAAGTTCTTTACAAATAATAACTCCTTTATTTTTCATAATACCAAAAGTAGGTGTGGTCTCTTTTTGTCCTCATTTTACAGGTGAGAAAACTGAGGTCTGGAGAGGTTAAGTAATTTCCTCACGGTTATACAGAGAATAAGCAATACAGCTTGGATTTGAACCCGGCCAGTCTGTGCTCAGAGTCTCTGGCTCACCTGCCCAGGCCTTAAAAAGAAGTTCCATTTGCAGAGGTGCATGTGAGAATTCACATGTTATCAGTTATGGGCATGTGTATTTCCTGATCATTCCAGTCCAGTAGTTTGTATCTGTAGAATGCTTTGGCACTCAGTATACGCTTCATTGTTAAGTGGTTTTTGAACCAGATTGCACAGGCCAGAAATTGTCATATACTTTTTTTTTAAACAACTTTATTGAGATATAGGTCATATGCCATACAAGTCACCCATTTAAAGTGTACACGTCAATGGTTTTTTGTATCTTCACAGGGTTGTGCAACTATCATCACTGTCATTTACCTTTGTAAAAATTTTAACCCAGTGTTCACTAATTAGGACTTGGGCTATATATGTAACCTCCATGTTTTTCATGCTCCTCATCAATAATAATACCCTCTTCAGAGGTTTGTTACTGAGGATAAAATGTGATTGAGTTTATTAAGGATATTCTTCAGGTTGAAGGTGTTCTCTCCCATATGGTAAAAACGGCTAGGTATTTGATGGTATAATAATAGTATACTAAAACAGATTAGTTTTTTGTACTGGAAGGAAAGAATGTTTGAGTTGTTTTTATGCAGCCATGATGCTGGTAAGTTTCTGTGCTTCCACTGATGTTTGGATTTAGGGTTTCTTAAATTGATGGTGCTGGATGGGCCTTGGGGTTTACATAACACAGTGTTCCTCACTCCTCCCTTCGTTAATCTTGTTCCCTTTTACCAGGTGAAGAAATGGAATCCTAGAAAAGTTTGTAATTGGTCCAAGTTCCCTTGAAACCCGTTTGCTTTTTGCACTATTGCAGTCCAGGGGTTCTCAGCACATTATAGTCCTCTGGACTGGTATAAAAGTGCTGATGCCTGGGTCTCACCCAGAGGTTCTGATTTAGTTGGACTTAGGTGTGGCCTGAGCCTCAAGGTTTTTGAAAGCTCCCCAAGTGAATCAGATCTGCTTCTGAGGTTGCCAGCCACTGTTCTAGGCGGTTTTCCCTCTCTTTGCTTCAGCTGATCCTCTGATGGTTCCTTCTTGGAATAAGGAAGGAATGCAGTGAGATCAATGCAAGTCTCTGGTGTCTCAATTCAAAGGAAGGATACATAGGGGTCCCTACAAGTTGTCTTCTTTCTTGGCAATTTCTTTTCAGTCCTTCTGCCTCGTTTCACCTTTGTGCTTAGGCATCAAGTTTATATAGTTTTGTAGTTATCCTAGAATATGGGTTTTATCACCAAATTGATTGAAAGCTCCTTTTGTCTTCTGTAAGTCTCAGTGGTTTTCTGTATCAGTGTAGGTGCTTGAGGGGGGAAGTGTTGCAAAGAGCAAGGTCACCCTGGTCTTGCAGCCTTTTCCCTGGCTAACCTAGTTGGGTGCCCATGTGTTGTCAGTGTTCCCCAGTTGGGTCACAGGGCTTTACAAGTGTTGTTTAGCAAATAGAGAGCTGGGGGTGGGGAGAGGGATGGGAAGGGTTGAAAACCCTGTAGGGTAAGAAAATCAGGGAGCAGGTCTTCCTGGATATCAAGTTCTTCTGTAATTGCTGGAGTTGCTCTGACTCCTTCGGCCTCTTTGACCTTTTGTCCTACGACTGGCCTCTGCTTTGTTTTTTTTTAATGGAAACACATTTTTAAAAAATTTTATTTATTTTTGGCTGCGTTTGGGTCTTCGTTGCTGCATGCAGGCTTTCTCTAGTTGCGGCGAGCAGGGGCTATTCTTCATTGCAGTGCACGGGCTTCTCATTGCAGTGGCTTCTCTTTTTGCGGAGCATGGGCTTTAGGCACGTGGGCTTCAGTAGTTGTGGCTTGCAGGCTCTAGAGCGCAGGCTCAGTAGTTGTGGTGCATGGGCTTGTGCATGGGCTTAGTTGCTCTGCAGCATGTGAGATCTTCCCGGACCAGGGCTCGAACCCGTGTCTCCTGCGTTGGCAGATGGATTCTTAACCACTGCGCCACCAGGGAAGCCCCAGCCTCTGCTTTTGTTGAGTTCTTAGATGGAGGCATTCCTTCCTGTGTTCTCCACGATCTGTGAGGATTAGCTCTGCTGAGCATGGTCCATTCCTACTCACCCTGCCCATCATTTGCTGCTTCATAGCACTTATCCTTCCCACCATGTTTTCTTGGATCCCTTTGTGTGAATCTGCTGGTGTGGTTGCTTCTGCTTGGGATGTGCCCTTGTCACAGTGATGTAATTCCCTTGGCAAAGTACTTAATAGCAACTGAGCAAACCCTGTTTTTCATGGCCTGTTTAACCAGACCCTCTTGTTAGGTCAAGTCAACCCCATCAATGGTGGCTCTGGTCTCTTGGCTCAGAATTATTCCCAGTGGCTGATTTGTAGAGTGGTGGTCTGGTTTGTTGGTTGGAAACGTTTAAAAGATAGTGTACTCGAACTCACCATTTCCTTTGGAAATTTGCTTTGTAGTTGCATGAGTGAATATAGGCCTGGTGATTTCTTTTGACTTTAGGTGCTGACAACATAGCAAAATTGGCAGTGTTGAAATTCTTAGCAATTCAATGTAAATAAACCACTCTATTTAATGGCTGTTATTAGGCTGGTAGCTTTGTCTTGATTTCCACATGTAGTCACCGTTTCCACATGTTTTCCATGAAAACTGTTGACTTGATATGAAAGTCAGATATTTCAATATACAATTACTGTTTTATGGTAAAATGTCTTTTGCATAAGACATAAGACAGTAAAATTTGTAAGAAAATTGTCTAAGTAAGTGTAGGGGAGGAAAAAGTTTCCCTCAACTCTCTTAGGGTCCCTGGCTGGGTCTGAAAATTAAAATGACAAAGGCAGATTAACAAAAGAAAAGTATACAAATTTTGCTGAATTTTTATGTGTACATGAGAACCTTCACAAGAGAATGAAAGTGACCAGAGCAGAAAGCTTTAAACCTTTTGGACAATGAAAAATAAATTTGTAAAGAATTGACAAGACAAAAGGGAAGTAAATGGTGAAGAAGTAACTAGGAAGATAAGGGTGGGTTTAACAAGGTTTGTGTGTGCAGGTTTTTTGGCCCCAACTTCCCCATCTTTGGTGATGATTGTGTCCTCTCCTCCTGGAACAGGGACGGTACCTTTTGTAGGGGAGTTTATGACCTGTTTCAGGAAAGAAGGTTGGGGTTGTGTGTGGGGATGGTCAGAGTGACCTTCCTGTTTCTGCTGTTTTCTTAAACTCCTTCAGTTTAAGATATTGAATACGCCAAGGTGCCGCATTTTGGGGTAGCATGTCCTGAACCTCGTCAGAAGCCTGATTTGAACAGGTTTTTAGACCTGGGCTCATATTTAGTAGTTGTTCTGAGTTAGACATGATTTGTATCTGTCTGATCCCAGCCACAGTTGTAGTCTGAGATGTAGAGGACACCCAACTGCTCAGTCAGCACCCCTTTCTCATGTGGGAAAACGCTTCAAGAACTTTTTTTTTTTTTTTAATTTTAAATTAGTAGCTCTGGTTTAGTGAAAGAGCCCTGGACTAGAAGGCAGAAGAACCTGGATTACAGGTCCAGTGCTTCCACTGATGGTGAGAACGTGGACAAGTCTGACTTCTCTGGGCGCTCAGAATCCCCATGAAGCAAACAGGGCCTATCTGTGACGTCTGTGATGAGCAAATGAAGTATAACATGGGAAAGCACTTTGGGGATTATGAAGTGCTATAGGGACTGTCAAGTGATGTCTGTTGGAGACTGTGGGACGTTTCTACCTAACTGAAAACTAGGGACATAGATATTATTTGACCTACCTGAACAAAAGATGGTGTGCTTTTCTTAAGCTCGTGATCTACTGAATAGTCACCATAATGGCTAGACAGTCTGGCTGCTTCAGTAATCAGATTCTCTGAGTGGTGTGGTCCCTTCCTGGAGCCTTGCTATTAGAAGCTTATGGTCCAAGGACCAGGAACATTGGTTTTACTCGGGAGCTTGTTAGAATTGCAGCATCTGTGGACTCATCCCAAATATTCTGTTGCATCAGAATCTGCATTTTAAATAGATCCCCAGGGGATTGTATACACATTAAAGTTTAAAGAATATTGGTCTGGAACTCTCATTACTGTGTAATTAAATGTAGCTGCCTTTCTAAACTGAGGGTACAGTACTTTTTGATTTGGTTGTAAGTCAGTCCAACTTTTTGCAGAATTAGATACATAGTGATAAAACCCAGTATAAATTTTAGGATTCTTCGGGTTAATTTTGATTCCATTGGGGCCAGGGTATTATTTTGGATGGCGTCTCTGAATTATTATTTAAGGGTTGTACTCATCTCCATTTCTTTACTACCCACCTGTGCTTAAAATTCCTGAAAATGAACTTATGCCTATTCTAGTTTTTGACATTCTCTCCTTTGGGTCACCAGTGACCTCTGTTCTAAAACTGTTGGCCTGTCCTCCTTATCTCTGGCCTCACAGGACCCCGTGTCCCACTCCTTCCTTCCTGGAGCACCTTCTGTCAGCTTTCATGATGTGCCCTCTCCTGCTTGGTCCCTTAACTCATACTTATTCTCCTTGGCCGGCTTCTTTTTGTCCTTCTGCTCTCCCCCGAAATGTTGGTGTTCCCCAGGCCTCTGCCTCAGATCCTTTTCCTTCTGACAGGTGATACTTCATGGTACTCCCCGTGGGGCATCTCTCTCAAGCACTGGCCTTGTGTTTTTGACTTTTTGTTGGAAATCTCAACTGGCTTGTCTCAAAGATATTCCAAACTCTGTTTACTAGAATTGAATTCATCTTCTTGGTCATTCCTTACTTTTAGCTGCAGTTTAACTTTCCTACCAGTTAAAGTTTCTGGTTAGTTCGCTAAGTACTTGGGTGGGCAACCAGGAGAGACACCATTGGCAGGAACTTGGATATGGGCAAAGAGATGGGTCAGTCAAACCCTTCTCATTCCCTGGAACAGGTGTGTCCCATCTCCTCCATTTAAGTTCAGGTCCTCATTCCTTTTTAGGTCCAGCATTGCCATAGCTCCAAGCTGGTTTTGCCTTTGGTCTCTTCTCTGCACTTTCCTCTCCATTCTGCCCAGAACTGTCAAAGGAAGCCTGTAAGATTGGCCCTTGTGTCCCTGTTAAGAGCAGTCCTTTGTTCATGAGCACAGCACTTAACAGTTTTTAAAAAGTGCATTCAAGTGTGTTATTGATTCCAACTGCATGCCAGCTCCTATACTGAGTGCTGGGCTTCCTCAAACGAGTAAGCTATTGGATTTGTTTTCAGGAACTCACAGTCTACAGAGACTAAAATGACCAGATAATGTGAAGACCCAAGCTTCATTATCTGATCTCTATAATCATCTACAAGACAGCAGGGAGGGTGTCATAACCTCATTTGACAGAGAAACTTAAGGTTCAGAAAGGTTACGCAAATAACAGTGACAACAGCAGCTGACACAAGCCAGATACTGTTCTAGGCACTCTGTATGTGAAGTAATTTAATCTTCACAACAATCCCGTGGCACGTAAGTGCTATTACTGTCTCCATTATACAGATGGGGAAACTCATCTGTACAGAGTGGTTAAGTCTCTTGAGGCACAGAGAGATTACATGACTTGCCCAAGGTCACACACCTTTCAAGTGGCAGAGCGATGACTGGAACACACGCAGCCCGGCTGCAGAGTCCATGAACATAACCACTGTACTACATTGCCCTCTTTAATCTACCTTGCTGCACAGTGTGGCTTCATTATGCCTAAAGAATAATATTTAATCTCATTAGTCAGTTTATGCCTCCTTGGTCTTGACTGTTGTCTAACTTTTCCAGTATTACCTCATGCCCATTCCCTTCTCATATCCTTCACAGCGGTTTGTAAATGTGACATGTCCAACCCCTGTTCAGATTCTGTGCCATAAAGCTATGGCAACAGTGTAGCAGGAAAAAAGGGAGCCTGTTTGTTTGTTTAACTTAGAGCTCAGTCAGAGACAAGAATGTTTCTTGTCATTCCTCTATATTGGCGGGCAGATTTTGTTTGTTTTTTTAGTTCTTTCCTTCAGTTTTAGGGAAAGCGGTCTTAGTTTTATTCCCTCATTCCTTGAAGTATCTGTAAGGATGTTAAATCCCATGTCCTAGTTTTTGTAGTTGGTTTGTTCTAATCAAGATTCAGACACAGTCTGCACATGGCATTTGGTCGATATTGTCTTTTAACTCTTGTTAATCTATAGGTTTGACTACCCATCTTTTTTTGTGCTTCCTTGCAGTTTATTTGATGAGTGAATTGGGTCATCTTTCCTGTAGTTTCCCACAATTTGGAATTTGCTGATTGCACCCCCTTGATGTTCGTCTGTCCCTAGTGTTTCCTGACAATTGATAGTTAGGTCTGGACGCTTGATCAAGTTTAAGATTTTATTTTTTTTTATTTTTTGTTTTTGGCTAGAATACTTCCTAGGTGGTTGCTGGCTGCCTCTCTCAGGTTACTGGATCCTTGGTACTGGATACGCCCATCAGGAGGCACGTAATTCCTGGTTGTTTCCTACGTTGTTATGTTTGGTGAGTGGGTTTGGATGTTGCCTTCCTGCTGCACCAGCATTTTGCATAATGGTTTATTTTAGTTGGCTGAGTTTTCATATTCACAATTGTTCTTTGTGGTGCATTGTGATGTTCATCCTTTAAAAACACACACGTGTGCCTGTGTGTATACACGTATGTATGTATATATACATATATATTACAATGAGTGTGTATCACAGTTACAACACATAGTGGCTATTAAAATCAACTGGATATTAATTAGTGGGCACAGAGTTTGTGTTTGGGATGATGAAATGGATAGTTCTCATGGTTGTACAACATTGTGAATGTCCTCAGTGCCGTTGAATTGTACACTTAAAAATGGTTAAAATGTTAAATTTTATGTGTTTTAGCACAATAAAAACAAATCAATTGAAACTGGATTGTAACATACTGAATTTTTTTAAAAAATTAATCATTCCATGACTATTATTCTTTCCCAAAAAGAGTCAAAGTGAGATGGAGGTGGGGAAGTAAAATTCTTACTTACTGAAGAATCAACTAATCAAGTAGAAGGTATGATAGAATTAGAAAAAGAAGACAAATTATTTGGCAACCTGCAGGTAATTGATTCAGGCATGTGTCCTCAGTGGATGCTAAAACCTTCAGTAAAAGATTGTTGGAATTCTCCCTGTCTCAAAGTATCTCCCTATAAATTACTAACTACAAAGGGGAAAAAGCACCGTTATAAGGGAGGGCTCGGCCTCAATCTGTGATCCAATTTAACATCATCAGAAGGAGGGAAAAGCTAGCATGGCACACCCACAGGTGTGATGCCATGAGAAGTATACAACGTGACCTTTAGAGATTTCTTGCCAAAAATGTTGAATCTGAATCTAATCATGAGGAAACAATTAGACAAATCCAGAAAATAGGACGTTCTGTAAGACCTCTGGCTTTAAAAATGCCGATGTTATGAATGAAAAGGCTAGATTAAAGGAGGCTCCCGAAGAGACATGACAACCAAATGCAGTGCTTGAACGTGGATCCAAAATAAATAAAACAATGGCCCTGTTGGAGCAACCTGAATAAGGAGTTTATATTAAATTATACTGTAATAGTTGGCTAGGGCTGCCATAACAAAGTACCACAGAATGAGTGGCCTAAACAACAGAAATTTATTTTCACACAAATCTAGAGGCTAAAAGTCCAAGATCAAGGTGTTGAGAAGGTTGGTTTCTTCTGAGGCTTCTCTCTTCGGCTCATAGATGGCCTTTGTCTCTGTGTGTCTTTACATGGGCTTCCCTCTGTGTCTGTGTCCTAATTTCCTCCTCTTATAAGGACACCAGTCTTAAGGGATTAAGGCCCACCTTAATGACCTCATTTTACCTTAATTACTACTTTCAATATCCTATCTCCAAATACAGATTGATTCTGAGGTACTGGGGGTTTAGGGCTTCAACATATGAATTTTGTGGGGACACAGTTCAGCCCATAACAGATATTAAATCATTTTTAAATTGTCTTGGGTGAGATAGTGATATTGATGTTCTGAAGGAAAATGGTCCTTGCTGTTTCTTATATTATGTTTTCCACTAGATTTTAAACTGATGACAGGGACCTCAAAGTACCTGTTACATAACATTCAGACACCATTTGTTGAATTGTTCGTTTACTTGGGGGTGCCACCCATGGCAAAGTGAAAGGGAGCAGATTTCTGCTGCATGCGTGTGGTTTGTTGGAAACTTCTCTTTTTCTAATAACCATTTTCTCAAGCCCCTCCATCCCTCACTAAACTAAAAAAACTAATAATTTGGAATACTTGAGGAGTTGTGCATGGGTAGCCCCCAGGAGAGCGCATGGTGGAGAATCATAGCTGCGGAGTAAACCTCAGCAGGGATTGGGCTGTTCAAGGTAGATGAATCTCCATGACTACAGAGAAGCTGCTTCAGAAGGACGCTCCTGGAGAAATGTGCTTCCTTTTGACTAAGAAGGTCCAGCTGCATTATAGCGAGACATTCCCAGCAGGTCCAAACAGTATGTCTGCTGATTCAGACCAGCTGGTCCCAGTAGCATACTGCATCCTCCAGGTGGCTTGACCGGAAAGGCTGGTGATATATCCAGTCTCTTATCTGACTCTGCCAGGCCCACTGGCAAGGACTTTCATTCCTTGTGTGTCTTCACGAACTTATTTTATTGCAGGTTGATGTTGACTCTGCGTTTCAAGATTCCACTTTCTTTCCATTGTGAACTGAGACGGGCATCTCAGTTCCAGAGTAAAAGCTCAGCTCCTGGTTTCCTTATGGTGCTTCTTGGAGGTTTTTGTTAGCCCATTTTGGTGTCCACCAGCAGTTTAAGAAGAGCCTGGTCTTGACCTTTGCCCAGCTTTCCATTGGGTTATTTGCTTTCTCATATTGACTTGTTCTAAGAGCGCTTTTAAATTAAGAACCTTGGCCTTTTGTCCTGTTACACATTATTTATATGTTTATTTTTTGCAGTTGTTTGATGTTTAATGGGTTCATACACACTTTTGATTTTTAGAACTTTTTATGTTACACATTTATTAATCTTTTCCTGTATGGTTTCTGCATTCTGGTTTGTCTATCATGTTTAAACACAGCTTTCCCTCTTAGTATTACATAAGAAACCACTCATGTTTGATGTCAGATGAAAGGTAGGAAACCAGCTTAATTTTTGTTGTTGTTGTTCAATCCCAGGAGGTCATGAACCTTCACTAGTGCCACTTCATCAGCCAGTATGACCTACTGCCAGCTCTGCCCAGACCCTCTGCTGGCTCAGATTCTTAAGAGGAGCTCTGATTAGTTCAGAAAGCCAAGAGAGCCTTCCCTTAGGGCTCAGCTGTCCACTGATGACTCAGTCAGCTGGGCCGCTATGAATATGGAAAGGATACAACAAACTGGCAAGCAAGGCACTGCTAGATTCTGTCCCAGAGTATGCTACTTTCATTCAATCCTGATTCTCACTCACTCTCTCTCTGTAACAGGTGAGAAAATAGGAAGTCATATTGCTGGTTAGCAGTAGAGTCAGAATTCAGACGTCCATTTGCAAAGTCCATAAAAGTAGGTGTAAATAGCATTCTATGAGGGAAATCTGGTTAGAGAATCTGGAAAATCTTCCAGGAGGAATTGGCATTTGACTTAAACCTTAAAAAAATAGTAGCATTTTTTAAACTTCTCATTATGGAAATTTTCCGTAAAAAATTAGAACAGTGTAACCAACTCCTATGTCCCTTTCTAACCAGTTTCAGTAATTATCAGTTTATGGCAGATGTTGTTTAATTTATACTACACCCTCTCTTGTCCTCTCATCCCTCTGAGTTTTTCAAAGCAGATCCCCAACATCATATCTGTAAATATCACTGTGTATCTCTAAAAAAGATTTTTAAAATGCACAACCAAAATATCATTGTCACATCTAAAAAAATTTTAGTTTACACATTTTTACATATTTCCCCTATTGTCTTGTAATTTTTTAAAATTGTTTTTTGAATTGTCATCTAAATAAGGCCCAGGCATTGCAATTGGTTGATATGACCTAATTTTCTTTAATCTCTAGGTTCTCTGCTTTCTTAATCTCCTGTTCTTTCTTTTTTCCTTCTGAAAGTCATTATCACATATGATTAAAATCATGGACTCTGTTCAAATTATGGGTCTGGGCAAGTTACTTTACCTCTCTCTACCTCAGTTTCCTCATCTGTAAACAGGACATGGTTGTTTTTACTTCCCGGGTTATTGCGAGGGTCAATATGCTCATGTTTCTAAAGCTCAGAGCCAGGCCTGGACATAGTAAGCTTTACAGAAGTGTGGGCTTCCAGAGGGGTTTGGAACCAGAGCACTTGCTCAGAGTCATGTTGAAAATCGTGGGAGAGGAAAGAGGAGGGGTTGCTCCAGTGAAATTGTGCCCAGTCTTTGGGACGAGGATCCCGGCTGTGCAGAGGGCTCCTGTGCATTTTCTTTTAACTTCCTCCTGGGTTCTTGACTATTCTTCAATTATATGATGTTGATGCACAGCAGAATTTTGAACAGGTGAGGTATTATTTAGTGAAAGCAACTTTCTGTTGTCCTTTGATTTGCTGCTCTCTCTTCTCTGTGTCTAATAAGTTAGCTATTCTCTCAGCCATTTTACCTTTCTGTGGCATTATCTGGGCTCCAGCAACTTGTGATCTCCTAAGTAGAGCCTTTCAGCACTTTATAAATATGTCATATACTTTTTATATTCCTTTGTTCCCCACCAGGAACATACACCCCAGTCTTCAGAACAGCACAATCAGTTTTTATTCATTTAAGGAGCAGTAGTAATTTGACACTTGCTAATATGTAACAAATTATATTGGGAGTGGTAATTACAATTGCAGCTGGTTGCTAATTACACTGTAACCTTGATGCTTTAAAAAAACTGAGACTGAGTTCAGCATATAATACTGAGAATAATATTCTCCATTAGGTAAATCTGGCTTCCACTGAACCACGGGTATTTATGTATGATAATACCAAATCAGAAAAACTTTTTTAAGTGGCTTTCACCTGTAATGTTGTCCAGTAGCACCATTCATAAGGATAGCTTAAAGTCCCCATCTTTGATTGCCAAATTCCTGGCACATCCTCCAGGTAGTATAATTAGTATGAAGATGACCTGGGCTCTAGGGTTATTTTTGGCTCCGTGATTTACTACTACTCATTTAAGACTAAGTGTCTTACATGCCACAACTTCCTCATCTGGAGACTGGGATGTTAATGACTTTTCACCTTGAATAGTTTTAGAAATGTTTAAGTGAGATCAGGCATAAAGCCTTTAGCACATGCCTAGCATAGAGTTAAGGGCCCAGTAAAAGTTAACTGGTCAGTGTGAACTGCTGTAATCACTAATAAATAACCCGGCTCCAAGACCTTACCTCTGCCACCCCTGACTCCAAGAGTTAACCAGAGTTAGCACTCTGATTTGTGATAGCATATAGCATCACACACTTTGTACCAACCACTCGTTGATAAGTCTGTCGTTCCCCCTCAGGGGGCAGGGTCTCTGGTTATTTGGCGTTGTCCCCTCAGTGCCTGGTACATCGGAGGCTTCCCATAGGCGATCGTGTTGCATGAACGAGCAAGTGGAGTGGCGCTCTCAGGCAGTGGTTCTTCCCTGGGGGCAGGGTAGTTTTGCCCCCAGGGGAGATTTGGTAATGTCTGGAGACACTGTTGGTTGTCACATCTGGGAGAAGGGGTTGCTACTGGCATCTAGTGATTACAGACCAGGGATGTTGTTAAACATCCTACGATGTGCCCGACAGCCCTCTATAAAAAAGAATGATCTGACCCAAAACAGTACGGCCAAGGTTGAGAAGCCCTGGTCTAAGGCAACTTGACTGTATTAGGTTGTGGCCCTGGGGGAAAGACATGGGGCCTGGGGCCCATCAGCTCTTTGACCTGCAGTTTTCTCAACTACAAAGGAAAAGAATCCAACCTACTTCAAGGATTCAAAGAAAGGGAGATTATACAGATGTGTGCCTAGTGACTCTGCCTGCTTAGTTTCATCTTGATGGTCCTGGCTACCCATGATCTTTTTTAAAAATAGACTTTATTATTATTATTATTGCTTTGGAGTGGTTTTAGGTTCATAGCAAAATATAAAGAGAGGTTCAGAGATTTCCTGTACTCCTCCTGGCTGCTCCCCGCACATGCATAACCTCTCCCGCATTATCATCATCCCCCCATCAGAATGGTACATTTGTTACAATTGATGAACCTACAGTGACATATCATTATCACTCAAAGTCTGTGGTTTACATTAAAGTTGACTCTTGATGTTGAACAGGCTGTGAACACATTTTATAATGGTATGTGTCCATCATTATAGTTTCATACAGAGTCTTTTCACTGCTCCAAAAGTCTGTGCTCTGCCTGTTTTCCTTCCCTATTTGCCAAACCCTGGCAACTACTGATCTTTTTACTGTCTCCATAGTTTTTCCTGTTCCAGAATGTCATATAGTTGGAATCATACAGTATGTAGGCTTTTCCGATTGGCTTCTTTCACTTAGTAATATGCATTGAAGTTTCCTTCATGTCTTGTCATGGGTTGATAGCTCATTTTTTAGTGCTTAATGATATTCCATTGTCTGGGTAAACCACAGTACATCTGTTCACTGACTGAAAGACATCTTGGTTGCTTCCAGCTTTTGACAGTTAGGAATAGAGCTGCTGTAAACATCCATCCATCCAGGTTTTTGTGTGGATGTAGTTTTCAACACCTTTGGCTGAATACTTAGCAGCATGAATGCTGGATCGTATGGTAAGAGTATGTTTTGTAAGAAACCTCCAATTTGTCTTCCAAAGTGGCTGTGCCATTTTGCATTCTCATCAGCAAGCAATGCAAGTTCCTTTTGCTGCACATCTTCACCAGCATTTGATATTGTCAGTTCTGGATTTTGGCCATTCTAGTGGGTATGTTGTTTTAATTTGTATTTTCCTGATGACTGAAGATGTGGAGCACCTTTTCATATGCTTATTTGGTATCTGTATAACTTCTTTGGTGAGGTGTCTGTTAAGGTCTTTGGCCCATATTTTAATCTTAATTGAGTTGTTTGTTTTCTTATTGTTGAGTTTTAACAGTTCTTTGTATATCTTGGGTAACAGTCATTTATTGGCTATTCTTTCTTTGTTTTTGTTTTTGTTTTTGCGGTACGCGGGCCTCTCACTGTTGTGGCCTCTCCCGTTGCAGAGCACAGGCTCCGGACGCACAGGCTCAGCGGCCATGGCTCACGGGCCCAGCCGCTCCGCGGCATGTGGGATCTTCCCGGACCGGGGCACGAACCCGTGTTCCCTGCATCGGCAGGCAGACTCTCAACCACTGCGCCACCAGGGAAGCCCCATTTATTGGCTATTCTTGTGCAAATACTTTATCCAAGTGTTGGCTTATCTTTACATTCTCTTGACAGTGTTTTTCACAGAGTGGAAATGTCCATTTTATTGAAGTCCAGCCTATCATGGATCATGCCTTTGGTGTTATATCCAGAAAATCATCATCAAGCCCCAAGGCCATCTAAGTTTTCTCCTTTGTTGTCTTCTAAGAGTTTTACATTTAGGTCTGTGATCCATTTTGAGTTAATTTTTGTTAACGGTTTAAGGTCTGTGTCAAGAATCATTTTTTGCATATCAGTGTACAATACCATTTGTTGAAGAGACTATCTTTGATCCTTTGTCAAAGATCAGTTGACTGTATTTATGAAGGTCTATTTCTAGGCTTTCTATTCTGTTAGATTGAGGATTATTATGTCTTTTTGGAGAATTGACCCCTTTATCATTATATAATGCCCCTGTTTATCCCTGTTAACTTGCCTTGCTTTAAAATGGGCTCTGTCTGAAAGTAATATAACTGCTCTGCTCTCTTTTAATTAGTATGTGCATGGTGTTATCTTTCTCTGTTCATTTATTTTGATCTCTATGTGTCTTTATATTTAAAATGGTTTTTTTTTGTAGATGGCATATAGTTGGGTGTTATGTTTTTGATGCATTCTAGAATACAATCTGTCTTTTAATTAATTGGGGCATTGATGTTTAAAGTGATTTTGATTATCTTCATTGGTGTATCTGATCTTTGTGTATCTGTGGTTTGGTATCTGACATTGATTGGGTGGAAATTCTGAATCATTATTATTTCAGATATTCCTTCTGGTCCTTTCTTCTCCTTCTGGTATTCCCATTACATGTATATTACACTTTTTGTAGTTGTCCCATGGTCTTAGATATTGTTCTGTTTTTTTGTTTGTTTTTATTTGTTTGCTTTCAGTTTTTTTTCTCTTTTCTTTTCAGTTTTGGAGATTTCTATTGAAATATCATCAGACTCAGAGATTTTCTCCTCAGTTGCATCCAGTCTACTAATAAGCCCAGCAAAGGCACTCTTCATCACTGTTACCGTATTTTTGATCTCTAGCATTCTTTTTTAGTTCTTCCTTAGAATTTCCATTTTTCTGCTTACATTGCTGATCTCTTCTTGCATGTTGTCTACCTTATCCATCAGAGCCCTTAGCATATTAGTCATAGTTGTTTTAAATTCCTAGTCTGATAATCTCAATATTCCAGACATATTTGAGTCTGGTTATGATGCTTGCTCTGTTTCTTCAAATTGTGTATTTTTGCCTTTTGGTATGCTTTGTAATTTTTTCTTGATAGCCAGACATGATGTACTGGATAAAAGAAACTGCTATAACTAGTCCTTTGGTAATGTGGGCATAGGGTGTAGAGGGAAAGGAAGTGTTCCTAGTCCTATGACTAGGTCTCAGTCCATTAGAGAGCCTGTGCCCCTGGACAGTGTACTTCACAAGTGTTTCTCAATTTTTTCTTCCCCTCAGGTGGGAGAGGATGGCTGGAGGTGGCTGGAGTTGGGTATTTGCCTTCCCTGTGGTCAGCTGGCTCTGGTATTACTCCAGTGGGTTAGACTCCTCTGAAATAACTTCTTCTGAGGCAGACCTCCTTATAAAGAACAGAATGCTCTGATGCATTTCAGCTTGGTTCCTTTTCCTTTCCTCCTACTGGAAATGCCAGGTGATTTTTCTCTGACATTCACTGAGAACCAGGTTGAGTTCCAGGAGGTAACATTCACAAAAGTGTGGGGAATCCA
Organism: Monodon monoceros; assembly: GCF_005190385.1. Lineage (NCBI taxonomy): Eukaryota > Metazoa > Chordata > Mammalia > Artiodactyla > Monodontidae > Monodon > Monodon monoceros. The sequence goes on from NW_021703776.1 coordinate 46,053,471, forward strand.
CTATGTCTAGGTCCACCTAGAGTTTTTTAAGTCTTTTCTTGTCCACACTGAGCCTCTAGCAATTGGTCATTGTGATCCTCTGGTTCTCCCTTTCTGTTTCTCCATGTTGGGGGGCAGTAGTTTGCTTGTTGACATCACTCCTCTGATGAATCTGGGGAGAGTAGTTGATTTTTCAATTTTTAAGCTTTTTACTTATTTTTAGGACAGACTGGCAACTTCTAAGCCCCTTACATGCTGGACTGGAAACCAGAAGTCTCCCCATCATCTTTTGACTACCTTTCCTATAATGGAGAAAATCCCCACATTACAAGGCCTGCCTGCTAGAACATATGAGTCAAAACTCAGTTCCCATCTTTCCCTGCAGACAGGGCACAAGCATGTGATCTATCTTTGCCAATTGGATGCTCATGTGTGACTTTGATTTGGAAGACGGCAACAAAAGGAAGCAGCTTGTGTGTGAAGTTTCCATTTCAGCTGACATGATAGGCAGCCTAGGCAACCTGCTTTTGTTGTGGGATTGGAGGTACATTTCTCACCAGGTGATTCTAGGATAGTTTTGGGCATCACTGGTGGTGCCTTAGCCTTAAGCTGATTCTCCAGGCTTACCAACATGACTGTCATCATCCAATAGAATTTTAATATACTCTTTTTCTCCTTAGCCTGTTACCTTTTATTGCTTATTTCTAAGTTGGATACATGTTGGACCTACCTCCTCGTCTTCCTTTCGTATTGGGGATTAGAAATATCATATAACTGTGTTTACAGCTTACATTTTTTAAGAGTAGCTATTAATCACTACCAACCTTATGTATCATTTTAGGATTCACAGAGCACTTTTTCTTCATTCTAATGAATCCTTAAGATAACTTTATGAAACAGATATGTAGATTTTGTCATTTTGCCCTTTTTATAGATGAGGAACCTAAAACTTGGAGATGGTAACTGACTTGTCCAAGATCACCAAGTTAGCAATACATTGGAACCCAAATCTTTACTCTAAACGTGGTGATGTTTGCTTATGACAGGGTGAGCAAGCATCTTTTTCACCGTAAGGAGTTGAAAATATAAACAGACAAATGTCTATTTCAGAAAAGACTTATACTGCCTCTTGTCAAATTTTTAGTCTTGGGAACATTTACTGGAATGTTAGCTTTAGCTTAATAACAATAATAATAAAATCTAAAGTTAGAGCATTTAAAGTTATTTTGACCTAACAGAACCCACAGCTAAAATACCACCATTCATTTCTTAACTGCTGTACTCTTCTTCATACAGAATTTTCATGGTGATGGCTTTATTACTGTTTAATGTTTGTCTACAACATTTTACAAGCTACTGAATCGTTCTGATAAATATCTCCAGCATCCCTGAAATTACCCACTTGAATAATTACTCAGCAGGTTAACATTTGTGGTGTCTGGTGCTTTATAAGTAAACTGTTGAGTGATATGAACATTTGAGAGTTGATTACACAGTAAGGTTGTGCTTTGAAGAATGATTAACATGGCATTTTGTTTGTATATTAATTTATATTTCAGTAGCTTTTTTATAGTGACTGCTCTTCATTTATTTATTTATTTTTTAACATCTTTATTGGAGTATAATTGCTTTACAATGGTGTGTTACTTTCTGCTTTATAACAAAGTGAATCAGCTATACATATATCCCCATATCTCTTCCCTCTTGCGTCTCCTTCCCTCCCACCCTCCCTATCCCACCCCTCTAGGTGGTCACAAAGCACCGAGCTAATCTCCCTGTGCTATGTGGCTGCTTCCCACTAGCTATCGGTTTTACATTAGGTAGTGTATATATGTACATGCCACTCTCTCACTTTGTCCCAGCTTACCCTTCCCCCTCCCCGGGTCCTCAAGTCCATTCTCTACTATGTCTGCATCTTTATTCCCATCCTGCCCTTAGGTTCTTCATGACCTTTTTTTTTTTTTAGATTCAATATATACGTGTTAGCATACTGTATTTGTTTTTCTCTTTCTGACTTACTTCACTCTGTACGACAGACTCTAGGTCCATCCATCTGACTACAAATAAGTCAATTTTGTTTCTTTTTATGGCTGAGTAATATTCCATTGTATATATGTGCCACATCTTCTTTATCCATTGTTCTGTTGATGGACACTTAGGTTGCTTCCATGTCTTGGCTATGGTAAATATAGCTGCAATGAACATTGTGGTGCATGACTCTTTTTGAATTATGGTTTACTCAGGGTATATGCCCAGTAGTGGAATTGCTGGGTCGTATGGTAGTTCTATTTTTAGGTTTTCAAGGATCCTCCATACTGTTCTCCACAGTGGCTGTATCAATTTACATTCCCACCAACAGTGCAAGAGGGATCCCTTTTCTCTACACCCTCTCCAGCATTTATTGTTTGTAGATTTTTTGATGATGGCCATTCTGACGCGTGTGAGATGATATCTCATTGTAGTTTTGATTTGCATTTCTCTAATGATTAATGATGCTGAGCATTCTTTCATGTGTTTATTGGCAATCTGTGTATCTTCTTTGGAGAAATGTCTGTTTAGGTCTTCGGCCCATTTTTGGATTAGGTTGTTTGTTTTTTGATACTGAGCTGCATGAGCTGCTTTTACATTTTGGAGATTAATCCTTTGTCAGTTGCTTCGTTTGCAAATATTTTCTACCATTCTGAGGGTTGTCTTTTGGTCTTGTTTATGGTTTCCTTTGCTGTGCAAAAGCTTTTGAGTTTCATTAGGTCCCATTTGTTTACTTTGTTTTTATTTCTATTTCTCTAGGAGGTGGGTCAAAAAGGATCTTGCTGTGATTTATGTCATAGAGTGTTCTGCCTATGTTTTCCTCTAAGAGTTTTATAGTGTCTGGCCTTTCATTTAGGTCTTTAATCCATTTTGAGTTTATTTTTGTGTATGCTGTTAGGAAGTGTTCTAATTTCATTCTTTTACATGTAGCTGTCCAGTTTTCCCAACACCACTGATTGAAGAGGCTGTATTTTCTCCATTGTATATTCTTGTTTCCTTTATCAAAGATAAGGTGCGTGGGTTTATCTCTGGGCTTTCTATCCTGTTCCATTGATCTATATTTCTGTTTTTATGCCAGTACCATACTGTCTTGATTATTGTAGCTTTGTAGTATAGTCTGAAGTCAGGGAGCCTGACTCGTCCAGCTCCATTTTTCTTTCTCAAGATTGCTTTGGGTATTCGGGGTCTTTTGTGTTTCCATACAAATTGTGAAATTTTTTGTTCTAGTTCTGTGAAAAATGCCATTGGTAGTTTGATAGGGATTGCATTGAATCTGTATATTACTTTGGGTAGTATAGTCATTTTCACAATGTTGATTCTTCCAATCCAAGAACATGGTCTATCTCTCCATCTGTTTGTATCATCTTTCATTTCTTTCATCAGTGTCTTATTTATTCCAAGGTATTTTATTCTTTTCGTGGCAGTGGTAAATGGGAGTATTTCCTTAATTTCACTTTTAGATTTTTCATCATTAGTGTATAGGAATGCAAGAGATTTCTGTGAATTAATTTTGTATACTGCTACTTTACCAAATTCATTGATTAGCTCTAGTAGTTTTCTGGTAGCATCTTTAGGATTCTCTATGTATAGTATCATGTCATCTGCAAACAGTGACAGCTTTACTTCTTCTTTTCTGATTTGGATTCCTTTTATTTCTTTTTCTTCTCTGATTGCTGTGGCTAAAACTTCCAAAACAATGTTGAATAATAGTGGTGAGAGTGGGCAACCTTGTCTTGCTCCTGATCTTAGTGGAAATGGTTTCAGTTTTTCACCACTGAGGACTATGTTGGCTGTGGGTTTGTCAAATATGGCCTTTATTATGTTGAGGTAAGTTCTCTCTATGCCTACTTTCTGGAGGATTTTTATCATAAATTGGTTTTGAATTTTGTTGAAAGCTTTTTCTGCATCTATTGAGATGATCATATTGTTTTTATTCTTCAATTTGTTAATATGGTGTATCACATTGATTGATTTGCGTATATTGAAGAATCCTTGCATTCCTGGGATAAACCCCACTTGATCATGGTGTATGATCCTTTTAATGTGCTGTTGGATTCTGTTTGCTAGTATTCTGTTGAGGATTTTTGCATCTATGTTCATCAGTGACATTGGCCTGTAGTTTTCTTTCTTTGTGACATCTTTGTCTGGTTTTGATATCAGGGTGATGGTGGCCTCACAGAATGAGTTTGGGAGTGTTCCTCCCTCTGCTATATTTTGGAAGAGTTTGAGAAGGATAGGTGTTAGCGCTTCTCTAAATGTTTGCTAGAATTCACCTGCGAAGCCTTCTGGTCCTGGGCTTTTGTTTGTTGGAAGATTTTTAATCACAGTTTCAATTTCAGTGTTTGTGATTGGTCTGTTTATATTTTCTATTTCTTCCTGGTTCAGTCTTGGAAGGTTGTGCTTTTCTAAGAATTTGTCCATTTCTTCCAGGTTGTCCATTTTATTGGCACATATTGCTTGTAGTAATCTCTCATGATCCTTCGTATTTCTGCAGTGTCAGTTGTTCTTTTTCATTTCATTGATTTGAGTCTTCTCCCTTTTTTTCATAATGAGCCTGCCTAATGGTTTATCAATTTTGCTTATCTTCTCAAAGAACCAGCTTTTAGTTTTATTGATCTTTGCTATTGTTTCCTTCATTTCTTTTTTCATTTATTTCTGATCTTTATGATTTCTTTCCTTCTGATAACTTTGGGGTTCTTTTGTTCTTCTTTCTCTAATTGCTTTAAGTGTAAGGTTAGGTTTTTTATTTGAGGTGTTTCCTGTTTCTTGAGGTAGGATTGTATTGCTATAAACTTCCCTCTTAGAACTGCTTTTGCCGCATCCCATAGGTTTTGGGTCGTCATGTTTTCATTGTCATTTGTTTCTAGGTATTTTTTGATTTCCTCTTTGATTTATTCAGTGATCTCTTGGTTATTAAGTAGTGTATCGTTTAGCCTCCATGTGTTTGTATTTTTTACAGATTTTTTCCTGTAATTGATATTTAGTCTCATGGCATTGTGGTCACAAAAGATACTTGATACGATTTCAATTTTCTTAAATTTACCAAGGCTTGATTTGTGACCCAAGATATGATCTATCCTGGAGAATGTTCCATGAGCACTTGAGAAGAAAGTGTATTCTGTTGTTTTGGATGGAATGTCCTATAAATATCAATTAAGTCCATCTTGTTTAATGTATCATTTAGAGCTTGTGTTTCCTTATTTATTTTCATTTTGGATGATCTGTCCATTGGTAAAAGTGGGGTGTTAAAATCCCCTACTGTGGGTTGAGAATCTGCCTGCCAATGCAGGAGACATGGGTTCGAGCCCCGGTCTGGGAAGATCCCACATGCAACGGAGCAACTAGGCCCGTGAGCCACAACTAATGAGCCTGCGCATCTGGAGCCTGTGCTCCGCAACAAGAGATGCCGCGACAGTGAGAGCCCCACGCACCGCGATGAAGAGTGGCCCCCGCTCGCTGCAACTAGAGAAATCCCTCGCACAGAAACGAAGACCCAACACAGCCAAAAATAAATAAATAATTGATTTTAAAAAAATCCCCTACTACGATTGTGTTACTGTTGATTTCCCCTTTTATGGCTGTTAGCATTTGCCATATGTTTTGAGGTGCTTCTATGTTGGGTGCGTAAATATTTACAATTGTTATATCTTCTTCTTGGATTGATCCCTTGATCATTATGTAGTGTCCCTCTTTGTCTCTTGTAATAATCTTTATTTTAAAGTCTATTTTGTCTGATATAAGAATTGCTACTCCAGCGTTCTTTTGATTTCCATTTGCATGGAATATCTTTTTCTGTCCCCTCACTTTCAGTCTGTATGTGTCCCTAGGTCTGAAGTGGGTCTCTTGTAGACAGCATATAGATGGGTCTTGTTTTTGTAACCATTCAGCCAGTCTATGTCTTTTGGTGGGAGCATTTAATCCATTTACATTTAAGGTAATTATTGATATGTACGTTCCTATTACCATTTTCTTAATTGTTTGGGGGTTTATTTTGTAGGTGTTTTCCTTCTTTTGTGTTTCCTGCCTAGAGAAGTTCCTTTAGCATTTGTTGTAAAGCTGGTTTGGTGGTGCTGTGTTCTCTTAGCTTTTGCTTCTCTGTAAAGGTTTTAATTTCACCATCGAATCTGAATGAGATCCTTGCTGGGTAGAGTAATCTTGGTTGTAGGTTTTTCCCTTTCATCACTTTAAATATGTCCTGCCACTCCTTTGTGGCTTGCAGAGTTTCTGCTGAAAGATCAGCTGTTAACCTTATGGGGGTTCCCTTGTATGTTATTTGTTTTTCCCTTACTGCTTTTAATATTTTTTCTTTGTATTTAATTTTGGATAGTTTGATTAATATGTGTCCTGGCGTGTTTCTCCTTGGATTTATCCTGTATGGGACTCTCTGCACTTCCTGGACTTGATTAACTATTTCTTTTCCCATATTAGGGAAGTTTTCAGCTATAATCTCTTCAAATATTTTCTCAGTCCCTCTCTTTCTCTCTTCTTCTTCTGGGACCCCTATAATTCGAATGCTGGTACATTTAATGTTGTCCCAGAGGTCTCTGAGACTGTCCTCAATTCTTTTCATTCTTTTTTCTTTAATCTGCTCTGCAGTAGTTATTTCCACTATTTTATCTTCTAGGTCACTTATCCGTTCTTCTGCCTCAGTAATTCTGCTATTGATTCCTTCTAGAGAATTTTTAATTTCATTTATTGTGTTGCTCATCATTTATTGTTTGTTCTTTAGTTCTTCTAGTTCCTTGTTAAACGTTTCTTGTATTTTTTCCATTCTATTTCCAAGATTTTTGGATCATCTTTACTATCATTATTCTGAATTCTTTTTCAGGTAGACTGCCTGTTTCCTCTTCATTTGTTTGGTCTGGTGGGTTTTTATCTTGCTCCTTCATCTGCTGTGTGTTTCTCTGTCTTCTCATTTTGCTTAACTTACTGTCTTTGGGGTCTCCTTTTAGCAGGCTTCAGGTTTGTAGTTCCCGTTGTTTTTGGTGTCTGCCCCCAGTGGCTAAGGTTGGTTCAGTGGGTTGTGTAGGCTTCCTGGTGGAGGGGCCTAGTGCCTGTATTCTGGTGGCTGAGGCTGGATCTTGTCTTTCTGGTGGGCAGGTCCATGTCTGGTGGTGTGTTTTGGGGTGTCTGTGACCTTATTATGATTTTAGGCAGCCTCTCTGCTAATGGGTGGGGTTGTGTTCGTGTCTTGCTGGTTGTTTGGCATGGGGTGTCCAGCACTGTAGCTTGCTGGTCGTTGAGTTGAGCTGGGTCTTAGGTTGAGATGGAGATCTCTGCGAGACTTTTGCCATTTGATATTACATGGAGCTGGGAGGTCTCTTGTGGACCAATGTCCTGAACTTGGCTCTCCCACCTCAGAGGCACAGGTCTGACGCCCAGCCGGAGCACCAAGACCCTGTCATCCACACGGCTCAGAATAAAAGGGAGAAAAAAGGAAAGAAAGAAAAAATAAAGTTATTAAAATAAAAAATAAAAGATAATTATTAAGAAAAAATTTAAAGTAATAAAAAAAAGAATGAAAGAGAGAAGAGAGCAAGCAAACCAAAAAACATCCACCAATGATAACAAACGCTAAAAACTATACTAAAGAATCCAAGAAAAACCAAAAAAATGGACAGACATAACCCTAGGACAAATGGTAAAAGCACAGCTATACAGACAGAATCACATGCAGAAGCATTCACATACTCACAAAAAGAGAAAAACATGTGTATATCGTTTCTCCCAAACTCCACCTCCTCAATTTGGGATGATTCGTTGCCTATTCAGGTATTCCACAGATGCAGGTACCTCATGTTGATTGTGGAGATTTAATTCGCTGCTCCTGAGGCTTTTGGGAGAGATTTCCCTTTCTCTTTGTTCACACAGCTCCTGGGATTCAGCTTTGGATTTGGACCCGCCTCTGCGTGTAGGTCGCCTGAGGGCGTCTGTTCTTCGCTCGGACAGGACGGGGTTAAAGGAGCCGCTGATTCGGGGGCTCTGGCTCACTCAGGCCTTGGGGAGGGAGGGGCACGGAGTGCGGGGCGGGCCTGCGGCGGCAGAGGCCGGCGTGACGTTGCACCAGCCTGAGGCGCGCCGTGCGTTCTCCCGGGGAAGTTGTCCGTGGATCCCGGGACCCTGGCAGTGGCGGGCTGCACAGGCTCCCCGGAAGCGGGGTGTGGAGAGTGACCTGTGCTCGCACACAGGCTTCTTGGTGGCGGCGGCGGCAGCCTTAGCGTCTCATGCCCGGCTCTGGGGTCGGCGCTGTTAGCCGCGGCTCACGCCAGTCTCTGGAGCTCCTTTAATCAGCGCTCTTAATCCCCCCCTCCCCGTGCACTGCAAAACAAAAAGAGGCAAGAAAAAGTCTCTTGCCTCTTCGGCAGCTCCAGACATTTTCTGGGATTCCCTCCCGGCTAGCCGTGGTGCACTAATCCCTTCAGGTTGTGTTCACGCGGCTAGTCCTCTCCCTGCGCTCCGACCGAAGCCCGAGCCTCAGCTCCCAGCCCCGCCCGCCCCGGCGGGTGAGCAGACAAGCCTCTCGGACTGGTGAGTGCTGGTCGGCGCCAATCCTCTGTGCGGGCATCTCTCCGCTTTGTCCTCCGCACCCCTGTTGCTGCGCTCTCTTCCGTGGCTCTGACGCTTCTCCCACCCCTCCGCCACCCGCAGTCTCCGCCCGCGAAGGGGCTTCCTAGTGTGTAGAAACCTTTCCTCCTTCACGGCTTCCTCCCACTGGTGCAGGTCCCGTCCCTATTCTTTTGTCTCTGTTTATTCTTTTTTCTTTTGCCCTACCCAGGTACATGGGGGAGTTTCTTGCCTTTTGGGAGGTCTGTGGTCTCCTGCCAGCGTTCAGTAGGTGTTTTGTAGGAGTTGTTAAACACGTAGATGTATTTCTGATGTATTTGTGGGGAGGAACGTGATCTCCACGTCTTACTCTTCTGCCATCTTGAAGCTCGGATCTGCTTTTCATTTATTAGAATGCAGGGAAACTGTAGGATGAGGAATGAGTGGCTCAGTGAAGTCAATGAAGAATTGTTTTTCTTAAATGTGATGAGACCCCTCTTTCTTTTTTTCTTCTCCAGTTAATGGTAACTGTGTTTGGGGGGAATTTCTTTTAGAGTTACTGATTGTATCAGTCAGGGTTCACTTGCAGAGCACAGAATTCACACTTTATCTCTCTGGTTTTCCTTGCCATACTTCCCACTGGCCCCCTTTTAAACCAGTCATTGAAGTTATGTTATTTTTGGCTGTTTTTATTTTTGTATTTGGGATGTACCTAGTTAGTATATATGTTTTGCAAATGCTATTGTTATTTATAATGTTTGTCTTATCAAAAATTTTACATATTCAGTGTTCTTCAGATTCTGCCCCGTGGAACATAGATTTGGGGAATTGACCTGAAATTTCTATACTGTCTTTAAACAAAGGTTAACTTCTCCCAGTTTATGGAAAAACATATACTGCATAGTTTTTCCAGTTCTCCCCTCTTCTCCCTTAACCTTCACTTGGTGTGAATGTTATGTGCTTCTGTATAAAATTCTCTATTGAATTAAGTAGTAAATGGTGATAATTCATAGTCATCTGCTAATAATCCTTTTTCTTCTTGGTGATTTACTCCCTGTGTTTGAAAATTACTTTATTTAAATCTCTTGATATAAATATTTTGTTTTAATGGTGGCATCTATTCTTATAAATGCAAATTCAGAAGAGTAATGATAAAGCAAATCAGGCAATCAGATTGTAAGAATAGTATCTGTAAATATTTACATGCTATTAGTATATGAGAAATATATACATGTATATAAAACAATGAAAATCAGCCTTTTGGAAAAAATCTAGAGTTTCATGAATCTTCTGAGAAGCCCAATGAACTAAGGATTGTCAGGTGATGCAACGTGGGCTTGCCGAGCAGGTGTTCTGAGTTGGCTTAAAAAGGGAGGCTACATTTCTTGGCTCCCTTTTTCCAGTTCACAGAACTTGCTAGCTCCTGGTTTTGCCACCAGGTAGACTCCATCTCAGTACATCTTCAGAACGCTGGCATGTCTAACTGTAACTTAAGTGTAACTGTAACTTAACTGTAACTATGAAGTGTTCTGTACACATCAGGTGACCTGACTTAAAAGTGCTGGGCCACTATATGGATTGTTTTCTCCTGTGCCTTCCACCCTGGGAGAGTTAGAGAGTGAAAGCTTTCTTTCTCTCACAGAGGTGTAGTCCTGGTGGTGCATTTTGGGATTAGTAAGTAAAAGAACGCTGTGGGAACTTAGGGCGGGGGAAGTTCACTCTAAAACTGCGTTGCCCAGGGAAGGCTTTATGAAGTGTGTGGCATGGTGAATTAATTTGATTTTAAAGGATGTGTTATTCAGATGGAGCAAGAATAGTTCACTTTGTGGAAACTTACCTTTGCTTTTAAAAGGAAACCCAATTAAGTGCTGAGGGTCACCATAGGCCTTTTAAAAAACTGTTACGGTCTTGAGATGTAGAACTCGAAGGGAATTTCTTTGTTCTTAAAGGTGAGGATAGAGGCATTTCATGCTGGCTTATCTTCTCCAATAGTGTTTGTCCTACGCCACCTTTCTCAGAATATAGACCCAAAGGGAGGGGATCTTCTGAGACTCTTAGCACTATGATCCATCATAGGTTGGTTAGCAGTCTTTTTTCTTCTCGTTAATTGAACAGCAAAGAACACTCACTAATTGAGGATTTTAAAGAGATTACAAATTCTTATGGATAAAAATAGCATTAGTGGTTACAAGTACTCAGCTGAAGTTAAGAGTTATCAGTCTTGCTTTGGGAAACAAGGTGACCAGCTAACTGGTTTCAGGAAAACTACCTCTCCTATTCCAGTGATTAGTGAATAAAATTATTCCTGACAGTGGCAGGCCAAGAAGCTCAGGCAGTTACATATTTCGAGACAGAGAACCCATTGTCCAAAGGTCTCAGAAGAGCCTTTGCAAACACACAGAAAGGATTTAGAACAATTTGCATAAATCTCCCCATGGATAGCGACATGGCTCCAGTATTGGGGTGGTTCCAGGAACTCCTCCTTGGCTGTATCGTGGGGTGACGCTGTGCTTGGTGAGAACTCAGTCTCCTGACGGTTTTTGCCAGCAGGATGGGGTGATGGGACGCTGAATAAGCCTACTGTTTGGTTCCACATAAGGACTCTTTTGTGTTGGCCTGGGGCAGCCATGTTCAAGTTTGTCTTCTTTTTCCCCAATGATGTTTTTGGACTTTGTGGGCTGGAGAATTAAGCACAACACCTATTCTGAGCTAATCTGTCAAACTTTGCTCTGAAAGCTAACCATAGCCCCTTGTATTCTAGAATGTGGTAAATAATAGTCATACATATGGAGACTTAGGATTTTTTTTTTATTGAAGTATAGTTGATTTACATTATTAGTTTCAGGTGTACAGCGTTGCTATTCAATATTTTTTATAGATTATACTCCGTTTAAAGTTATTACAAAACAGTGGTTATATTTCTCAGTGCTGTATAATTGGAGACTTCTGGTTTCTTAAAAGTAGGGGAGAGGAGGAGACTGCTTGGCGTGACCAGATAGCTGGGCATTCACACCCGTCCATTGTGGAACTGTGGGAAGTAATTCCCTTCTGTTAATATTGTTTGCCTTGCTCACTAACTTCTCTAAGTACTATGTTCTCTTACATAGTTAACGAACAAGTTGTACTTTAATATTCGCCTATGAAAGGTGTGGGTCACTCTGGAGTGTAGTTTAAAATGCCAGGTGGTTACAATTCTGTTTCAACTTTTCTTTTTTTTCTTATTCATTTTGGAAAAACAATGGTATATGTTAAACACTACATATTAGGAGCTTTACTGGTTTCTTGCACGGAATGTTATCATTCTAGAAGCCACATAAGGAGTCTTAATTTAAAATCCAGAGAGTAGTTTATGCACTGGGGAAATTTAGTGCTTTAAGTGTAAAAATGAAATCCACTGATTTCTAACCTGGAGTTTATTTTCTTTCAGTCTGCTAGCTTGATTTCTCAGCTTTGTTCTAATAATATAAACATTTTTATGTTTATTTATAGGTGGCTTTAACCAAGAGAGCAGATCCAGCCGAACTTAGAACAATATTTTTGAAGGTCAGTATAAAGGAATCTATTTTGTTTTTTGTTTGATTTGTGTTCTGTAACTTTGAAGATTATTTTTGAGCAGCTCTTAATTTCATTGTTATATTTTTAAAAAATCCCCCAAAGTATCTTAAGACCTGTAAAAGAGATCCTTTACAGTTATATCTATTTTTAAAAATGTATCAGATACTTGTAGGCGACTGTTTGTGATGGCTGCATGGTTTATGTTTTACTTTCTTTTGTCTCACACGGTATTAGGTATTGAAACAGAGTTGCCCGGGCGGCGGGGGGGCGGGGGGGGCGAGGTGTTCCGGGGTGGGGGGGGATTTAGTCTCACAACCCATTTACCTTTCCAGGGTTGACTTGTGCAGTTTGATGATACTAATACTTTTCCTCCTAAGAAGTTTAAAGCTCTTCGTAAACATCTCAGTAATCCTTCTTTCATCCAAAGGGGACCAGCCTTGTCTCTCCTTAGAGCATTGTTGTTGCTCTTATCATCATCATCATATCATTTTACTTCAACTGTGGTGCCCTTGAGGAGGCCCCAGTATGAGTAATAGTAGATACTACATTACAACAGACAGCACACAAGTTTATTTCCTTAGTTCCTTACGCTTGCACCTACTTTGTGATATTAGGCACTGAGTGATTAATACTCTAATAAAAGCCTACCTCAGGTCCCAAACACTGGACCACTTTTAAGGTTATTTAACTGGCAATGAAGTACGAAAAAAAAGAAGGAAAAGGCCGCTTTTGTAAAGAAAATTTTTAAAAATATATATGTGGACCTTTTCTAAACATGGTGAAAAGGTAGCTGTAAAGAGGATCAAGCCTTCAAGTGAGAAACTTATTATACTGCTATGTATCAGATACATGGCTTAGGAAGTTACTAATTCTGTGAGCATCAGTTTCCCCATCAAACTGTGTCACTATTAAAAAATTGAGGAATCAAGGAATTTGAATACTGACAGGATTACTTGATATTAAAGAATTGTTATTAATTGATTTTTTAGGCCAGGTAATGGTATTCCGAATATGGGAACTATAGAGTCTTTTTCATTTAGCGATGTACACTGAAGTATTTACAGATGAGATTATGATATCTGAGATTTGCTTTTAAATAACCCAGTTTTGGTGAGGTAGGAGAAATAAGTGGGCAGCATGTTGGTAATTTTTGCAATTGGGAAATGGAATACTGGGTTTATTATACTACTCAATCTACTTTGTATATATTGATATATGAACATTTTCATAATGTCATAAAAATTTGTAAAGATTCAGTGAAAAAACTTACTTGAAAGTGATATGCATTAGATATGCACGTGATATGCATCAGATATCGATACAGTAAATGCTTGAAATTAAATAATTCAAAAAAAGAGACGGACTCCAAGAGAAAATGGTTAAAAATATGAGGATTGTATTATATATAAGAAAGCAGAATTCTTTATAAATTTGGTTTTTGCCCAGAAAGGTCAATACAGTGTAGAGATTCTAAGGTGGAAAAGAATTCTGGATAACGAAAGTCCAGAAAACAGAAACACATTTCTTTCTCACCTAGACTAGTGTTTGTTGCTGTGCACGTTGGGCCCCCCATGATTGGGCTGAGGTGTGTATGAGTGAACCATAGACATTTTAAAGGTGTGTATTTAAGGTCTACTCTTATGATGTAATTCTGGAAGACCACTTGCAGAAGAGCACATGAGTGGGTTGCTAAGGAGCCTAGAGAGATACATAAAACTTGTTAACTCTAGCTGGCAAAGTCATAATCATTCCTTGAACTCAGGATCTGTGTACTTCCCATTTTCTAAACCAGCAATAGCTGTGGGCATCCTTCTGACGGGAAATGGGAACAGCTTAGAGTGTCTCAGTAGATGGTGCATCTTGGGTACTTACTGGTCTTTTGATGTGATCCGGTGCAAAGGCTCCATGTAAAAGCCGTGCCCACCTTTTGATGGCACGTGGTGGCTGGTGAGGCTGGGTTAAGATTCTGCTTTGGAACAACGTATCTTTTTTCCAGCTGCCACATCTCAGTAGCAGGCAAGTCTTTACTGGAGACAAATGAGATTGGTCAGGTAGACCCAACGAGGGTAGCAGTCCATGCAGAGTTCTGGAGAGCCACCTGTGGGGCTTCTGCGTCAGAGGGCCGGAAGGCTGGGCTGGAATCTTTGGGACCAGGTAGGGGAGTGCTGCCTTCTCTTGGCGTGGCTGGGACTACGTGGCTTTTGAGTGAGAGTTCCATATGACTTAGAGTCCGAGAGGATGATGTGGGGTAACTGTCCCTGAAGAAAACAGTGGTCAGCAGTTTCTGGAAGGGACTGTGGATCTGGCAGAGGTTCGGGTGATCTCATCAGGCTTGGGTAGTGTGGTACCAACACAAATCCACCTTGGCTCCGCACGCTGAGGATCTCTTGTTTACTCTCTGCCGCAGACGCTGTTATGGGGGAAGAATAGGGAGAGAGGCGCCTGGGGGCTGGACCAGGCGTGTCTCTGCTGGGGCTGGGCTTTTCAGTTAAGCGTGGATCAGCTGTGAGCATGCTGTAAACCTGACTGCTTTGCTGACTTTCTGTGACTCTTTCCTGACTTTCCTTATTTATAAATATCCCAACCTTCTCTCTGCTAAACTAGTTAGATGATTCTTCTGTAGCTTAGGGGAGGTGGAGAGAAGCTTCACTGTACCCTTTGGACCAGATGTGCTGGTAACAGGGGAGTGGCAGCTGTGAAGAGCAGAGAGAGCTAGCAGAACCAAAACAGATAAGGAAAGAGGGGTCCTGGTGGGCTAAAATGGGCCCAATTCTGGCTTATTTTAGTTTTTTGAAAAGAGTTAAAATCAATTCCACTTCGTTTTTTGAAGCTGCTTACTGTATGTTAAGTACAGTGTCAGGTGTTGGGGATATAAAGATGCATAAATCATGGCTCCTGCCCTTAACTATCTCACTGTGTGTGTGTTTAAGTGTAAAAAAATAATATGGTTGACCTGCATTATGTAGCATTAATTAGCAGGGAGATGATGTGGGGCTAATTACATCTTCCTAGAGAGGGTCATTAAAAGTTGCGGGAGGTGGTGATATTTGAGCTGGTATTTATCAGATGGAGAAGGTGGAGGAGGGTTGTGGAGCAAAGGAAGACCGTTCCAGGCAAAGGCAATAGCATGACCAAAGCAAAGAGCTCTAAGAGCACCAGGTGTGGCAGTGGCCTGCAGCATAGGGTCTTAGGCAATGGTACTAGAATGGTAGGCAGGGTGGAACTTGGCATAAAGCACGCCCAGCCTAAGGTGTTTGAATTTTTTTATGCAGGCTTTTCTAGTGATATGTGGCGGGTAATGTTTTGTCTGGATGTAGAAGTTGAGGTCTAGGTGTAGTCAGTTTTGTTTCTAACCTAAACGTTGACATGGGGTTTTCCTCTGCCTAACACTTTCCGTGCTGCTTCATGTTAAACAGGTGTGTATTTGAGTGCTTACAGTTTAAATAAAACCCCATGGAAATTCGCAGTGAGTGGGATGTGCAGAAAAAGGAGACCAGATTTACAGGCATGCAGAAGGTAAAAAAAAATCTTAAGTCAGCACAGTCAAGGGTCATTTGTGTGGTTAAAGCAAATGCCACAGGAAATGGGAGGAGGGAGCAGCCCCTGTGGTGGGGAGAGGTCAGAGAAGGCTCCTTGGAGAGGGAATTTGTGGAGCCCCGGGGTCTCGTGGGAGCTGGGCAGGCACTGAGGAGGGCAGCCGAGGCTTCTGGGAAACAGGACCACATTGGAGGGAAGGCCTGGAGGTGGGTTTGGGAGCAAACAGCCTCCAGATTGAAGGATTCCTGCTCATTCTTCAAATGTTTATTTAAATTCAACTCTGTGCCGAGGAGTCTGCCAAGTATTACAGTGTGTGGGTGACAAAATTAGAAAGAGAATTGGGAGTTTGCTATTTCTGCTAAACAATAGGAAGCCATTGAAGGTTTTCTGAGTTATCCAGCGACATGGAGTGTGGGTCTGAGATTTGATTGGTGCAGCAAGACCATGGGTTAGGCAGCGACGGATGTAATTGTGGTGTGAGACCCTAATAACTTGATGAGGGTTTTGGTAGCAGGGAGAATGGAGAACGGGCAAGTTAAAGACATTTTGAAGGACCATTTGGTTGAAAATGACCGATCTTTTATTCTTTGTCAACAAAAGCATAATATATACTTTAAAAAATGTTTGTAGGCAAAATTGGAAAAATAATTCCTTCTTTGAAAAACTTTTTTCTTATGACAAAACAGTTCCTGTGTTTTGAAAATTTAAAAGGCAGATGTGTATAAAGAAATGTAAGTTGTGATCCATATATATTTATGTCTATATGTTTATATATACATGTATCCATTTCCCTCTCCCTGTTTCTTTGTCTCTGTATATGAATATAATTATTTTCCTTAACAGGAGGAAAAATACCATTTTGTATCCATTTTTTCCCTCATCTAAGATGTTATGAATACCTTTTCCTATAATTGAAAGCATTCCTGCATTATTTTTATTGCTATCATATTACTGTATATGGCTGTTTTACCATAATTTATCTAGCCACTCCCTATTATTGGATGTTTACTTGTCTTCTCTGCTATCATTAACACCACTGTAATGAATACCCTTGAAACTACATTTTTGCATATAGCTAGCATTTTCTTAGGATAAATTCATAGAAGTGGCACCGTTGGATTAAAGAGTGGGTTTACAACACTTTAAGGCTTTTGGTTCTTGGCAGACTGCCTCTCAAGAAGATTGTGTCAGTACACGTTTTTGGGAGTATGGAAGTTTTCATTTCTCCACATTATGACGTCAACTCAGATTATTTAAAAAAATACAGCAGCAGCAATAAAAATACAGAAAATAGAGTAGTACAGTAAACACCCACAGAACCACCACTTAATTTAAATTAATATCTGTCATATAGTTTCATATATATATTTAATGATATATTTCAGTGTAAGTTAGCTGTCACCATGATTCAGCCGAAATACTTTGGCATACAGCTCCAAATAATAACAGTTTCCCTCATGGCCATAATATATATCACTGTGCACTTAATGAAATTAATAGTAATTCCTTAATAACATAAAATACTTGATCCATATGCAAATTCTTAATTATACTTTATTCCACACCATAACAGGGAATCGGGGTGAAGAATGGTCAGACGTAGTGATCAGGTGTGCACAGCATTTCTCTGTGGCTAGAAAACAGTCAAGGAGAATTTGCCCTTCAGCCCTCAGATGTGAATGATTTGTGGCAAACATGGGTGGCTGGATGATTATAGTTCTGGTGTGTTCACAGTTGATAGACTATTTTGTTCCACCAGTGGTGAGCAGGCCAGTTAGGCCCCCTGGCCTCTGAGCATACAGTGTAGTGACACATTCCTTTCCTTTGCTACTGTATTCATTGGCTGTGGTGGTGCGTCTTCATGTTGACAGTTGGCTTATTAGTCAGGGTTCTCCAGAGAAACAACCAGTAGGAGATATTTCCATCTCTAGCTCTAGCTATTTATCTATCTAATGAGATTTATTATGAGGAATTGGCTCACACCATCCATTTTAGAGGCTGAGAAGTCCCATGATATACTGTCTGCGGGCTGGAGACCCAGGAAAACCTGTGTTGTAATTCAGTCCCAGTCTGAAGGCCTGAGAACCAGGGGAGCTGATGATGTAAATCCTAGTCTGAGGGCCAGAGAAGACAGGTCCCAGCTCAAGCAATGGGGAAGGATAAAAGGTGTGAATTTTTCTTTCCTCCACCTTTTATTCTATTCGGTCCCCAATGGATTGGATGAAGCTCATCCATATTGGGGAGGAAAATCCACTTTACTGAGGCCACAGATTGAAATGTCACTCTCATCCAGAAACACCTTCACAGACACACCCAGAAACAATGATTAATCTGGGCACCTGTTGGCCAGTCAAGTTGACCCATAAAATTAACCATCACAATTAGTATTATACTAGGTTGTGCAAGGAATCCTAAAAGCCTTCCCATTTTATAAGTATATATGTTTGATCATATTAAAACTTCCAAAAATTGTAAGGGAGAGAAGCTTCAGGTCATTTGTAAAATCTGTTACCAAAGAAGGATTAAATAACATTTCAAAGATGTGGTAGCTGTAAGGTATAGTCCACTCCCCTGACAGGGACCCTCTTTCCATCAATCCAAGGAAAACCTTTGACATGTTTACTTTAATCACAGGCAGACCACCCCAGCCTTGGTGATGAGCTGATTTTTAAAACTGCAGAAAACTGTGTTCTTTGTGTCCAAATTAACATGTTCTTACATTTAAGAGATGATTTATCGCCTCTAAAAAAATGAGGCAGGTAAAATATCTGAGATTTTTAAATGTCAACTGTTTATTGAGGGTTAAATGAAGTGCACAAATCATAAATGTACAGCTCCATGAATGTTCACAAAGTGAGCACACCCAGGTACCCAGCACCTCAGAAGCCCTCTGATGCCCTTCCTAGTTAACACCCGCTCCTTCCAAGAGTAACTGGCTGTCTGACACCATATATTAGTTTGCCTGGTTTTCAACTTTATATAAATAGAATAATACAATATGTATTCTTGTGTCTAGTTTCTTTCACTCTTGCTTTATTTGTAAGATTCATGCATGTTGTCATGTGTAGTTGGTATTAGTTTATTCCATTGTGTGAATATACCACAGTTCATTTAAATATTCTACTGTTGACATTTGAGTTATTTTCCATTTCTTCACTATTCAAAATAATGCTGCTGTGGGGTGGGACCAGCTTAGTGCTGTGGCCCCGATCCAACCCCTCTGGCCCCGATCCAGCCTCTACCCAAGGTACACACATGGGGGAAAGAGTGAAACCCGCACAGAAATGCACCCCTAAAGCCCTCAGGCCCTGGCCATGTCCCAAACCAAGGCAGAGACTGCTGTCATAGCCAAGAGAGACCCAGCTCCCACCCCCAATAGAGCTGTGATGACCACTGAGCGGAGAAGCCCTGGCTTGCACATGGCTCTGGCTCTAGCCCCTCCAACTCCAGCTCCACCTCCTACCAAGGCGGTAGCTGCCAGTACACCCTGGAGAAGACGCAGCCCGTGCTCACATCAGATCTTTCTGTCCCACCAAAGCCACTGGGCACGTGCAGACTGCATATGGATGCTCCAAGGACATGCCTTCAAGGCCAGGAGAGGTAATTGTTTCACCTAATTTCATAGAGACAGAGAAAGTTAAACAAAATGAGAAGACAGAGGAAAATGTTTCAAATGAAAGAACAAGGGAAAAAACCAGTAATGAAACAGAGATAAGTAATTTACTTGATAAAGAGTTCAAAGCATTAGTACTAAGAATCTTAACGGGGGAAAAGAATAGATGAACACAGTGAGAATTTTAATAAAGAACTAGAAAATATAAAAAAAGAACCAGCCAGCACTGGAGAATGTAATAACTGAAATGAAAAAAAAATACACTGGAGGGAATTAACAAGAGATGAGGTGATATAGAGCATGTAAGTGATCTGGAAGATAGAGTAATGGAAATTGCCCAATAAGAACAGCAAAAAGTAAAACATTGTAAAAAGTGAGGATAGTTTAAGGAACTTCTGGGACAACATCAGGTGTACTAACATTTGCATTTTAGGGGTCCGAAGGAGAAAAGAGAAAGGAGTAGAGAGGGTATTTGATGAAATTATGGCTGAAAACTTCCCAGATATCCAGGTACAGGAAGCACAGAGGGTTCCAAACAAGATGAACCCAAAGAGACCCACACCAAGACATACACTTAAAATGGCAAAAGGTAAATAAAGGTAGAGAATTTTAAACGCAGCAAGAGAAAAACAAAGTCACATTCAAGGGAACCGCCATAAGGCTGTCAGCTGATTTTTCTGCAGAAACTTTGCAGGCCAGAAGGGAGTGGCATGATATATTTAAATTGCCGAAAGGGAAGAACTTACAACCTGGGATACTCTACCCAGCAAGATTATCATTCAAAATTGAAGGAGAAATAAAGAGCTACTCAGACAATCAAAAACTGTAAGAGTTCGTCAATACCAAATTGACCTTACAAGAAGCATTAAAGGGTCGCCTTTAAGTGAAAAAGAAAAAGCTCCAATAAGAAATTACAGGAAGGGAAAAATCCCACTGGTAAAGGCAAGTATATAGTAAAGGCTGTAGATCAGCCACTTAAATAAGCCAGTATAAAGGCTAGAAGCCAAAAATTGTAAAATTAACTAAACTACAATAAAGAGTTAAGAGACAGAATGAAGATGTAAGATATGACCTCAAAAACAAAATGTGGCAGGGAGGAATAGAAAATGTAGATCTTTTAGAATGTGTTTGAACTTATATGACTTAATCAGTTGAAAACAAGTAGATATAGGTCAACATATATGAACTCCATGGTAACCACAAATCAAAAAACCTACAGTAGATACACAAAAACTAGAGAGAAGGGAACACAAATGTATCCCTAAAGAAAATCATCAAACAACAAGGGACAAGACTAAAAGAAGAAGAAAAGAACAGAGAACAACTATAATACAAAACAACCAGAAAACAAGTAACAAAATACTTATCAAAATAATATTGCTGTGGACATTAAAATGCTAAAGCATGGGGTTTTTGTT
Organism: Monodon monoceros; assembly: GCF_005190385.1. Classification (NCBI taxonomy): domain Eukaryota; kingdom Metazoa; phylum Chordata; class Mammalia; order Artiodactyla; family Monodontidae; genus Monodon; species Monodon monoceros. The sequence goes on from NW_021703776.1 coordinate 46,074,144, forward strand.
TTTTGGTGTGAAATTGCTGGGTCTCTGCTTACGTGTATGTTCAGTTATAGTAGATATTGCCAAGCAGTTTTCTAAAGTGCTTCACCAGTTACATTTGCTTCACATTTTGCAAACATTGGTTATTTCTTTTTAATTATCTTGTGTATGAGTAGTGGTATCGCATTGTAGTTTTAATTTCCATTTTCGGTGGAATTTTTTTAGGGGTCGGTAGCTTGACAGTGATTCTAAAGATCATTTGGGGAAAATCAGAGTGATTATGGCCAAGAAGACTTGCAGGAGAAAAGTAATGCAATGTTTTGTTTTATTTTTATTGGAGTATAGTTGATTTACAATGTTGTGTTAGTTGCAGGTGTACAGCAAAGTGAATCAGTTATACATATACATATATCCACTCTTCTTTTAGATTCTTTTCCCATGTGGGTCATTACAGAGTACTGAGTAGAGTTCCCTGTGCTATACAGTAGGTCCTTATTAGTTATCTGTTTTATATATAGTAGTGTGTATGTGTCAATCCCAGTCTCCCAGTTTATCCCTGCCCCCGTTCCCCCCTTGGTGATCACAAGTTTGTTTTCTACATCCGCGACTCTATTTCTGTTTTGTAAGTTCACGTTCCTTCGGCAGATATTTATTGAACATGTTTCACCATCTGCCAGGCGACAGTCTGGAACTTGAGGATATAGCAGTGAGAAAGGGAAAAAGTCCTGTCCTGGCAGAGCTTTCCCTCTAGTTATAGCAATTAAGATGCATGTAATCTTGCAAGAGTAGACAGGTCACTGCCTAGGATAGACCTGAAACATTTCCTGCTGCAGTGATGACAGGAGCTGTCAGCCCATCCTGGCATTCTCCCATGGAGTTTGGTCAGAGTACATCTTGACCTTAGGAAGCCATTGACAACTGATCAGAAGTGGTACTGAAGATGGGCTTGCTTGCCAAGGCTTTCCCTGGTGACCATATGATAATTTAGTATGTGGTAAACATTACATCCTAAATGGGGGAAGAGAGAATGATTTGATGTATGATCCTAGGACAACCAGGAGAGTAAGTAGAAAAGACTCAATGTGGAGGATCCTTTTTCAGACCACATAGAAAAGCAAAGTACCGATAATGTACTGAAACTTAAAGGTAAAAGATAAACCTATTCAAGATAAAGCTAAGAGAAAACGTGGGTGAATATTTATTCTTGAGATGAGGAAGAACTAGTTTCTAAACTTAGAAGTAATGGAAGAAATTGCAAAGGAGATAAAAATCTACAGCCTCAATTATATAAAAATATTAAACTCGAAAAATATTTACAACAAGTATGATAGACAAAGGGGGAAAAGGCTATGTTCTCACACCGTTGGTGAGACTGTAATTGATACAATCTTTCTGGAGAGCAGTGTGTTAATAAGTATCAAGACCCTTAAAGATGCTCTCCTTTGACTCAACAATTTCTCTTCCTCGAGTGTAGCCTTTGAAATTTGCCAGGAATTTGGACAAATGTTACATACAAAGCTGGTTACCTTAGCTTTTTAAAAAAATACCCAAAACTGGAGATAATCCAGTAATCTAATAATGTCTACTGATGGGAGAAGAGTTAAACTGTGTTTTTAAATAAATAAATTATTCACTACTATAAGCGCACATAGGTATAATTCTAAATCATAGGATTGCTGTAATTAGAAGTGACATTTCCTTTATATTTCTGTCTTGTTTTGCCTCAGTTAGGAAAATCAAAGTATAATCCTTCTACGTTTGCAAAAAGCCAAATTCATTGCTAGCTGAAGAATAGTAGGATTAGTGGGCCGTCTTTGAGCTTTTCTTTTGTACTGTGCTAAAAAATGTTAAACAAAAACCAATAATCTAGAACATTTATAAAATACCTGTTGTGTGTAGGGCATTGTGCTAAGTGCGTTACATGATTGTTCATTTATTTCTAGTATCAACCTTAAGAGCGGGTAGTGTTGTTATCCCCATTTTACAGGTGAGGAGCCAGAGGCCCAGAAAGCTTTAGTTACTTACCTGAGACCCTACAGGTGGTAAGAGGCAGAGGCAGAAGCAGAGCTCTCTGCAGCCCAGGCCCGACAGACTCTAAAGCCCATAACTGAGTATCTAACCAAGAGCTTATCCCACATTGGAATGACTGAAATGTAGAAATGACAAGTGACTTTTTTTTAAATTAATTTATTTTTATTTATTTTTGGCTGCATTGGTTCTTCGTTGCTGTGCGTGGGTTTTCTCTAGTTGTGGCGTGCGGGCTTCTCATTGCGGTGGCTTCTCTTCTTGTGGAGCATGGGCTCTAGGTGCGCGGGCTTCAGTAGTTGTGGCTCTCGGGCTCTAGAGCACAGGCTCAGTAGCTGTGGCGTACGGGCTTAGTTGCTCCGCATGTGGGGTCTTCCCGGACCAGGGATCAAACCCATGTCCCCTGCATTGGCAGGCGGATTCTTAACCACTGCACCACCAGGAAAGCCCTGACAAGTGACTTTTTAAAACAGTTTTAACTGGGATTAACTGCAGTTACAGAGGGAACAGAGATGCTCTCATTGCACCTCTGTTCACTGTGTTCTCCCATCACTGTGGCTGCTGTCACCCAACTAGCTCTCTTCTTGTAGCTCATGGTCCTCATCTCTCCACCCCCCAAATCACTGTTTGATCCCAAGGATCAAGAGGCCCTCCCCTGCTCCACAGGGATATGTGTGATCCCCATGTTGTTTCTCAGCATTTCCCACAGCCCCCGGTCCTCCACAGAACAGAAATGAGCAGGCTCCACTTATGTGAACTGGAACGTCTTGCAGGCAAGACCTGGGGGAACGCTGTGAAAAAGCATCACATGCCACCTTAATCTCTTTTTTTTTTTGGCCACACTGCGCGGCACGTGGAACTTCCCTGACCAGGGATTGAACCTGTGCCCCCTGCACTGGAAGTGTGGAGTCTTATTCACTGGGCCACCAGGGAAATCCCGCCACCTTATTCTTGTTAACCATTTCTGCTCTAGAATGGAGAGGACACTAACCACAGCAGCATTTCTTACCTGCTTCCATAAAATCTCACAGCAGCCATGTTGTTAAACAGTTTGCTTTCCAGCTTATCCTTTTTTTTTTTATTCAACGTTATTGCCTTTGAAACAGGAAAGGGGGCAAAAGAATTGGGTTGTTTTCATTCATGATTTCAGAATTCTACTTTTAAAAAAACAAACAAACTATGTTCTTGCTAAAGAACAAGACAAAAGTTGTCCTAAATTTCTGTAAACCTGGGTTTCTCAAGCTCAGCGCTGTCGACAGTTGGCTGGGTGACTCTGTTATTGGGGTGGAGGGTCGTCCTGTGCACTGTGGATATTTAGCAGCATCCCTGGCCTGTACCAAGTAGATGCCAGTTTCTGCTTCTGCCCCTCCCCCCAAGTTATGACAATCAGAATTGTCAGCAGACACTGCCAGATGTCCCCTGTGAGGAAACGTGAAAACAGAGGCAGCTCAGAGCTAGAGAACTCCACCCCAGAAAGTCAGGTAGCGTACAGAGAAGGCTCGTCCTTGTGCGTTGTGCTTGGCTATGGGGGACATTGGTGTATGTAAGCTGGACAGTCAGGCTAAGCTGCCTGCAGTTGAGAACCGCTGGTATAAAAATAAAACTCGGCAAACTTAATGGGGTTTTGCTTTTTATTTGGAGCGATGGGAAATAACTGTCCTTGGGAAGAGTATATTGTCATGTCTGATATTTCATCCATTGAACATTCTCCGCTTTTTCACATATTGGTTATATACTTTTGAGAACAAAATATATTTTCTCTCTTTTTTTAAACAGTATGCAAACATTGAAAAAAATGGTGAATTTTTCATGTCTCCCAATGACTTCGTCGTTCGATATTTGAATATTTTTGGAGGAAGCCAGCCTAATCCAAAGACTGTGGAACTTTTAAGTGGTGTGGTGGATCAGACCAAAGATGGGTATGTTTATTTTTAATTATCTCGTTTAATTGTTTTTTTGTTTGAAACAGCTTCCTGTTGCTTTAATGATTAGGAAGTCAGTGTTTACCTTCCCATCTCTTAAGAGCATTTTCTCTCCCTATTACAATTAACACGTTATTTTAGAAATAATACCCTTAACATTTCCTTCAGTGTTCTTATCACAGTTGGGGATTCTATATGTGTATTTCTTGACATAGTTTAAACAACTGTTTATAGTTTCACAACTCTTGTAGTTGAATGGTGTGAAGATGTACTCAAGTGTATGTAGTATATTGGTATTTTTGAAGGCCACTGTAAAAATTGAGTAAATTTAAAACATAGCTCTGTGAACTTTTCTACAGTCTTTCTCTCTGCTCAAGTAACTTTTAAATGTCACGTATGATTAAATGCTCTAAATCTAACAGACAGAATAATGATTCCAAATCCCCAAGAAGGGCATTCTGCCCAAGCTGGAAGAGAGACACTGGACCATCTAAAATTAAATAGGACACTTTTCAAAATGCCTTTGGATTTTTTTTTCCCTTACCAGTCTTTTCTGTTTACATTTTTAAAAATGAGTCATTCCTAAGTATAAGTATAAGGATGCAGTTGGGGCTTCCCTGGTGGCGCAGTGGTTGAGAGTCCTCCTGCCGATGCAGGGGACACGGGTTCTTGCCTCGGTCCGGGAAGATCCCACATGCCGTGGAGCGGCTGGGCCCTTGAGCCATGGCCGCTGAGCCTGCGCGTCCGGAGCCTGTGCTCCGCAACGGGAGAGGCCACAACAGTGAGAGCCCCGCGTACCGCAAACAAAACAAAACAAAACAAAAAGAATGCAGTTGGCTTTTACCATTAAGTGCAGAATTTTGGGCTCCGAAATATTGGTAATACGACCGCCAGTGTCCCCTAATAACCAAGTATAATATATAAAAAGTAGCCTTCTGTATATAAACTGTAGTAGATCCAGCCATCTGGCCTTGCCACGTGCCAGCACCCTCTTTGATAGATTAAGCCACCTGCCATTCTGGGGTGGTGTTCTTTAGCTCTGAACATTCTCTGTCGGTCCTGTGTCTGATTTTCCCACATGTGTGGGTTTGAGATGCAAACAAAGTAAACTCCAGTGCTGCAGTGCGAATGCTCTCAGTTTTACCAGCACCTTCCTTTTCTTGCTTATGCACCTGTTGTTCCATCATGCATGGAAGTAACCTCCTCTAAAGTGAAAGTCTTGCTGATGGGAGGGGAGTGCAGAGGAAATTGGCAGTTATATGTCTTGTAATATGCTTGCAGATTGCTGGATTATACTGTCTCTGTTTGTTCCAGTAGCAGTTACTTGGGCTACTTCTGTTTTCTACCTCCCCAAGGTGGGATTCTTTGCTTGATAGGAAAATGTCATGTATGAGCAGGTCTTCCTTCCCTCACAGGACCTCTCTGGGGAGGTGCAGGGTGAGGCAGAGGTATATTTCACAGTAGTCCATTCAGGCTAAAGCTAGACAGAACATAGATTTATTCTAGCAAATATATATATATATTTTTTTTTTTGAGGAAAGTTTGGTTGCTTCCACATACTCTGTGCTTACAAGATTCAGAAGAAGTGTGACCAAGCTCATGTGCAATATGAATTATCAGATTCAGTGTTTAAGATCATTTTTTTCTTATTTGATAGTTAAATTTTTTAAGCTACAGGAAATTGAAAGAATTCAGTGAATGCCCAATAGATACCTTTCATCTAGATTGACTGTTAACTTTTTTTTTTTTTTTTTTTTTTGCGGTATGCGGGCCTCTCACTGTTGTGGCCTCTCCTGTTGCTGAGCACAGGCTCCAGACGTGCAGGCTCAGCGGCCATGGCTCACGGGCCCAGCCGCTCCACGGCATGTGGGATCCTCCCGGACCGGGGCACGAACCCCTGTCCCCTGCATTGGCAGGCGGACTGTCAACCACTGCTCCACCAGGGAAGCCCGACTGTTAACATTTTTAACACCTGTGTGCCTTTTTTTTTTTTTTTTTTTACACATACACTTTCTACACATGCACACACATTTCCTCTTTTGGCTGGACCATTTAACTATAAATTGCAGGCATCAAGATACTTCAGTGTTTGTATTCTAAGAATAAGAACATTCTTCTTACCATTATCATACTTAGGAGGATTAACAGTGGTGTGAAATATATAATATCCAGTCTATTTAAAAATGTACCAGATCTCTCCCCTCACTCCCCACCTCAAATGGCTCATTGCCTTTTGTTTTTTAAATCCAGGATCTAATCAAAGTTCTTACATTACATTTAGTTGTTGTATATCTTTTAATCTAGAACAGAGCCTTGCCTTTTATTGTTCTTTCATGAAATTGACTTAAAACCCAGGTCCAGTTATTTCGTTGAAGGTCCCGCATTCTGGACTTGTCTGATTGTTTCCTCATGACTTGGATTCACGATAGATTTTGGGGTGCAGGTTAGGAAAGATTCTACTACCTATTGTATCTCCTCAGGAGGTACCTCGTCCCGGCATGGATGACACCATGGGTATCCTGTTTCCCAAGCAGCCTTTGACCCACTCGTTTTGGCATCCATGGTGATCCTTTTCTGAATCAGTTATTACATTGATGTTTGAAAAGTAGTGATTTTTCTAACTCTTTGTCCTCTATTTATTGTCTGCCATCCTTCAGTAAAGAAAAGCTTTCTTCCCTCCACTCCCTTTTCTTTCTCTCTTAATTTTTTATATCAGTATAAACTCATGGAATTCTTTATTTTAAATTCAGTCCATTGTAATCTATTACTGTGTTCTCTTAGTTGTTCAGATTGTCCCAGTGAGGTCAGTGGGAGTCCCTTTAAGCTGGCTTGTACCCTCAGCCTTTGAGTACTCTTTGCTTTTGGTAAATAAGATGTTCCAGGCTCGCTTTGGATTTGTCCTGCTTCTGACCAGAAAATTACTCTTTTCTCAAAGAAGTTCTGGTTCCTTTCATTTGGGACGGGTGCTTGGAAACAAGGAACTAGGCACTGGCTCATTGTTACCAGGGTAACTTTTCAGTGGAAAGAGCTGGGAAATATACTTTTAAAAAGTTCATAATGATACTTCCTATTTAAATTTAACATTACAGGAGTTTTCCTTCTCTTCTATTTTGTACCTCTTTCAGTGAACATTTTGGTTCCTAGATGCATTAATTTTGTATAATTGTAGTATCTTGTAATGTACTTTGCTTCCTTTCCATCCCACCCCCATTAACACACATGCTTTTCCTATTTCTTTTTACATATACTCTTCAAAAATAGAGGCTTAAATTCATTAGACGTCAACAATGTAACATGTATTTAACGTATATAAAGTAACATAACATGTATGTTTTTTCAAGAGTTTATAACAAATCTGAAACGCTGGCTTTCTTTTCCTGATTTCCCAGATGAGAACTGAGGGATCAACCAAAAGGTGCCCAGGCTTGTCTGCCTCTAGTCCTAGGCCTTCCCACTGTTCTGAACTGCCTCTTCTCTCGTAATCTCACAATCCTCTTTAACTTGACGTTTTCTTTATGATTTTTTATTATCTTAAATCTTAGCATTTTACTGTGACAGAGAAAATCTTAAATGGTCTCAATCCTTTGCCCTATGACTAACTTTTCTTTCTTTTCTTTTTTTTTTTTTTTGCAGTATTGACAGTGCATAGCTCAGGGAAAAGGGAAAACCATCACCCATAACCTTCTCAGCTTGCCACAGATATTTTGAATTTTTTAGTATCTTCCATAATTTGTTAACCTGTATCAATGTTTTTCATAATTTGAATTCATTTTAATTGTAATTCTCTTTTATAATCTTTTCGACTGTATCAATTTTCGTATTTCCATATGCTGTTCATATGAACAGTGTTAAATAGCTTCATCATTTTCTATCAGATTAATATACCATACTTTACGAAATCATGCCCTTATAGAGTTATTTCAGTTTCTACTTTTCTATAATAGATGCTATTGGAGTGAATATCTTCATGTATATGACATTTTCCCCTCTGTTTAATTACTTCCTTAGAAAGAACTAAGAGAGGGATTCCTGGGTCTAAGGGTAGAAGTATTTTATAGCTCACCATATGTATTGTGATAATTCTTGCCAAAAGGACTGAGCAATTGAAGAACTTGTCTCCGGTATTTAAGCTGACTGAGCTAGTAGCATAGGACCACTGTTTAAGACCCGTGCAGATGTTCCTGTGCTATTTTCCCTAACCCTGACATGCAGCTCCACAGTATTTACTTCAAAAATAGATATAATCATACATCTTTTCTCAGTGTAAAATGGTGAATGCCCTCATTTCCCCTTCCTTTACCTTTCCACAAGTCACACATCATCCTCCCAAATCAACTACTGTGCCTTGAAAAAATTACATGACAGAAGCCACGCGGTGGCCCACGAAAGCACAACGGCACACGCTGAATGAACAATGAGGAAGCGCTGGAGGACGTGCCATTAGTCTGGTCAGGCTCTTTTGGGGTGTGATCTCCTAGCTTGACTAGCCAGAGGGATTTTAGTGTATAACTTTATTAAAATTTAAAAAGCTATTTGTAAATTGACAACTTTAGGATTTAAAAATAATGACAGCTGTGCTGGCCCAGATGTCATGGTGACTTGAAATACTCATTTTTAGTTAAGTCCTGGTCCCCCAGCTGTGGTTTCTTGAGTCCAAGGTCCAGGTCCTGCATATTTTACTATCTCCAGTGTCTACTCCAATATCTGGCCTCTGTTTTGCATCAATTTGTTGACTAAACTTAGGTAAATGTACTGAGAAGCTTTTGCCCCGCTTATGTTATGAAAGCCCAGGAGTGTTGGGAAATGGAAGCTTTAGTTCAAATTCTAGGTTGCTCATTGTGGGAGGCTCAATTATGGCCACCTGAAGATACCAAGATATCATAATCCCTGGAATTTGGAAATGCGACCTTGTGGAAAAAGTGTCTTTGCAGATGTGGTTAAATTGAGGATCTTGAGATGAAGAGATTAGGACACAACACTGGCAGGGGCAGGAGGCATTGTGACCACAGAGGCAGAGATTAGAGTGATGGGGTCACGAGCCAGGGAACACCTGGGGCCACCAGAAGGTGGAAGAGGCAAGGAATGCTTCTTCCCTAAAGAATCTCCCTTTGGACGGAGCATGGCTCTGCTGACACCTTGGTTTTAGATGTCTGGTCCCCAGAACTGTGATAGGACGAATTCCTGCTGTGCTGAGCCACCCACTTTGTGGTCAGTGATTGTAGCAGCCCTAGGAAATGAGTACCCTCACATAGGTATTTTCTTTGGGTAATGAGAAGGCCTGTAGTTGCAAAGAATTTTGGGGGGACAGAGACCAACCAGCCTAATACTGAAAGGGAGCATTTTTTTTTTCAATAGTAGCTTTTGGCTAGAATCAGGCATTTTCCAGGCAGAGACCCCTGCTGTAGACTGTCTCCTTGAGGGATGGCCCTTTCCGGAAGGCTTCAGCTCTGTTTAGTGTTGCGCTGAGGTTTAACGTGGAAGTAAAACACCTGTGCACTGCATGAACTTATGGGCTTGTTGGCAAAGGGACCTCGTTTTTCTGGAGTCCTCTTGACGCTAATTTAATGACTCATGAGGTTGTGGCTTGGTCAGCCTTACACGCTGGGAGAATCTTGTGGAGGCTGTCCACTCAGTCACTCAGCAGCTGTTTGAGAACCTCATCTCTTTGCCTGGCACTGTTCTGTATATGCAGGATACCATGTCGAGTGGGAAAAAGAGTGCTTGCCTGCTTGGTGCTTCTAATTTAGTGGGGCAGACAGGTGTTAATCAGAGAACCACAAATAAATGTGAACTGATGTTGTGATGGGTGCTATGTAGGAGAGACATGGTGTGAGAGATAGCAAAGGGGGCTTCATGCCAACTGGGAGGTCAGGAAAGACTTCCACTGCGTGACATTTGAGCCATGGGAGTTGGGAAGGTGACAAGAGGTGGGGGACAGAGGACAACATTGTAGACAGGGGGAACAGTGGCTGCAAAGTCACATTCTGAAATGCAGGGGCTGGCAGGCCTGGAGCATGGAAGGTGCAGGGCATGGGGGGCGGGGGTTGGTGGTAGGCCGTGGCCAGACTGTGTGGGAACTTGTACTTCATATTAAGGATTCGGGGTCTTTGTCGTAAGAGCAATGGAGAGCCATCAAAGGATCGTGTGAGTCTGGGGATTGGCATGATCTGCCTCTGTTAAACGTGGTCCTCGCTGTTAATATTCTTTGATTTCACCAGTCCTCACTCTCCCTTCTAATAGCCTGTTGTGTTTAGATTTCCCTGCATTCCACTGTTTTAATAGATTTAATGATGAGTTTAATCAGTTTGTGAAGTTCCTGGAGGGTGCCCGGGCCTGGAAGCCTTTTGTAGGTGGACCTCTGGGTGAGGAGGGTTTTCCGAGCCTCGGAGGAGGGAGATGTTGGGTTTGTCTGTATAATTTTTGAGATATCTTTTACGTTTGGTTGTCATTACATTTTTCTTTAAAATGGGAATGAAGCTTTTTTAACTGCAATTTTAATACATCGCTCACATAGCTATCTACTAAGAGCAAGGGAAAAATAAATTGTGTGTTGTGTGTCCCTTTGAGCTCTGCCAACATGTTTGTTTCTAGTTGTTGTTCATTAACTGAAGTCTCATTAGAGAGGCTGGGGCTCGAAAGCTATTTGACTAGTACCTGGCCTCACTTGGAAAGACTAAGCATGGCCTGAATAAGCCGGAGGTGTTGGCTGCCTGGCCTCTTGGGCTCAAGATGCTCTCTGCCTGTTACAGGTCCGACCCCTGACTGTGTGGGGTGGGCACTGGGCAGCTCTGGTATCTAACTTGTTTGCTAGGATTGCTATTTTCCATCTCAAGTGTGGAATCTCTTTGCACTCCACGCAAAAACAAAAGTTGGTTCTTCTTTTGAAAAAGGGAATTTCAGAAATCCTGGTTTCTTTGTTCTTTTTCTCGGACATTTTAATTATGAAAAACTTCAATCATACACAAAAGTGAAATCCTGATTTCTTAGTGACAAGCTGATGCATTCAACTTAACACCTTGTCAGCCCCTATTCCTCATTGAATCAAAATGATAATGTAATCGTCATCCACAAATAAGTCTTTTCAGAGTACAGAGAATCAATCCTGGGACACTTCCCATTTTGAGGCATGAGGAATAAGGGTGTCAAAGAAGAAAAGATAAAAAAAAAATCTCAGGTTTTAAAATGTGTGGCTGTATAAAGTGTGTTCTCTGCCTTTCCTATGTTCGCTGTTTATCCTTCTGAGAAAGAAAAAAAAGCTCCTTTAAATACTTCACAAGGTGAAGGAGGATATAATAATATTGTTGATGATAAAAGCATTTTTATATACCTGTTTTCGCTTTGCGAGGCTGTCGCGATGAAATCCAGGCCTTGGCCGCATGCTGGGAGCTAACGAGGTTTACACTTGGCAGTGCTTAAAGCGTATTAGGGTAATGTATTTAAACATCAGCAGTTCGCAGTCTGAAATGCTCATCGTCTGTCACGTACCATCCAGAATCAGTAAGAGGAGGTCTTTCAGTTGGCTAGTGAGCAAAGTCTTCTACACTACTGGGGTGGACACAGACTTCAGATAAACACCTGAAATCCATAAACTGTAGAATTAAGCAAAGGCATTCTTTAATTTAAAAAAAAAAGTGGTACTAATCAACAGCAGTCACCTGAGAAGCTTAAATTTTCTTCTTAGTCATCAGACTCCCAAATTAATCTACCAAAACAAAAAGCCTCATGAGCAGCTCTCGTTGAATCAGTGTCATTTCTTTCTTTCTCTCAGAGTGTCTGATTAACCCCCTTTCTTTTTGCATTACTCACTTTGTGTTAATATTTGATGTCTGAAATCATAGGGGGTGTGTGTGCAATGTGGTGGCTAGACGCTGTCTGTGCAGAGTAAATTAAAAAGAATTCTTAAAAAGGTTTGTATTATGTCGCTGGTATATTAGAAAACCTTTAGGAGTGTCAGGTGCCTGGGTTTATTTTTCTTCTTAATTCCAGAAAGCATTAATTAGTGAGTAGGTGCTGATTTCACTCCTCATTCATATGTAGGGATTGCCCTCCTTCTCTTCCCCCTTCTCCTACTTACCAAGCCAGGCCCTCATTTGGAGACTTTTGCTTTCAAGGGAAGGTGAGAAATGGGCCATAGCTGGAGGTGGAAGGGAGGTGAAAGGGAAGGTCTTTTTAAAATGGGTAGAGGGCAGTGTAATGCATGCTGATGGGAATGACTACAGAGAGTGGAGAATTGACAGTGTAGGAGAGAAAAGGAGGAAATTCTGATGCATTCTGAGAGGGAGGTGGCCTCTTGTGGTAACATGGAAAGTTCATCTAGAACAGCTGCTCTCAGAGTGTGGTCAGTCGACCCCCAGGGGTCTCAGAGACCTTTCTGAGGAGTCCGTGGGGTCCAAACTGTTTACATGAAAATACTAAGACATCATCTGCCTTTTTTTGTCCTGTTGTATTTGAACTGATGGTCTTAAAAGCCACGGTTTATGGAACTGCTGGTTAGCACCGATTCAGCAGCGACCCCAAGCCCAGCAGTATGAGCGGTCATCGTATGCTTCACTTGCACGTGTTCTCAATCATGGTAGTAACGATGATGCCAATTCTGTTTCAGAGTGTCCTTGAAGAAGTAAAAATTACTGATTTTTTTATTAAATCTCACCCTTGAATACATGTCACTTACAAATTCTGAGTGACTAAATGGGAAGCATCCATAAAGACTGCTGGTTACTGTCCTGTGATGGTTGTCAGAGGAAAAGCAACTCAGGTGCTCGCTGAGCTAGTCATTTTTTAAATGGAACACACTTTTTGAGAGAATTAAAATTTTCACGTGACAGCCTTCTGATACTTAAAGCCTTTTCTGATGTAATTAGTGGTGATAGTAATAATGTGGTTTTTTAATATAGTATAATGCAATGTGCCAGCGTTTGGAAGATCTGCATAACTTAGGGAAACATCTTTTCCAGTTGACCAGTACATGGTGTTGGAGAATCATGTATGAGTCAAAGGTCTATTCAAAGTGCAAGATAGACCCATGGATTTTAATGTAACAAGGTGGGAAAAGTTCATTGATACAGTTTCAGATTCCACATTGCAGCTAATCTTTAAGAAACTGTCCCTTGTTGGGATTTGGTGTTGTATCATAGAATATCCACAAGTATCTAAAAAGGCTATTAAAATGCTCCTTCCTTTTCTAACTGTGAATCTGTATGAGGCTGAAATCCTTCATATCCTTCAACCAGAAAAACATATTACAGCAGATTGAATGCAGCTGTCTTCCATGAAGTCCGATATTTAAGAGTTTTGCAAAGACATGATACTGCTTTTTTCTCACTACATTTTTTTGTTTTAGAAAATAGTTATTTTTCACATAAATATGTTATTTATATTGCCATATAACAGGCTTATTCACTTTTTAATGAATTAATATTTTAAGAATTTATCAGCTTTAATTTCTCACACAGTAAATACGATAGGTACAACCCACATAAATAAAAGCCCCTTGGGATCCTCAATAATTCCTAAGCACGTAAAGGGGTCCTGAGACTTGAAAGTTTGAAAAATACTGAGCTAGATAAATGGAAGATAAGGTACTATATGGGGCAGAGGTGTTGTATAGATGTGGTGGTGGGATTTGGGGGAAGTTTTCTTCTGATCTCCTTGGTTTTTCTCTGGGAGATAGATGAGACGGAGGATGCAGGTGAGGTATTGTCAGTTTGAGGAGAGAGGAGAATATACTACATATTCATTTAGAAGTGAATGGATAAAGGAACACAGCATGGCTGCTGGGTTGGACCCACTTGAGGTCCCACCTGAGGGCTTGTGGTCGTGAAATTCAAAGTGAGACCAGTTAGTGTGGCTGTTTGTTTTCTAGCTACCGAGGCCAGCTGCTTACCTGCTGGCATGGAGCAGGAAGTGTTGGCTATGACCGAGGTTGGGGGCTTGGCCATTGATTAATCCAGAGTAGGTAAGGGCATGCAGGGGAGCAATTACAATGATTGACTATAGATTTAATCTGGATAAGGGGCAAAGAAAGGACATCGGAACAGCAGGCAGTGAGAAGGTGGTAGGCTCAGTGAATTGTTGATTTCAGTGAGATTGAAGATTGTTGAAGTCGGGGTATAGAAGGGAGTGAGCAGGAAGGCTAGAAGGTAGTGGCCAAAAAGTGAGATGCATGAAATTGAGAATAAGGAGGTATTGCAGTTACTGGTGATGGCAGAAGTCTAGAGTCTCACCGTCGGACTGAGTGACCGAGAATGGATGGAGAAAAGATCATTGGAAGAGGCAAGTTCAAGTAATTGGGAGGCCTGGGTGTTTCAAATTATTGAAAATATTGAGAATTAAGGTAGGAGTAGGGTTGGAGAGCATGTCGATGAATCAGGAGTTAAAACATGTTAGGGAGGAGGTATGAATCTGGAGTTATTAGGCGATAGAAACAAGTCGGGGTGCTGAGTGCTAGTTATATGGTGGGAGTATTTAAACTGGGGGTTAGGAAGGAAGGATTGGGGGATGGTCTGGGAGAGGCAATGGGAAGGAAGGAGTACACCTCCCCTGCTTATAAGCTTGATGCAACCCAGGACTGCAGAGGAAAAAGCCCCTTGCTGCTTCAGAAGCATGGAAGAGCCAGGTGTTGGTTACAGCAAACAGGTGAAGGGATATTTAGAGGACTCCTCTGAAAGGAATTCCCTTTAGAGATGGGATTAAGGATGAGATTTTGCTCACCATGTGCTGTGAATTCTAGAGGGCACAGTGGGGAGGGGTTTCTGGGAGATGGTGGGTGACAGAATAGGGAAAGTGCAGAGCCCCTGTGGGGATTAGGTGTGGGTGTTAAAGGGTAAGCTGGGAATCTGGGGCTGCTGGCGGGCTGCTGTCGACATGTACCGGATAAAGGGCACAATGAGATTAGTCTTGATGAACTCCAGATTGTGCCTGCTGGGAGATAGGGATCTTTGTAGAGAGGCAAGGAAGCTTGGGGAGGGGCAATCTTATTACTTGAAGAATTTTTAAAGCAAAAATATTCTGTGGGATTAGAGCTCTGCTGATGTTTTTATCCTAGATGGTTAGATTAAAGGATGAAAGAAGCAAAGAGTTACCCAGCACATATAGGGTTCCAGATCTGGTGCTAACAGTTTCCACCCTTTCTCTTATTTAATCCTCATAACAAGTCCTTAAAATAGGTACTTTTACCTCTGTCAACCCTAACCTTACAGAGAGAGGTGCAGAATCATAAAGTTTAAATAATTTTCTTGAGGTCATATATCTAGTGCTGGAACTAGAATTTGGACCCAGTTCTCTTTGGTTTGTGCCCAGTCTGCTCTGGAACTTTGTGTGTTTAGAGAAGAATATTAAAAATGGAGCTTTGGGGCTTCCCTGGTGGCGCAGTGGTTGAGAGTCCGCCTGCCGATGCAGGGGACACGGGTTCGTGCCCTGGTCTGGGAAGATCCCACATGCCGCGGAGCCGCTGGGCCCGTGAGCCATGGCCGCTGAGCCTGCGCGTCCGGAGCCTGTGCTCCGCAAAGGGAGAGACCACAGCAGTGAGAGGCCTGCGTACTGCAAAAAAAAATGGAGCTTTGAATGAGAACTTTGCATATGTCTTTGCTTAGAAGTTGTGATGCCCTTTGCAAAATTCTTAGTCCCTAAGACTGATTATTTGACCAACTTAAGGTGGACCTAAAACCTTCATGAGAGCTATCCCAGCTATCATCCACACCCACAAACTTAGGGAAAACTGTCCTCACATTCCTCACATTTTTATTTTTTAGGCCAGGAATACTTTTTGGTATACTCTTCCCCTTTTATTTCTCACAGACTGAACCTTGAAAGCACCAGTGCACACCGTATTCTCAGAAGGCTCACCTTTATTAGGCCAACTGAAAATACCAACCCTTCTTCCCAGCATGTCAGGATGCTCAGAAAATGTTTGAAGAGCAAATACTGTTCCTTCCCTCCCCCTTGCCTTGTTTGGTTGTCTGGTTTTGCTTTACCTGTACCATAGGTGTTTAAAATTCAAATCTAAGATTTTAAAGGAAAGGAAATCAAATGTAAGCTCTGTTTCCTGGCTACTTGCAAACATATTTCTCTACAAATGTCAGTGTCATTGACACAGGATGTGGCTGTTGCTTAAATTAAAAGTCTTGCCTTAAGCTGTGAGGAATTCCTGAAGTGAAATGTGAGGAGATAGTGCCTGTTAACTTTCCCTTTGATTGTGGCATAATTGTCAATGAGTCACTTCCTAATAAACAGAGTGAGATTCTCAGACTTCAATGAAGGTTTTGGAGGGTAAAGCTTCCATAGCAATCTGATGTAGAGATTTGGGGATCTTCAGTCTGGGAAAATAAGAGGTGAAAGAAGATAACTGTTTAACTTTCATAGAAATTCTAGAGAAACTTTATTATATTATTTGTTTATATTATTTATTATAGAGTCTCTGTAATAAAGGATATATGATAGCGTGGCCTTGTGTTCTATACCTGAGAGAACCTTGATACTTTAAAAATATGTCAATTTCAGATTTATTAATTCATTTAACAAATATTTATTGACACCAACTATGTGCCAGGCACTGTTCTAAACAAAACAGATAAACATTGCACTCTTATATAGCAAATAGACAGTGTAAACCAATAGACATATGTGATAGAGAGGCAGGTGGCTGTATCTATTTGTGCAAGGGAAGGAGATGGTGAGTGGCCATGCGCTCTGGGGTACTACAGTCGATAGGGTGGTCGGGAAGACCTCTTTGTTTTTGTTTTTTTTGTTTTTTGCGGTACACAGGTCTCTCACTGTTGTGGCCTCTCCCGTTGCGGAGCACAGGCTCCGGACGCGCAGGCTCAGGGGCCATGGCTCACGGGCCCAGCCGCTCCGCGGCATGTGGGATCTTCCCGGACCAGAGCACGAACCCGTGTCCCCTGCATCGGCAGGCGGACTCTCAACCACTGCGCCACCAGGGAAGCCCAAGTGTGCTTGTTATCTTTGAGATAAGCAAGGAAACCAGTTTGATTAGAGGCTGGTAATGAGCAGGAAAGTGGAAGAAGTCAGAAAGGTATCCAGGAGCCAGATTATAAAGGTACTGTAGTATTTTATTTCAAGTGAGGGAGAAGTCACAAGAGAGTTTTGAGCACTGGACTGACGTGATCAGAATAACAGTTTGAAAGGATCTCCCTAGCTGATTTGCAAAGAATAGAATGAAGTGGGCAAGAGTGGAAGAAAGAAAAAAGATAGTAGGACTAGAGGGCTAGTTGTGGAGATGATAAAAGTGATTGGATTTGGGATTTTCTTGATAGATTGGATATGAGATATAGGAAGGAACAATCTAAGTGACTGAGGGGATTCTGAGGGAGGAATAGGTTTGGAAGCAAAACTAAGCATTCTTTAGGACATGATAATATTCAGGTGTCTATTAAACATGTAATTGGAGACAGAGGCTGATAGATGTTGGGATCTGGATTAATTTTAGGGGAGAGGTCTGGGTTAGAAATGGGAGTCAACCAAATTAGTTCCTTCATCTGAGCCAATTTTCAGCATCAGGAGTTGATGTTGTAATACCTTCTGAAGGTTCAAAGAGTTGTGTGTGTTTTTTTTTGTGGGAATGGGGGCCTTTTTTTATATTGAGTATTATGAACTCAAAGGGCTTTTATGCATTTGGTATATTTTAAAAATTGAGGTATAATTTATTATGTTGTGTTTGAAGTGTACAGCAAAGCGATTCAGTTATACATACATATGTATGTGCATATATATATATATATTTAGATTCTTCTCCATTATAGGTTATTACAAGATATTGAGTATAGTTCCCTGTGCTGTACTGTTGGAACTTACTGTTTAATTATTTCATGTTTAGTAGTGTGTGTATGTTAATCACAAACTCCTAATTTATCTCTTTCCCCCCCCCCCCCCCCCCCCCCCCCCCCGCCCCACTATCCCCTTTGGTAACCATAAGTTTGTTTTCTGTGTCTGAGAGTCTATTTCTATGTTGTAAATAAGTTCATTTGTATCATTTTTTTACATTCCACAAATAAGTGATTTCATATGGTATTTGTCTTTCTCTGACTTACTTCACTTAATATGATAATCTCTGGGCCAATCCATGTTGCTGCAAATGGCATTATTTTATTCTTTTTAATGGCTGAGTAATATTCCATTGTATTTGTACACCACATCTTCTTTATCCATTCATGTGTTGATGGACATTTAGGTTGCCTCCACGTCTTGGCTATTGTTAATAGTGCTACTGTTTACAACAGTGAACGCTGAAGTGCATGTATCTTTTTGAATTAGAGTTTTCTCCAGATACATGCCCAGGAGTGGGATTGCTGGATCATATGGTAACTCTGTTTTTAGTTTTTTAAGGAACCTCCATACTATTCTCCATAGTGGCTGCACTAATTTACATTCTCACAAACAGTGTAGAAGGGTTCCTTTTTCTCCACACCCTCCCCAGCATTTATTATTTGTAGACTTTTTAGTGATGGCCATTCTGACTGGTATGAGGTGGTACCTCACTGTAGTTTTGATTTGCATTTTTCTAATAATTAGTGATATTGAGCATTTTTTCATGTGCCTGTTGGCCATCTGTCTGTTTTCTTTGGAGAAATGTCTATTTATGTCTTCTGCCTATTTTTTAATTGGGCTTTTTTTGTTGTTGTTGTTGTTTTGATATTAAACTGTATGAGATGTTTGTATATTTTGGCAATTAAACCCTTGTCAGTAGCATTTTTTGGAAATATTTTCTCCCAGACTGTAGGTTCTCTTTACATTTTGTTTGTGGCTTCCTTTGCTGTGCAAAAGCTTTTAAGTTTAACTAGGTCCCATTTGTTTATTTTTGGGTTTTTTTCCCATTACTCTAGGAGATGGGTCCAAAAAGATACTGCTGTGATTTATGTCAAAGAGTGTTCTGCCTATGTTTTCCTCTAGGACAGTGGTCCCCAACCTTTTTGGCACCAGGGACTGCTTTCGTGGTAGACAGTTTTTCCACAGATGCGGGGTGGGGGCTGAGGGTATGGTTCAGACGGGAATGTGAGCGATGGGGAGCGGCAGATGAAGATTCACTCGCTTACCTGCTGTTCACCTCCTGCTGTGCGGCTCAACTGTTGGGGACCCCTGCTCTAAGAGTTTTATAGTATATAAAAGCGTATAGGGGCCTCCCTGGTGGCGCAGCGGTTGAGAGTCCGCCTGCCGATGCAGGGGACACAGGTTCGTGCCCCAGTCCGGGAAGATCCCACATGCCTCGGAGCGGCTAGGCCCGTGAGCCATGGCCGCTGAGCCTGCGCGTCCGGAGCCTGTGCTCCACAACCGGAGAGGCCACAACAGTGAGAGGCCCGCGTACCACAAAAAAGAAAATAATAAAAATTTTTTAAAAAGTATATATATATAAAAGTTTATATATATATATATATATATATAAGTATATATGAAGTATATAGTTTTACATTTAGGTCTTTAATCCATTTTGAGCTTATTTTTGTATATGGTGTTAGAGAATGTTCTAATTTCATTTTTTTACATGTAGCTCTCCAGTTTTCCCAGCACCACTTGTTGAAGAGAAGTGTTGAAGAGTCTTTTCTCCACTGTATATTCTTGCCTCCTTCATTGTAAAGTAATTGATCATAAGTGTGTGGGTTTATATGTGGGCTTTCTATCCTGTTCTGTTGATCTATATGTCTGTTTTTGTGACAGTACCATACTGTTTTGATCACTGTACCTTTGTAGTATAGTCTGAAGTCAGGGAGCCTGACTGCTCCAGCTCCATTCTTCTTTCTCAAGATTGTTTTGGCTATTCAGGGTCTTTTGTTTCCATACAAGTTTAAAATTTTTTTTCTAGTTCTGTGAAAAATGCTATTGGTAATTTGGTAGGGATTGCATTGAATCTGTAGATTGCCTAGGGTAGTGTGGTCATCTTAACAATACTGATTATTCCAATCCAAGAACACGATGTATCTTTTCATCTGTGTTATCCTCAATTGCTTTCATCAGTCTCTTACAGTTTTCAGAGTATAGTTCTTTTGCCTCCTTAGGTAGGTTTATTCTTAGGTATTGTATTCTTTTTGATGCGATGATAAGTGGGCTTGTTTCTTTAATTTCTCTTTCTGATCTTTCATTGTTAGTGTATAGAAATGCAACAGATTTCTGTGTATTAGTTTTGTATCCTGCAACTTTACCAAATTAATTGATGAGCTCTAGTAGTTTTCTGGTGGCATCTTTAGGATTGTCTATGTATAGTATCATGTCATCTGCAAACAGTGACAGTTTTACTCCTTCTTTTCCAATTTGGATTTGTTTTATTTCTTTTTCTTCTCTGATTGCTGTGGCTAGGACTTCCAAAACTATGTTGAATAATAGTGGCAAGTGTGGACATCCTTGTCTTGTTCCTGATCTTAGAGGAAGTGCTTTCAGCTTTTCACAGTTGAGAATGATGTTAGCTGATGTTTGTCACATATGGCCTTTATTATGTTGAAGTATGTTTCCTCTGTGTCCACTTTATGAAGATTTTTTATCATAAACGGATGTTGAATTTTATCAAAAGCTTTTTTCTCCATCTATTGAGATGATCATATGGTTTTTATTCTTCAATTTGTTAATGTGGTGTATCACATTGACTTGTAGATATTGAAAAATCCTTGCATCCTGGGATAAATCCCACTTGATCAAGGTGTATGATCCTTTTAGTGTATTGTTGGAGTTGGCTTGCTAGGATTTTGTTGAGGATTTTTGTGTCTGGGTTCATCAGTGATATTAGCCTATAATCTGCTTTTTGTGTGTGATATGTTTGTCTGGTTTTGGTATTAGGGTGATGGTGGCCTCATAGAATGAGTTTGGAAGTGTTCCTTCCTCTGCAGTTTTTTGGAATAGTTTCAGAAGGATAGGTTTTAACTCTTCTCTAAATTTTTGGTAGAAATCACCTGTGAAGCCATTTGGTCCTGGACTTTTGCTTTTTGGGAGTTATAGAATTACTGATACAGTTTCAGTACTGGTAATTGGTCTGTTCATATTTTCCATTTCTTCCTGGATTCAGTCGTGGGAGATTATACCTTTCTAAGAATTTGTCCATTTCTTCCAGGTTGTCCATTTTATTGGTGTATAGTTGCTTGCAGTAGTCTCTTATGATCCTTTGTATTTCTGTGGTTTCGGTTGTAACTTCTTTTTCATTTCTGATTTTATTCATGTGGGCCCTCTCCCACATGAATAAAAAGAAAATAGTTTTTTTCTTGATGAGTCTGACTAAAGGTTTATCAATTTTGTTTATCTTCTCAAAGAACCAGCTTTTAGTTTCATTGATCTTTGCTATTGTTTTTTAGTCCCTATTTCGTTTATTTTTGCTCTGATATTTATGATTTCTTTCCTAAGAAAGAAACTAAGTTTGGGCTCTGTTTGTTCTTCTTTCTCTAGTTGCTTTAGATGTAAGGTTAGTTTGTTTATTTGAGATTTTTCTTATTTCCTGAGGTAAGCTTACATCACTATAAATTTTCCTCTTAGACCTGCTTTTGCTACATCCCATAGGTTTCAGTTTGTCGTCCTTTCATTTTCAAGTTGCCTCTAGGTACGTTCTGACTTCCTCTTTCATTTCTTCAGTGATCCATTGGTTGTTTAGTAGCATACTGTTTAGCCTCCATGTGTTTGTGTTTCTTTACAGTTTTTTTTTTATCCTGTTTCTAGCTTCATAGCATTGTGTTCAGAGAAGATGCTTGATATGATTTCAGTTTTCTAAAATTTACTGAGGCTTGCTTTGTGGCCCAGCATGTGATTCATCCTAGATACTGTTCCACGTACACTTGACGAGACTGTGTATTCTGCTGCTTTTGAATGGAATGCTCTGTAAATATCAGTTAAGTGCATCTGGTCCAATGTGTCATTTAAGGCCTGTGTTTCCTAATAGATTTTTTGTCTGGATGATCTGTCCATTGATGTAACTGGGGTGTTACAGTCCCCCACTATTATTGTGTTACTGTTGAATTCTCGTTTTATGTCTGTTAACATTTGCCATATATATTGTGGTGCTCCTGTGTTGGGTTGTATTTGGCATGTTTTAATCAACTGTATGTAACTCATCTTTGGCCAGTGGGAACCTTTTTAAATTTTCTCCTTTGTCCTTTTTGATAGGCTCCATCAATATTGGAGTATTTCCTTGCTTTGTGGCAAAGCAGGGTGTTATTCTATGTATTTCCTGCTCCAGACCTGGACTCAGCCACACATCCATGGAGCTGTATTCTTTTTCATGGGCAGCTATATATAGAGACCTGCTTTGAGGCTTTAGTGGATAGAAGGAGGAAAAAGTCTTTAGTTTATACTGGTATTTCAAAGTTAAATGGACAAAATTAAAATCAAAATATGTTTAGTCTCTGATTTTTTAAAATTTATCTCTATTCTTTCACTGAAAATCTTGATTACCAGCAACATCACAGAATTACATATTTGCAATATGTAGGATATATTCAAAATAAAAACACCAGTATTGATGCTGACAGTTAGATACTGAAGGAAGCTTAAGATTTCTTTTCAACTTTATTTGTGTTTAGACTGCATCCCACTAAGTATATACAGTGAAAATACTGTTTTCTAAGGTTATTTGAAATAATTCATTTCTCTGTGCGGTTTTGCCACCAACTTGATGTATGTGGTTAGGTTCATTCATTTCAGTTTGTTTTCAATTTTTAGGGACTGCTTTTTTTTCTTTTAGATCTAATTTAATTGTTGCATATATAAAACAAATGTTTCCTAAGTCACAACTATATAATAGAGGCAAGGTATACTCAGAGAAGTCTGGCTGGAGATGCCTGTCTTCTTCCCCCTGTCTCCACCCTCCCCCTTATAGCTTACCCTTTTTTCCTTTAGTTTTTGTATTTTTCTTCCACAGGGTGTTTCTCCCCCAAATATAAATAAATTGGTATGCATGCATATTCATGTTCATATTTCTCTCCCCATTCATACCCCAAACCAGCCATGTAAACTCTCACTATAGTGTATATATACTGTAGTATTTGAGTTCTTTACTACTGTATATGCTACAGTATATATAGTATATGTGCATGTGTGTTTGTTTTAGTTAGGGTTCTCCAAAGAAACAGAATTAATAAAGCATATCTGCAGTTGACCTTTGAACAACACAGGGGTTATGGGCACTGACCCTCCTAACAGTCGAAAATTTGAGTATAACTTACGGTTGGCCCTCTGTTCCTGCGGTTCTCCCATATCTGCAGTTCTGCACCCTTGGATTCAACCAATCTTGGATCATGTAGTACTGTAGTATTTACTTTTGGGGTGGGGGAGCTATGTATAAGTGGATCCTAGCAGTTCAACCCATGTTTTGTTTTGGTTTTTTTTTTTTTCAAATAAAAGTCTCTCCAAATTCGTTACTTTCAGGCAGTAACAGATTGTCACATTTAGCAACTGTCTTATATACACCAAAGATTCCAGAGAAAAAAACAATTTGAAAAACTTTAATAAATGGAAAGAGAACTTTTCCCAGTTACCTTATACCATTTCTAAAATATGAACAGTTACATAGACTATAAGAGTAGAAAACAGTAGAAAATTGTAATGTATTGACTAAAATTATTAGTTCAGTGAATGGACATCTCAATTTATCTAGATTATCTAAAATTCTTGGATCTGTGAAATATATAGAGAAATTTTTCACTATCAAGGCCCCCACCATTTCACTGTGTTATTCAAAAAATTAACTGATTTTTCTTTTGTAAAAAATTGGATTTTTGAATCCTGATACTAGCAGGTTTGCAGAAGTTTATTGGGTTGAAAAGAAATTTTTTTAAAAAGCCAATTTTTTCTGCTATTCCACTCAAATTTTAAATTGAGTTTTACATTGTGTCTTTTTTTTAATTTTTTAATTTAATTTTATTTATTTTTTTATACAGCAGGTTCTTATTAGTCATCAATTTTATACACATCAGTGTATACATGTCAATACCAATCGCCCAATTCATTACACACACACACACACACACACACACCTGCTGCTTTCCCCCCTTGGTATCCATACGTTTGTTCTCTACATCTGTGTCTCAATTTCTGCCCTGCAAACTGGTTCATCTGTACCATTTTTCTAGGGTTCCACATATATGCATTAATATACGATATTTGTTTTTCTCTTTCTGACTTACTTCACTCTGTATGACAGTCTCTAGATCCATCCACGTCTCAACAAATGACCCAATTTCGTTCCTTTTTATGGCTGAGTAATATTCCATTGTATATATTTACCACATCTTCTTTATCCATTCGTCTGTCGATGGGCATTTAGGTTGCTTCCGTGACCTGGCTATTGTAAATAGTGCTACAATAAACATTGGGGTGCATGTGTCTTTTTGAATTATGGTTTTCTCTGGGTATATGCCCAATAGTGGGATTGCTGGATCATATGGTAATTCTATTTTTAGTTTTTTAAGGAACCTCCATACTGTTTCCATAGTGGCTGTATCAATTTACATTCCCACCAACAGTGCAAGAGGGTTCCCTTTTCTCCACACCCTATCCAGCATTTGTTGTTTGCAGATTTTCTGATGATCCATTCTAACTGGTGTGAGGTGATACCTCACTGTATTATTGATTTGCATTTCTCTAATAATTAGTGATGTTGAGCAGCTTTTCATATGCTTCTTGGCCACCTTTATGTATTCTTTGGAGAAATGTCTATTTAGGTCTTCTGCCCATTTTTGGATTGGGCTGTTTGTTTTTTTAATACTGAGCTGCATGAGCTGTTTATGCATTTTGGAGATTAATCCTTTGTCCATTGATTCGTTTGCAAATACTTTCTCCCATTCTGAGGGTTGTCTTTTCATCTTGTTTATGGTTTCCTTTGCTGTGCAAAAGTTTTGAAGTTTCATTAGGTCCCATTTGTTTATTTTTGTTTTTATTTCCATTACTCTAGGAGGTGGATCAATAAAGATCTTGCTGTGATTTATGTCAAAGAGGGTCCTTCCTATGTTTTCCTCTAAGAGTTTTATAGTGTCCGGTGTTACATTTAGGTCTCGAATCCATTTTGAGTTCATTTTTGTGTGTGGTGTTAGGGAGTGTCCTAATTTCATTCTTTTACATGTAGCTGTCCAGTTTTCCCAGCACCACTTATTCAAGAGGCTATCTTTTCTCCATTGCATATCCTTGCCTCCTTTGTCATAGAGTAGTTGACCATAGGTGCGTGGGTTTATCTCAGAGCTTTCTATCTTGTTCCATTGAGCTATATTTCTGTTTTTGTGCCAGTAACATATTGTCTTGATTACTGTAATTTTGTAGTATAGTCTGAAGTCAGGGAGTCTGATTCTTCCAGCTCAGCTTTTTTCCCTCAAGACTGCATTGACTCTTCAGGGTCTTTTGTGTCTCCATACAAATTTTAAGATTTTTTGTTCTAGTTCTGTAAAAAATGCCATTGGTAATTTGTTAAGCATTGCATTGAATCTGTACATTGCTTTGGGTAGTATAGTCATTTTCACAGTATTGATTCTTCGAATCCAAGAACATGGTATATCTCTCCATCTGTTGGTATCATCTTTAATTTCTTTCATCAGTGTCTTATAGTTTTCTGCATACAGGTACTTTGTCTCCCTAGGTAGGTTTATTCCTAGGTATTTTATTCTTTTTGTTGCAGTGGAAAATGTGAGTGTTTCCTTAATTTCTCTTTCAGATTTTTCATCAGTAGTATATAGGAATGCAAGAGATTTCTGTGCATTAATTTTGTATCCTGCAACTTTACCAAATTCATTGATTAGCTCTAGTAGTTTTCTGGTGGCATCTTTAGGATTCTCTATGTATAGGATCACGTCATCTGCAAACAGTGACAGTTTTACTTCTTCTTTTCCAATTTGTATTCCTTTTATTTCTTTTTCTTCTCTGATTGCCATGGCTAGGACTTCCAAAACTATGTTGAATATTAGTGGTGAGAGTGGACATGCTTGTCTTGTTCCTGATCTTGAAATGCTTTCAATTTTTCACCATTGAGAATGATGTTTGCTTTGTCATATATGGCCTTTATTATGTTGAGGTAGGTTCCCTCTCTGCCCACTTTCTGGAGAGTTTTTATTATAAATGGGTGTTGAATTTTGTCAGAAGCTTTTTCTGCATCTGCTGAGATGATCATATGGTTTTTTTCCTTCAATTTTTTAATATGGTGTATCACATTGATTGATTTGTGTATATTGAAGAATCCTTGCATCCCTGAGATAAATCCCACTTGATCATGGAGTATGATCCTTTTAATGTGTTACTGGATTCTGTTTGTATTTTGTTTAGGATTTTTGCATCTATATTCATCAGTTATATTGTTCTGTAATTTAATTTTTTTGTAGTATCTTTGTCTGGTTTTGGTATCAGGGTGATGGTGGCCTCATAGAATGAGTTTGGGAGTGTTCCTTCCTCCACAATTTTTTGGAAGAGTTTGAGAAGGATCAGTGTTAGCTATTCTCTAAATGTTTCATAGAATTCACCTGTGAAGCCATCTGGTCCTGGACTTCTGTTTGTTGGAAGATTTTTAATCACAGTTTCAATTTCATTACATGTGGTTGGTCTGTTCATATCTTCTGTTTCTTGCTGGTTCAGTCTTCGAAGGTTATACCTTTCTAAGAATTTGTCCATTTCTTCCAGGTTGTCCATTTTATTGGCATAGAGTTGTTTGTAGTAGTCTCTTAGGATGCTTTGTATTTCTGCTGTGTCTGTTGTAAGTTCTCCGTTTTCATTTTTCATTTTATTGATTTGAGTCCTCTTCCTCTTTTTCTTGATGAGTCTGGGTAATGGTTTGTCAATTTTGTTTATCTTCTCAAAGAACCAGCTTTTAGTTTTATTGACCTTTGCTATTGTTTTCTTTGTTTCTGTTTAATTTATTTCTGCTCTGATCTTTATGCTTTCTTTCCTTATGCTAACTTTGGGTTTTGTTTGTTCTTCTTTCTGTAGTTCCTTTAGGTGTAATGTTAGATTGTTTATTTGAGATTTTTCTTGTTTCTTGAGGTAGCCTTGTATAGCTATCAACTTCCCTCTTAGAAGTGCATTTGCTGCTTCCCATAGGTTTTGGATTGTCGTGTTTTCATTGTCATTTTTCTCTAGGTATTTTTTGATCTCCTCTTTGATTTCTTCAGTGATCTCTTGGTTATTTAGTAACGTAGTGTCTAGCCTCCATGTGTTTATGTTTTTTATGTTTTTTTCCCCTTTAATACATTTCTAATCTCATAGTGTTTTGGCCCGAAAAGATGCTTGATATGATTTCAAGTTTCTTAAATTTACTGAGGCTTGATTTGTGACCCAAGATGTGATCTATGCTGGAGAATGTTCCCTGCGCATTTGAGAAGAAAGTGTAATCTGCTGTTTTTGGATGGAATGTCCTATAAATATCGATTAAATCTATCTGGTCTATTGTGCCATTTAAAGCTTCTGTTTCCTTATTTATTTTCATTTTGGATGACCTGTCCATTGGTGTAAGTGAGGTGTTAAAGTCCCCCACTATTATTGTGTTACTGTCAATTTCCTCTTTTATAGCTGTTAGCAGTTGCCTTATGTATTGAGGTGCTCCTATGTTGGGTGCATGTATATTTATAATTGTTATATCTTCTTCTTGGATTGATCCCGTCATCATTATGTAGTGTCCTTTCTTGTCTCTTGTAACATTCTTTATTTTAAAGTCTATTTTATCTGATATAAGTATTGCTACTCCAGCTTTCTTTTGATTTCCATTTGCATGGAATATCTCTTTCCATCCCCTCACTTTCAGTCTGTATGTGTCCCTAGGTCTGAAGTGTGGGCCTTTTGTAGACAGCATATATATGGGTCTTGAAAAACAAGTACCCATTCAGCAAGCCTGTGTCTTTTGGTTGGAGCATTTAATCCATTCATGTTTAAGGTAATTATCGATATGTGTGTTTCTATTACCATTTCCTTAATTGTTTTGGGTTTGTTTTTGTAGGTCCTTTTCTTCTCTTGTGTTTCCCACGTAGAGAAGTTCCTTTAGCATCTGCTGTAGAGCTGGTTTGGTGGTGCTGAATTCTCTTAGCTTTTGCTTGTCTGTAAAGCTTTTGATTTCTCCATCGAATCTGAATGAGATCCTTGATGGTAGAGTAATCTTGGTTGTAGGTTCTTCCCTTTCATCACTTTAAGTATATCATACCACTCCCTTCTGGCCTGTAGAGTTTCTGCTGAGAAATGAGCTGTTTAACCTTATGGGAATTCCCTTGTATGTTATTTGTTGTTTTTCCCTTGTTTTCAATAATTTTTCTTTGTCTTTAATTTTTGCCAATTTGATTATTATGTGTCTCAGCCTGTTTCTCCTTGGGTTTATCCTGTATGGGACTCTCTGCGCTTCCTGGACTTGGGTGGCTATTTCCTTTACCATGTTAGGGAAGTTTTCGACTATAACCTCTTCAGATATTTTCTTGGGTCCTTTCTCTCTCTTCTCCTTCTAGGACCCCTATAATGTGAATGTTGTTGCGTTTAATGTTGTCCCAGAGGTCTCTTAGGCTGTCTTCATTTCTTTTCATTCTTTTTTCTTTATTCTGTTCTTTATTCTGTTCACCATTCTGTCTTCCAGGTCACTTATCCATTCCTCTGCCTCAGTTATTCTACTATTGATTCCTTCTAGTGTATTTTTCATTTCAGTTATTGTGTTATTCATTTCTGTTTGTTTGTTCTTGAATTCTTCTAGGTCTTTGTTAAACATTTCTTGCATCTTCTTGATCTTTGCCTCCATTCTTTTTCCAAGGTCCTGGATCATCTTCACTATCATCATTCTGAATTCTTTCCTGGAAGGTTGCCTATCTCCACTTCATTTACTTGTTTTTCTGAGGTTTTATCTTGTTCCTTCATCTGGTACATAGCCTTCTGCCTGTTCATCTTGTCTATCTTTCTGTGAATGTGGTTTTTGTTCCACAGGCTGCAGAATTGTAGTTCCTCTTGCTGCTGCTTTCTGCCCTCTGGTGGATGAAGCTATCTAAGAGGCTTGTGCACGTTTCCTGATGAGAGGGACTGGTGTTGGGTAGAGCTGGCTTTTTCTTTGGGGGGCAGAGCTCAGTAAAACTTTAATCCACTTGACTGCTGATGAGTGGTGCTGGGTTCCCTCCCTGTTGGTTGTTTGGCCTGCGGCAACCAGACACTGGAGCCTGCAGGCTCTTTGGTGGGGCTAATGGCAGACTCTGGGAGGGCTCGTGCCAAGGAGTACTTCCCGGAACTTCTGCTGCCAGTGTCCTTGTCCTCAGGGTGAGCCACAGCCACCCACCTCTTCTGCAGGTCACCCTCCAACACTAGCAGGTAGGTCTGGTTCAGTCTCTCCTGGGGTCACTGCTCTTTCCCCTGGGTCCTGACGCGCACACTACTTTGTGTGTGTCCTCCAAGAGTGGCGTCTCTGTTTCCCCCAGTCCTGTCAGAGTCCTGCAGTCGAATCTCGCTAGGCTTCAAAGTCTGATTCTCTAGGAATTCCTCCTCCCGTTGCTGGACCCCCAGGTTCAGAAGCCTGACGTGGGGCTGAGAACCTTCACTCCAGTGGGTGGACTTCTGTGGTATAAGTGTTCTCCAGTTTGTGAGTCACCCACCCAGCAGTTATGGGATTTGATTTTATTATGATTGCGCCCCTCCTATCATCTCATTTTGGCTTCTCCTTTGCCTTTGGATGTGGGGTATCTTTTTTGGTGAGTTCCAGTGTCTTCCTGTCGATTATTGTTCAGCAGTTAGTTGTGATTTTGGTGTTCTCGCAAGAGGGAGTGAGGGCACATCCTTCTACTCCACCATCTTGGTTTAGGCTCCTCTCAACCCATGTTGTTGAAGGGTCAACTGTATAAAGGGATGAGAAGGAAAGGGAGGGGAGTTGGGGGTGGGGAGAGAGGGAGAGCTTTATTAGGAGGAATTGGCTCATGCAATTATGGAGGCTGAGACCTCTCACTGTCCACCATGTACAAGCTGGAGACCCAGGAAAGTCAGTAGTGTAGTTCATTCTGAATCTGAAAACTTCCATGCCCTCTTCAGGCACACCACCCTCCCAGCCCTGTCATGTGCAAACCAATCTAGAAGCTGCCTGAACCCTGTACTTTTGAAATTTTTATGGAGGCCTCACGATCAGTTATTTAACTCCATTTCTAACCCCTCCCCCCCTTTTAAAAATTGGAGTATAGTTGCTTTACAGTGTTGCATTAGTTTCTGCTCTACAGCAAAGTGAATCAGCCACATGTATACATATATCCCCTTTTCCTTGGATTTCCTTCACATACAGGTCACCACAAAGCATTGAGTAGAGTTCCCTGTGCTATACAGTCTGTTCTCATTAGTTATCTATTTTATACATAGTAGTGTATATATCTCAATCCCAATCTCCCAATCCATCCCACCCCCCCATTTCCCCCCTTGGTATCCATACGTTTATCCTCTACGTCTGTGTGTCTATTTCTGCTTTGCAAATAAGTTCATCTATACCATATTTCTAGATTCCACATATGTGCGTTAATATACAACATTTGTTTTTCTCTTTCTGACCTCACTCTGTATGACAGTCTCTAGGTCCATCCATGTCTCTACAAATGACCCAGTTTTGTTCCTTTTTATGGATGAGTAATATTTACTACATCTTTTTTATCCATTTCTCTGTTGATGGACATTTAGGTTGCTTCCATGTCCTGGCTATTGTAAATAGTGCTGCAGTCAACATTGGGGGTGCATGTATCTTTTCAAATTATGGTTTTCTCTGGGTATATGCCCAGTAGTGGGATTGCTGGGTCATATGGTAGTTCTATTTTTAGTTTTTTAAGGAACTGCCATACTGTTCTCCACAGTGGCTGTATCAATTTACATTCCCACCAAAAGTGCAAGAGGATTCCCTTTTCTCCACACCCTCTCCAGCATTTATTGTTTGTTGATTTTTTTGATGCTGGCCATTCTGACTGGTGTGAGATAATACCTCATTGTAGTTTTGATTTGCATTTCTCTAGTACTTAGTAATGTTAAGCATCTTTTCATGTGTTTGTTGGCCATCTGTATGTCTTCTTTGAAGACCTGTCTATTTAGGTCTTCTACACATTTTCTGATTGGGTTTTTTTTTTGTTATTGAGCTGCATGAGCTGTTTGTATATTTCGGAAGATTAATCCCTTGTCAGTTGCTTTGTTTGCAATATTTTCTGCCATTCTCAGGGTTGTCTTTTCTTCTTGTTTATGGTTTCCTTTGCTATGCAAAAGCTTTTAAGTTTCTTTTTTTAAAGTAAATTTATTTATTCAATTTATTTTTGGCTGCATTGGGTCTTCGTTGCTGCACGTGGGCTTTCTCTAGTTGCGGTGAACGGGGGCTACTCTCTTCATTGTGGTGCGCAGCCTTCTCGCTGCGGTGGCTTCTTGTTGCAGCGCACGGGCTCTAGGCACGTGGGCTTCAGTAGTTGTAGCATGCAGGCTCAGTAGTTGTGGCGCATGGGCTTAGTTGCTTTGCGGCATGTGGGATCTTCCCGGACCAGGGCTCAAACCTGTGTCCCCTGCATTAGTAGGCAGATTCTTAACCACTGAGCCACCAGGGAAGCCCTGCTTTTAAGTTTTATTAGGTCCCGTTTATTTTTGTTTTTATTTTCATAACTCTAGGAGGTGGGTCAAAAAAGACCTTGCTGCAATTTATCTCAAACAGTGCACTGCCTATGTTTTCCTCTAAGAGCTTTATAGTGTCTGGCCTTACATTTAGGTCTTTAATCCATTTTGAGTTTACTTTTGTGTGTGGTGGTAGGGAGTGTTCTAATTTCATTCTTTCACGTGTAGCTGTACACTAACAACAAAAATCACAAAGAGAGATTAAGGAAACAATCCCATTTACCATTGCAACAAAAAGAATAAAATAACTAGGAATAAACGTACCTAAAGAGGCAAAAGACCTGTACTCAGAAAACTATAAGATGCTGATGAAAGAAATCAAAGACAACACAAACAGATGGAGAGATATACCATGTTCTTGGTTAGGAGGAATCAACATTGTGAAAATGGCTATACTGCCTTTTCCCCTTTCTAGAGAATAGGGGATGCCCTGAAAATTTCAAGCTTCTAATCATTCCTTGGCCTTTGTGGTAACCAGTTCCCATCCAGGAGTCCACCAAGAGATGCTTAGTAGAAGACTCATCAGATTGATTTCTAACATAGAGTCCATGTTCAACCTACACCAGAAAAGCTGGCAATGAACCAGCTGCTGGTAAAGATGATTAAAAGGGGAAGCAGGATAGCAAATGTACGTACCACTGTAGTTCTGCTTCATTTTATTTTTATTTTTAAATATTTGTTTTATTTATTTTCCTTAATTTTTTGGCTGCATCGGGTCTTAGTTGCGGCACTCGGGATCTTTTCATTGCGGCGTTGGCTCTTCCTTGTGGAGTACAGGTTCCTCTCTAGTTGTCACGCGCAGGGTTCACAGTGCTCGGCCTCAGTAGTTGCAGCATGCAGGCTCTCTAGTTGAGGCACGTGGGCTCAGTTAGTTGTGGCTCGCGGCATGTGGGATCTTAGTTCCCCGTCCAGGGATCGAACCCACGTCCCCTGCATTGGAAGGCGGATTCTTTACCACTGGACCACCAGGGAAGTCCCTGCTTCATTTGAATTTTCTCTGCAAGTTCATCTAAATGTACATTTTCAAAAAGAAAACTATATTAAATGAGCAAAAAGAAAAAAGGGAAAATATTAAAAGTGTCACTAATTCACCCTGTAACGGTGCAAATTCAGGCTCAGCACAGCTGGTGATTGGCACATGGCCCCCAGGTGGCTAGTTCTGTAGATTCATTCCTGGTGAATAATTGAACTCCCAATAAAGTGACTCTTCATTTTACATGATTTAGTTCTTTTGATTCCATTTGTAGCATTATGGAGGGATGTTACTCTGTATCTGGAAGGTGACCACTTCTTACCACCTTTGCTGAGAGGCATGACCATCTCTCGCTGAGATTATTGTAATGGCCTCTTAACAAGTCTCCCTGCGTCTATTCTTGCTTCCCTGCAGTCTGTTCAGCACAGCAGCCAGAGTGATCCTATTAAGACCTAAGTTGGGTCGTGTTACTCTCTGGCTCACACTCTTTTATGGCTCCCCATGTCACTCCAAGTAAAAGCCAAAGTCCTTACTGTGGCCAGCAAGGCCTTACTGTGCCCACTCTCTCCTTCCCTTACCCTCCTACTTCATCTCCTACAAGTCCTCTCCCCACTTAGTCTGTTCCAGCCCCAGTGGCCTTCTTGCTGCACCGTGAACACACCATGCTCAGTCTCACCGCAATGCCTGCTCACTTCCTCTTCCCCCAAGAAGTAGGTCTTCGTGCTGATGACACCTTCTTAGGAAGGCTTTACCTGAACATGCTGTTTTAAATTGTACCCCCAACATGCCTTTCTCCTTATAGGGCAGTGTACCTCATAGTGGTTATCTTGTCACATAAGGATTTTATTAATTGGTTTATTGTCTCCCCCTCTGCCTTCTCACACACACTTGGCTGAAGCTTCAAGAAGGCAGGGATTTTTGTCTGTTTGGCTCACTGCTGAATCTGCAGATCCTAGACAGTGCGGCTGGCACACAGGAGCACTCTGTATTTAGTGAATGAATTTGAATGGATTGGACACATAAAGTGCTATGAGTGTGGGAGGTATGATTATCAAGCTGATAAGGGGATGGAATTCTCAGGCTACCTTCTGGTTCCATATTGAAATTCAACATATTAAAACTCCTGGTTTTCATTTTTTCCTAGGAACTCTATGACATTTTATGCCCTATCTCTCTGTAACAGGTGCTGAAACTTTTAGCTAATCTTTTTTCTTATCCTGTTTTCACGTTTATCCTCTCCAAATAGGCTGGTACCACAGTAGTCTGGGGTCATTCTTGTTTTTGTAAAATTACTGTGAGCGATTCTTTGTATTGAGAAAAACACCCATATGATTAGGTTCTTGATCCTTTTGAGACTCCTGCCTCTCCCTTTCAGCACCCTATGAAGGCCAAAGAGTTGGCTAGCTGGGGACCGTTTGTCTCTGCCTCTCTCTTCCCTGCTTATGGTCTGGTGAGTCACAGCTTTCTTCAGCAGAGTCGAATAAATGCAGCCACGTCTCTCCTCTTTTAATAGATTTTAGTTCACACCATTCTTCCAGTTATTAACTTAGAATATAATTTTTACAAATTCACTAAGGGGGTTGCATTTCCATCTAGGGAAAACCTCCCTTGAAAGTACCTGGGATTCACTGAACATGGAAAACCTCTTTTTGTGGCTTTATGATTTCCTGATTAATGCTTTCTTCTAGAGTTTTGTTTTGTTTTTTAATTTAAATCAGGAAATAAAAGTTACCAATTAAGGAAAAAGCATTAAAATACTGATGTTGCTTTCCCACAATTAGCAGTAATTGTACCTAGAAAAAGCAAAAGAGTCTCAAAAGTCTTGTAGCTGAATTTGCTTTTGCAAAAATATAAAAGTACTCCCAACAGTTTCTAATTTTGATTATTATTTTTTTTTTTTACAATTGCTATTCTGTGTTGTAATTGCCTGCTTAAAAAAATCTTGATATTATTATCAGACCTTTATAAATAGGACTTGTTAATGAATGCAGAGATAGTATAGAATAGGATGGGGCAACATATTGGACAGAAAATTTTTCTTGCCTTTCTTTTGGAATTTATATAGGTTCTTCCAGAGAGTAAAATAAACTATAAACCTAAGTAGAGCAGGCTTACATAGCTATAATAAATGCTTTTGGTTATTTTAATGAGAATCTACGTTCATGGGTGGCCTGTGTTAATAGGTGTATTTATTGTGTTTTGTTAGTGATTATTTGTATAGCAAAACATAATTAAATATGAAAAACTTACATTTTTCTTTACCAGATCTTGTGCCAATTCTTAAGTGAATTATGTTCATGTAGTAAAATTTAAATTAATCTGTATCGAGGATAGGGGTGGAGATAGCATTCTGTTTATTGTAGGTATTGGGTAAAATCCAGAAATACTACTTAATCAGAATATTGTAAGCAGAAAACGCTTTTTGTTTCAATTCTCATTAGTAATGTTTCTTAAGGTTTTAGGCTACTTTTCTCAGTAATGACAGTTTATACAATTTAGTTTTTATTTTTAAGTTTTATTTGAAATCCTAGAGTGTCTTAGATAATCATTTAGAACATGAATCATTATAGAGACATCAGAGATGTGACTGAATCTGTACTGATCCCAGTATATCTTGAACATGTTTTGCTTAAAGATTTACCTGTGCTATCAGTTTGTTTCTCATGATTTACCTCATTTCAGAGCAGAATGTTGAAACCAAAATGGGGTATACAT
Organism: Monodon monoceros; assembly: GCF_005190385.1. NCBI lineage: Eukaryota > Metazoa > Chordata > Mammalia > Artiodactyla > Monodontidae > Monodon > Monodon monoceros. The sequence goes on from NW_021703776.1 coordinate 46,109,283, forward strand.
TTAATATCAAATAACTTTTTCCTTGCCAACCACACCTCAGCCCCTGGACTGAACATGGTGTTTGAGGTTTTATTCAGTTACGTGAGTATTTGTGGAGCAGTGGGAGGTGGAAGCATGGCACCTGAGGCTAAGTCATTCCATTTTGTGTGGCCTTTTCTTCCTCATTTTGAATTAGGAAACAGATGTGGGAAGGAGAAGAAAGATCCCAGTTCATCATCATAGTTATTTCTGGTACCTCAAGACTCACAACCAAGAACTTATTTGTCCTTGGCTGAGCTGTCTCTTTACTCTTAGGTTGACTGAAGACAGCTTTGGGGCTGCCTCCTGAAACTTACTTGATCAGTACCCCCAGCCCCACTTCCAGCGTTTTGGAGCCTGCCTTTCTCCTTTTCTGGGAAAGGTGAGAAAGCACGTTAGAGATGGCCGTGCCATTTGATGATTCGTTTTCTTTTTGCATGTGTCCTTTAAATTAACATTGCAGATTTAGAGGCCCTTTGTGATGCAGGTGATAGAGGACAAGTTGTTATTGTTTACAGGCTGAGAGATTAGGCTTACATGGAGTTATGATGTGTCTCAGAAAATCGTAATTCCATGGTTTAGGAGCGATAATCTGCTTGGGAATGTGGGTGGGGAGGAGGAGACTCCAAGCATTGAGACTATGTTTGTGGGGCCAAGTACATTGTTTTTCTTAGACAAGGATGCGTATTTGGGGCGGCATTGGATGGAGGGCTGATGGAGATTATTGGGGACAGCTGCCATTCTTAATGCAGGCATTGCTCTAGAACATCCTGTATAAACTGCATATTACCACTTCAAAACTATAGAACACCTCATTAAATTTTTAAATTTAAAATATTTTAGATAGTGCATGATTTATCCCATACTTTTTCTTTCTTACTGTGTGCCTTGCTTTTTAAGGATCTTATGCTTTAAATTAATTTTGTTACTGAACTTGAGTGCTTTCTCTCTCCTTGTTAGAAATGAGAGTAAAAGTATTTGATGGTCTGAGATGGAATTGATGCAGTTATTTTACAACTTTGAGTAAATTTAAAGTAAAATTTAAAAACCTAAGCCTTCTTTGCTTGCACTGAAATCTTATGACTATATAGATGAGAAGTGTTGCCCCTGAAACTTGGTCTGAGTTCTCTTGTTAATATAAGAGAAATTTCTGCAAATTCAATTTGGAATCAACACGTAGGCACTTTTAAGATTTCTTTTTCATGGTCTTAAATACAGAAAATCATAATCTATTTTAAGCTTCTTATAAATGATGGAGCACTTGTTTACATGTGTAAAATGACTCTATCTAAGTAGTGTATTGAAGTTCATGTTCATGTTTGCTATTTAATGACACCTAATGATATTCAACGAAGGGTTATGCTAAACCAAAGAGAAAATGTGTTACCCAGGCAACTGCCTCAGGCAGACTAGAGATTCAGGCATATGGCTCTGTAGTATACATTATTTCAGCATTTTTAAGCATAAAGAACCACACATGTAATTGACTGTGAAAAATTACTGCTCAGTTACTGTATTGTATGGTCATAATAGAAGTAAATGAATACGTCATTGTTATTGGAACAAGTCTGTTGGGAACCACTTGTAGACTCTACTATTTAAGAAGCAAAAATACAATAAGAAGAAAATAGCTGGTTTAATTAACATGTAAAATTGGGTTAATTTGAATTCAGCTGGCACAGCAGATATTAATGTTGGCTTTTTTTGTGTGCGTGTGATATTCTGGCTCAAGCCTATGTACTTCTATTTCTTTTGGCCACACCATAAATAATTTTATTTAAAAAAATATGATAAAGGCTATTTCAGTCATTGAATTTTTGCTTGCTAAGGGCTTATGTTCTGATCACATCAAAAAAGGTTTTTGCGTGTATCCATAATGTAAGTTTTATAAGTGAAAGAAAATGTTAAAATATTTGAGTAACTGATAATGTTTTTTCAAAGGGCAATCAGTAAAACTTGATTTCATGTATTTTTAAAAAATTTAGTTTACTGCTTTTCAGTCAGAGTGCCTAGCTTGGACAGTTACTGCATTGGCAGATGTGAGACAGTAGCACATTTGCTCTTGTCACTTTTTGTGTGTCTGTGTTTATTTAGATGCTTCTTACTTGTTTCCGAATATCATTTTAATCATCGTCACCTTGCTTCAGAGTTTCAGAAAAACGCATTGAGAAAGGCATTGTGTTCCGATTACAAAGTGATTTAACTCAATCAATTTTTGGTGTTTTAAAATGTCATTTGGGCAAAGAACACCCGTAGATAGTACGGGCCTGCGAAGATTGTTCCTTGAGCTGTCTACTGTGCCGTAGGTGCTCACATAGTCTCTGGAGTGCAGGGCGCTTTTGTGTTTTTCGGCTCTAAACTAATCACACTGGAGACTGAAGTCAGATATGCAAAGGGTTTGGCAGCATGTACTGTACGGGAAGCATTTAAAGTATGTAACTGGTTTCCAGTGGCAATCTAACAGCTAACCTGCTACTTTATGCAGTGATAGGCCAGTGTACGGTGGTCCTTAAAAAATGCTAGTTAAATTTACTTGCCTGCTGGCTTTCCAGTTACTGATTTATCGGGCTTATCTGCAGTTTATCTCCCCGTTTTCCTTCTTCATTTGCCATTTTGTTTATTTTCATTTTTATTTATTTATTTGTTTTTGGCTGCTCTGCACAGCATGTGGGATGTTAGTTCCCCAACCAGGGATCCCATGCCCCCGGCACTGGAAGCATGGAGTCTTAACCACGGGACTACCAGGGGAGTCCCTTTTTTAAAATTTTATTTTTATTTTTTGGCATTTGCCATTTTAATAATGTTGAAAGCCTTCTCATCCAGCCTTGAAAGAATAAGGGAAGATCTAGGAAACCTAGATTAAAAAAAAAGAAAAAATCTACTTTGCTTACCCAAGTGGATTTTCCAGTATGATTTATAACTACTTCTCCCTTTTTTCACCACTGGTCTTTCTCCTTTTCAACTTTTTCCCCCATTAAAGGCAATCCCCAATTTAAAATGAGTTGCTCATAGTGTTTTTAGTAACTTTGTATGCATTTTATTTTTATAGTTATTATAAAATATTGGCTATATTCCTTGTGTTGTATAGTGTATCTCTGTAGCTTAATTTTTACATGATAATTTGTACCTCTTAATCCCCTACCCCTATATTGCCTTTCACCCCTTCCTTGTCCCCAGTGGTAACCACTGGTTTGTTCTCTATATCTGTTGAGTCTCCTTCTTTTTTGTTATATTCACTAGTTTGTTGTATTTTTTATATTCCACATATAAGTGGTATCATACAGTATTTGTCTTTATTTGTCTGATTTATTTCACTTAACATAATACCCTCCAAGTCCATCCATGTTGCTGCAAATGGCAAAATTTCATTCTTTTTTATGGCTGAGTAGTATTTCACTGTGTATGTATACTTGTGTGAGTGCGTGTGTGTGTATATCTCACCTCTTCTTTATCCATTCATCTGTTGATGGACACTTAGGTTGCTTCCATATCTTGGCAATTGTAAATAATGCTGCTATGAACATTGGGGTGCATGTAACTTTTTGAATTAGTGTTTTCTTTTCCTTCAGATATATACCCAGGAGTGGAATTGCTGGGTCACATGGTAGTTCTATTTTTAATTTTTTTTTTTTTTTTTTTGCGGTACACGGGCCTATCACTGCTGTGGCCTCTCCCGTTGCGGAGCACAGGCTCCGGACGCGCAGGCTCAGCGGCCATGGTTCACGGGCCCAGCCGCTCCGCGGCATGTGGGATCTTCCCAGACCGGGGCACGAACCCGTGTCCCCTGCATCGGCAGGCGGACTCTCAACCACTGCGCCACTAGGGAAGCCCTGTTTTTAAGTTTTTGAGAAACCTCCGTACTGTTTTCCACAGTGGCTGCACCAATTTACATTCCTACCGACAGAGTACACTTTTCTATTAACAAAAACCCAAGTCTTTGGATAGATCTCAAAATGCTGTTTACCCCATGATGTAATAAAGAGTATCTGTGGTACATATTACTGAACTCAATATTGGTAATTATTCAGAATAGGAACAATGTAATATAAGATAGCTTTTTTTTAGGTACTTTTTAAAAATAATGATATATTTAAGAAATAACAGGATAGAGTCTTATGGAGATAGAGAATATGATTTGTTTCTAGTTTTAAAAAGCCTGTGGTGGTTCTTTTCCTCACTCTTGTGGGGATTGTTCATGATTAAAGCTTTTTTATAACTCAAAGTTAAAAGATGGGAGGTTGGGGGAGGTGGCTGGACACAGGGACAGATTCTCCTGAAGTTCTTGGGCGGTATTATTTAACAGGGAAGGAAAGAAGCAATGGGGTGTAGAGCATGTGTAGGTGAAGGACACTTTTCAGTGTGTAATTGAGAGAACTATTAGCAAAAGTGAAGTAGAACGGGGATGGATCATACTTGCTCGACATGTTTGATCCCGCTGATAAGAAAGTGTTAGAGGTAGAAGAACACCCTGTATAAATGCCAGCAGTTGGCACAGTCTGCCTTGGGCAGGTCAAGTACTGTTTGAAATGAACTGCAAAGCAGTGGCCAGACAGGTAGATCTGGAAGCATGGGCATATCACTCACCGAGTTAAGCTCGTAATTACAAGAGCCTTTATATTTATCTTCTTTTGGCAATATGGAAGCAGTGATATATGCAGAGGTGGTATTTATAAGCTAAATTCATGATAACTATACAGTAAAATTGCTAATAAAATCTTTAATAGGTTTTTAAAGCCAGGCAGTAGCCTGCTTGTTTGAACAATATTCAGTCTGTCAGATTTCATTGGAGCCAATGAATTTAAATAGCCCCTTGGCGAACGCTGCAGTGAGATTTGAACCTGAATGCATGGTAGGGCTGAGGAACCCAGCTGGCCTCAGGACAGATGCACTCCTGGGAATGCCAGGCCGGTGCCGGAGCCAGGCTGGACACGGATCCTCCCTCTGACTGAAGACGGAAGAAAATGGGATTGTAGCGTGAAAAGCACTGGAGAGAGCACCTGTAAGAGATCAGGAAAGGGGGTCTGCTCCAACTTGCCCAGCAAGATCACGCTGCCCGTTAGGCAAGGGAAAACTACAACTCGAGCCTCTTTTTACCTTATTACTGATGGTTTTTAGAATATGAAATGAGGTAATAACTCATTGTATCTTTCTAGAATGTGTTAAGAACAGCTGCGTTAAATTTACATAATTAGGGCCGTTGAGGCTTAGTTTGTTTGCTCCCTGACCGTCAACTGGAATATTAAATAAATCTTTATTTATGACCTCTTTCGTCATCTGCCTAAGTCGCGGTTTTTGTAACCTCAGTAACTTCGGGGCCTCAGAGTCTGTGCTTCTCTGGCGGCTGCAGGCCACCAGGCATCCCAGGGGCACACCTGATGTGCTCCTGGGCTTTAAAAGCTGTGTGCTTTGACTTCTAGGACAAGCCCCCCAGCTCTGTCTAGGGAGCGTATCCTGGATTTGACCACTTCTGTTTTTCTCTCTCCTGCTGTGACCCCGGTCCCACCCACTGCAGCCACTTCCAACTGGACTCGTGCTCCAGGGTTTCCTGAGTGATCTTTCCAGGAGCTCACATCACCCCCCTGCATAAAACCCTCCAACATGGCTGTTTCCCATGTGTGCTTGGAATGAAATCCACGCAGCCTGTATGCCCTGCACCCTCCTTCATCCCCATCTCTCTCCCTGCCCCCCACCCCTCTACTCTCCAGCCACTCAGGTGTCTCCCTGTGCCATGGAACTTGGCAGGGTTGGCTGGTCGTAGGTCCAGACCTCACCCTGAGGTTTCTTCCACCAGAATACCCTTGCTCCAGATCTTCCCGTGCTTCCTCCTTTTCATCATTCAGATCTTAATGCCACCCCCCAAGAGGCATTTCCTCACCACCTATCCCCATCATTCTCAAGCTTGGCTGGGTGGGAAGTTAAGAAAACAACAACAACAAAAAAAAAAAACGGATGGTTGCTCTGATCCCTCCTCACACCCATTAAATAGGCTCGCTGGGGCTAAGAAGCACTATCTTAATGTATTTCTCAATTTTGTCCTCTACACAGCAGTTACCTGATCTAGAACCATCTCATCTTTATGTAGGTATATTTGAGCTCATTGTCTGCCTTCTCCACTGGAATGGAACTCCTTGAGGACATGGATTCGGTCAATCTTATTCATTTTCATAGTACCCTTAGCGCCTAGGGCATTGCCTGGCGTATGATAAGTGCGGGGTACGTATATGTTTGGGGCCCTGAACAATGTATATTTCCAGGGCATTTGGGAGGGAGATAAAAGAACTGGAAACCCCCCAAAGCTATTAAAGATGTTAAAGTCATGGAGGCCAAAACTGTTTTGATAAACTGGCCATCACAGGAGAGCCCAGTTATGTTTTTGTTTTTTTTTTGTTGTTTTTTTTCGCTTGACATTCACAGATACTTGAACCTGGGTGGTCTGGTGGTTGGAACCCAGTTTTTGGAGTTAGATTTTACTTTTATCTCTGCCATTATTCCTGGACAGCTGTTTGGCTTCTGTTGTAACACACGGAAGAAGGTTATAAGGAGAAGTTATTTTTGTGAAGCACTCTTATGGTTAGGAACCTTAAGTAAAAGTGGTAATTGGATTTTGATATGCTGCATTGTCTATTACCAAACTTCCTAAAGTCTAAACAGATCAGCTCCTTACTTGCAGTTGCTTAAACTTTCATAGCCACGGAGTTCGCCTGGAGATGGGAGCCAGGCGGGAGATGAGAGGGACCACACAGGGTACAAGCCATTGCTGAGCGAGAGTAAGCAACAGCAGGGAGGAAGAGAACTGGAGCTTATCCACCTTGGATGGCCAGAGAGAGTGTGAGTCTTTCAACTGTTTGCTTCTTTTTTCAGCTCTCTCCACCCCCACCCATTTTGTTCAGTCCTTCTGCCACTACCCAAATTTAAGGGGCTTGCTGTTTTGTTTCATAGAAATTTTTATTCTCTTTCTTACTACACAAATAATTCAATATGTGTGCTATTGAAAAGATTAGAAAATGTGGACAAGCAAAAAGAAAAAACCTTAAATTTCTAATATTTTAACTACCTGGAGATACACCCATGACTAACTCTTTGGTGTTCATCCTTCAAACTCTTTGTGTGTGTGTATAAGATACCATTTTTGTCTATTTTTCACAAAATGGGCTTGTTTTCTACATACATTTGTGTAACCAATTTTGTACGTAATAACATGAATTTGTTTATTGCAGTTTGTAGTGGTTGGACAGTTCTCAGTGTATGAATGGTCCTTTATTTAATCAGTCATGAATTGTTGCATATTGAGGTTGTTTTCACTTTTTTCACTGTTATCCACAATGCTGCTTGAACATTCCTGTAGAGAAAAGTTTGCACACATTCACTGATGATGTTTTAGGGTAAATTCCTGGAAGTGCGATTGTGCTGTCAAGGAGTGTGGGCGTTAACAAGACTCTTGCTGCATTGTTGGATTGTCCTCCGGAGAGTGTAGCGCCATAAACTTCGATCCCCTTGTCGTAAGGAGCCTTTCTTTCTCCTTCAGATCTTCATGATTCTTCCCTGGATTCAACCAACAATCTCCCCAACTCCAGGCTCTTCTCCCTCCAGTTCATTTAACTCTCCTCTGCCAGATTGAAGGGTCTGAAGCACAAGTTCATCATGTCACGGAAAGTTCCAGATTTCGTCTGCCATTATGAACTCCATACCTTCCTTTGTGCTTGCCCTCCCTCCAGCACACTTGCACTTCTTGTGGCTCTTCATCTTCAGCCTTCCTTCCTTGGTTCCTGGCTCACCGTCTACTCCCCCAGACCTCCCGTTGTTTGGGGCAGAAATTGCACTTTTCATCTATGTGTTCCCAGCACTGGCCGGTGCTCAGCACATAGAGCAGGCGCTGAATTGGAGTCAGTGGCCTTTCCTTTCCCCACCTGCCATCTCTACTTGATCATCTCCCCTCTTTTACAAGACTGATGTTACGTGACCGCATGGTCACATCTTCCCTCTGATGTCACGTGTTCCTAATTTCACAGACTTTCTCCATCTCCTCCTTTTCCTCAATATAACAATAATCTTTCCCTCCTCTGAATTCGTGGAGTAATTTATCTCCAGTTCTCTTATATTACCTACCATTTTTTCTATAATACCATAATTTTCCATCTATATTCTCTGTTATAAGTCTTTCCAGGCTGAGAGCTTTCCCTTGCAAAGTTGAGAAGGGGCGGGGAAGGAAGCCTACAGTTATGCTAATGTAAAAAGCACTGACATCATTTTGGTATGTATCCTTCTAGTATCGTCCTCTGTCTATAGCAGACGTGTAATCTTACATCATCCTAAGCATGACGTCCAGAGGCACTCCACTTTCAATCCTTTCCTCCTTGGCTCAGTATGTGACTGCAGTATGTAGTGCTGTAGCCGTTTTACCGACACTTTAAAGGACTTGTAACGTAGCTGCTGTCATAAATGGCTTTCAGAAGAACAATAGCTCTGGTGGTTTGGAGAACAAAAATGACTTGCTTAAAAAAATCTCTGCTCGTGTCAGAACCATGAAATAGAGTAGCTGGAAACCTACTCTCCCCTGATCTTTTTTTTTTCCACTGGTTTGTGCACTTTCTCATAGATGTACTTTTTTTTTTTTAACATCTTTATTGGAGTATAATTGCTTTACAATGGTGTGTTAGTTTCTGCTTTATAACAAAGTGAGTCCGCTATACATATACATATATCCCCATATCTCCTCCCTCCTGCATCTCCCTCCCACCCTCCCTATCCCACCCCTCTAGGTGGTCACAAAGCACCAAGCTGATCTCCCTGTGCTATGTGGCTGCTTCCCACTAGCTATCTATTTTACATTTGGTAGTGTATGTATGTCCATGCCACTCTCTCACTTAGTCCCAGCCTACCGTTGCCCCTCTCCATGTCCTCAAGTCCATTCTCTACGTCTGCGTCTTTATTCCTGTCCTGCCCCTAGGTTCTTCAGAACCTTTTTTTTTTTTTTTAGATTCCGTATATATGCGTTAGCATACGGTATTTGTTTTTCTGTTTTTGACTTACCTCACTCCATATGACAGACTTTAGGTCCATCCACCTCACTACAAATAACTCAGTTTTGTTTCTTTTTATGGTTGAGTAATATTCCATTGTATATATGTGCCACATCTTCTTTATCCATTCATCTGTTGATGGACACTTAGGTTGCTTCCATGTCCTGGCTATTGTAAATAGAGCTGCAGTGAACACTGTGGTACATGACTCTTTTTGAATTATGGTTTTCTCAGGGTACATGCCCAGTAGTGGGATTGCTGGGTCGTATGGTAGTTCTATTTTTAGTGTTTTAAGGAACCTCCACACTGTTCTCCATAGTGGCTGTATCAATTTACATTCCCACCAACAGTGCAAGAGGCTTCCCTTTTCTCTGCACCCTCTCCAGCATTTATTGTTTGTAGATTTTTTGATGATGGCCATACTGACCAATGTGAGGTGATACCTCATTGTAGTTTTTCTTTGCATTTCTCTAATGATTAGTGATGTTGAGCATCCTTTCATGTGTTTGTTGGCAATCTGTTTGTCTTCTTTGGAGAAATGTCTATTTAGGTCTTCTGCCCATTTTGGGATTGGGTTGTTTGTTTTTTTGATATTGAGCTGCATTAGCTGCTTGTAAATTTTGGAGTTTAATCCTTTGTCAGATGCTTCATTTGCAAATATTTTCTCCCACTCTGAAGGTTGTTTTTTGGTCTTGTTTATGGTTTCCTTTGCTGTGCAAAGGCTTTTAAGTTTCATTAGGTCCCATTTGTTTATTTTTGTTTTTATTTCCATTAGGAGGTGGGTCAAAAAGGATCTTGCTGTGATTTATGTCATAGAATGTCCTGCCTATGTTTTCCTCTAAGAGTTTTATAGTGTCTGGCCTTACATTTAGGGCTTTAATACTTTTTTTTTTTTTTTTTTTTTTGCGGTACGCGGGCCTCTCACTGTTGTGGCCTCTCCCGGTCCGGGAAGATCCCACATGCCACGGAGCGGCTGGGCCCGTGAGCCATGGCCGCTGAGCCTGCGCGTCCGGAGCCTGTGCTCCGCAACGGGAGAGGCCATGGCTCACGGGCCCAGCCGCTCCGCGGCATGTGGGATCTTCCCGGACCGGGGCACGAACCCGTGTCCCCTGCATCGGCAGGCAGACTCTCAACCACTGCGCCACCAGGGAAGCCCTAGGTCTTTCATACATTTTGAGTTTATTTTTGTGCATGGTGTTAGGGAGTGTTCTAATTTCATTCTTTTACATGTAGCTGTCCAGTTTTCCCAGCACCACTTATTGAAGAGGCTGTCTTTTCTCCATTGTATATTCTTGCCTCCTTTATCAAAAATAAAGTGACCATACGTGCATGGGTTTATCTCTGGGCTTTCTATCCTGTCCCATTGATCTATACTTCTGTTTTTGTGTCAGTATGTCCCCTAATCTTGAGTGGTGTAGGCCTGTGAAAATGTGACTTCTGTGTTTGCTTCCATGTCAGCTGACCCGTATCGCACTATTGGTTGCTGCAGGTGAGCCTTAGTGTCATATCGTGACTGTTCCTCTTAGACGCTAGATGCAGAGCTCATCAGAGTCGTGTGATTTATTTTAGAGGGCATCTAACATTGTCAAAGAAGTTTGGGAAGTTGAGGGCGGAAAAGGAACTAAGTGAGCTCACCAGCCAGGTCTGAACTTGATTAAGCTGGTATCCTTTGTTGTAACTTATGCTAATACCCATTAAATCTGCAAAGCAAGACTGGAATACTGTTTACACAAAAAGTATGTGTACCTATGTAAATGTTTTTAGATATCACGCTGTAAATGAATATAGTACTATATATTCTGATAGCCTTCTAGTCAGATTACCTTGAAAATCCAAAATGATCTTGATGAACAGTAAAACATTATGATTTCATAGTTCATCTGTCTACCTCCTACATAGATGTATAATACTTGTATCTAACAGGATTACCAAATTACATACCTTTTTGGTATCTGTAACATGCTTAAAATACCAGAGCATTCACTGGCCAGTTACAGTTATGAAACCACAATGACATTGCCAGAGGAGGATTTGTTCACTGATATAGATGGCCTTCAGGTTTCTCATTACCATTTTGAGAGAGATGAGATTCTCTTTTTCTGGTATTTAAGCCTTTCTTTATTCAGATCGTTAAATTTAAGAAATGTCCTGGTTCTACGTAACACACTGTGTGATTCGTCTTGACTCACCCACCGTCTACGCAGAGATAATTTATCGACTGATAAACCGGCAGCAAGTTCAGCTGGTGAGTGTGTGGCTGTTTGGTTGTTGGTGCTACTCTGAGGAGGTCCTGGGGTGTGAGGAGTGGTGGCGAGAAGAAAGCAGCCAATCAGAAACACATTTCTCCTCTGTGCTGCTGCTTCAGTGGTCTGGAGCTGGGCGAGCATGAAATGGTTCTGGGCAGTTTCATTCACAGCATTAAGTAGCCTTTGTTTAAAAACTCCTAGTTCTGTGTTTCCAATCTTGGCCTATGTATTAATATTAGTTTGCTAGGGCTGTCATAACAAAGCACCGCAAACTAGGTGGCTTAAAGAAAAAACGAAGAATTTTATTGTCTCACAGTTCCAGAGGCTGAGATCAAGGTGTTAGCAAGGGCCCTTCTGAGGGCCTGTTCCATGCTTCTTCCCTAGCTTCATTCAGGTGGTTTGCTGGCAATCTTCAGCATTCCTGGGTTTGTAGAAGCATCACCCTGATCTCTGCCTTCATCTTCATGTGACGCTCTCCCCGTGTGCACGTCTGGGTCCAGATTTCCCCTTTTCATAAGGACTCTAGTCATTTTGGATTGGGTGCCCACCCTACTCCAGTAGGATCTCATCTTAACCAATTACATTTGCAACGATTGCATTCTGAGGTTAGGACTTCAACGTGGATTTCGGGGGGACATAGTTCAACCGCATATTCACCTTTCTCCTGAGGTCCACACTAGTCCTTTTGGCTTCCTGCTGGATACCATACTTCACTGTTCCATGGGTATCTCTAATTTAACACGGTTAGAATTGGTCTTACTCTCTCACAATTCCCTTCTTTTTCCTTTTTTATTCTTTATCTTTGGTGGTGGTGCCATCATCCCACTCAATTATCTAAGTTAGAAGTCTTGGAGTAACTCTTTTCTGGCTGTCAGCCTCTGACCTCCAGTTGCTACCAAGTTTTGTCATTCCTGCCTCAGTTGTATTTCTCCACTTTTCCCCTTTCTCCAATCCTAGTGTTCCGGCTCTGGTTTAGACCCCTGCTGTCTCTAGCTGTCAGGCTGTCTCCCCACGTCTCGTCTTTCCTCTGTTAAATTCATCTTCCACAGCAGTTCCTTTTCTAAAATAAAGATATGAACCTGGTATTTATTAACCCTAAAAACCTCCAGTGACTTCTCACTGCCTGCAAAAAAAAAAAGGTCAGGATTCTGTAACTGGCCTTTAAAGGCCTTTACAGGTGGCTGGCATGATGGCTCAACCACTCTTTTACTCGGCAGGACCATTAGATGCAGGGTCAGTAACACCTTTGTCCTTCTCTAAATACAGCACACCCCTCTGTACTTAGTTCTTTCCTCAGTGTGGATCGTCCTTCCCCTACCCTTCTCTCTTCTCTCCATCCTCCCATACCGATTGGAATTCTGTCTCGGTCAAATGGGAACCAGGACACTTGGTTTTCAGGCCAAAATGCCAGAAGCCAGTTGTTTCACTGTGCATGAGCCATAACTTCTAATAGTTTTCTCAAAAGTAAAATGGGGAGGTGGAAGGAGTTGATCTCTAAGATCTTTTCAGCTTTAAAATTTGTTCTTTAAATGCCACAGATTTGTGGAGCATTCCTTAATTTCCTTAGATTTATTCCTTAATTTATTATTTATTTATTCCTTAAGGCAGAATAAATCACTTCTCCTCTGTGCCCCTTGATGCTTTATCTTTTACTTTTGATACTCAGCTCGCGTTCTGGCGGGGTTACGTGCACATGACTACCTCTCATTCCCCCAGCAGGCTGTCAGCTCCTTGAGGCCAGCCGGGAACCTTCCACTCATATGTGTTTCCCTTGCCATCCCCACCTGCCCCTGGTCCTGCTCACACACACAAGATTTGCAGTGAGACAGACTGTAGCCGAGGAGAAAATGTTCTGGGCAAGTGTTCTTCTGTAACACGTGCCGTTCCTGAATGTTCCCCTGCGTTCGGAAGGATGTGTTTTTGGATGGTGAATGACATAGAGACCGTGTAATGGACACACCAGAGTTTTCTTTGTGGCATTATTATAATCAGGTGACATTCTGGGAAATAGCTAAGTTAACGTTGTAGCACTTACTTTGTATAAAAATGTGTTCTCTCTGTAAGATTTTAGAAGTAATTAACTGTTCTGTGAAACATGGGAAAGCACTTCTGTTTTCTTTCTCCTTCTATATCCTCGAGACTTGGACTATCCCAATGTATCATTGAAATATTTGTACATTTAAAATACAAAATAGTGGCAAAGAACTTAGTTCTAAGCCTTTGTGGATTTATTTACTCCTTGGAAGTCAAAGCATCTGTGGCCTGTTCTGCACCTCCTCCTAATGGATAGATGTAATCATACCATGACCTTGCTCAGAAACTTGTATCTCTGAACATCTGATCTCATTTCACAGTGTTCTCTTATGTACTTTTCTGTCCAGATAAAATTAGTTCCTCACATTTTCCTTGCACACTCCCTAGCTTTCTTGCACCTGCCTTTCTGCAGGCATTTCCCCTGCCTAAGGTGACCCCCTTTCTATGCCCATTACTGCATACCTGTATTTCACTAATTTTTCGAGACCCAACTCACATTCCATCTCTGCCACAAAGCTTTCTTTGGTTTCCTACCAAAATTCTGTTATCATCATCTTGGTTCCTCTCTTATGATTTGTCTTTCCTGTATAATATTCTAGACTAGTGTTATCTGTCTTACCAGACTAAAAGTGCCTTGGGGTCGTATTTCGTGGCCAGCTTATCTGTATTCTATCCCCCGCCCCAATATCATCCTTTAGTTCAATCCTCAGTGGTCAGTGGATATCAGTAATGAATGAATCTTTGTGAACCATTTTTACATGGTGTAGGAAGGTATTAATGAATGACTGAGCTGGTCTATTTTGTTGTTAACAACCATATATTAATCTAAAGTGTCTAAGCTTTATTTTTAGAATTAACGTGTCACCATATCCTCAAATCTGTTGTGTCTTTCAGATTCTGTGTGTTGTTATTTCAGTCCACTCTATGTAAAAGGAAATGCTAAGTGTTTATACATGCTTTTAGGTTTGAATTTTATTTTTTGACAGTGACGTTTTATTTTTTCCCTTAGTGTATATTTGTGTATGCTTCTATCTTCCACAAGCTACTGACTTTATGCTTGTGCTTGTTTTGTGTTGCAGATTAATATCCTTTCAAGAATTTGTGGCGTTTGAATCTGTCCTGTGTGCCCCAGATGCTTTGTTCGTGGTGGCCTTCCAGCTGTTTGACAAAGCTGGCAAAGGAGAAGTCACTTTTGGTAAGGGGCGTGAGTGTGTGCACACCTAAGGAAGTGCAGACCTGTGTGAGCGGTTTGGGTTTTTTTCCCAAGAATGAAGTGTATGGAAATGGTTTTAAGAAGTTAGCCTATCCCTTTTAACAAAGATATCTCGGTGTTTTGAGGCTCCAGTTCTTGAAAAAAAAGTCTCCCTTCGTGAAAAATTAAGTTTCTGGCTTAGTAGTTTTGATGCTCTGCTTTAGTTGTAAGGTGAGAGAGGATGGAGCACGACTGAGTCACGTCGTGACTCACTGAGGGTCGTAGAAGGTGAGAGGCAGACAGGATTTGACCGTCCACTTCATTCCCTTCACAGTCAGTAGTGCTTTCCACGGTTAGAATGAAGAAGTTAATAAAGTGCCTAAGAACAGAAGGGATTCATGTTCCCAGTACCTTGTGTCCTTACCTTGTCCTCACGGAGTAGCTTGAGTCCAGAGGCAGCGCGCGAGATGGTAATTTGGAGCGGTACGTGGAGAACCCTGTCCTTCTCAATAACACGTTCCCCTCTGGCTGGGCTGGCAGTGTCGCTGTGCTGCCCCTGCCGTTATTGGGGGACGCAGCACCATCTTCATGGGGCTCAGCTGCCAAGCTGCAGAAAACCCTGAAGTCTCTTAAGCATTAGGAGAAAGGGAAAACCAGGACGTGGTGGGGCAGTGGTACGTTCTTGTTTAAAAATAAACTGGTTACTGAAGATACATTGGGCAGAAGACACCACATTTCCCTCGGACTGCGCCGTGTCCAGCGTATGTTATCTGTGCGTGTGAACCTGGTGTAGAAAGCATTGCTGTGGAGAATTTTGGAGCCCTTTTGGGGCACACAGATTGTGCATTCAGGGGAAATGGGTAATGCACCCATTTTAAATGTCTTTGTTCCTTGTCTCTAATTTATTCAGACTTCTTGGTCTTGTCTTACTTGTACGTCGTGAGGAATGTACAGATGGGGGGAATACAGATGGTGTAATAGAGCACCATCTGTTCTGGATGGTTCTGGAATTGGAGAGACTTAGCTCCTCCCAGATCTGCCACTTTTGTCTCTGAGTCAAGTTAATTATCCTTTCAGGTCTTTATTTTCCTTATCAGAAATGAAGATAATAACTACATAAAGTATAGGTAAGGCAGCCTTCCCCTCCCCCACCCATTCCTCAGCGTTCATTTGACATGACAGTTATTTAAGGCTAGATCAGCCAGGGCAGAGGCAAAAACACATATATTTACCTGGTTTTCTTTCATGTATTCTAGAAGCTCAGATGCTTTCCGTTAATACTTCACGAGGATTATTTGATATTTAAAAATCCCTAGAATAATTTTAGTTTTTGCCTCTCCCATCACCCAGTTCCTCTAGCCACAACTTTTCAATGGAACACCAATAAAAATGTTCCCATTAAAATCTCCAAATAATAAATGAGCAGCTAGCTCATGGTGGTGTTGATTTATCCAGTGGAAGTCAGTTTGATGAGAACGTTATGATGACGTTTCCTCGGGGTGAACAACAAGGGGAACCTGTAAGTTTGCGTGAGCTCAGCACGGGTGTGCTCGCTCTCTCGTCTTCCTCCTTTCTGCAGCAAATCTGGAGGGAGGGCTGGAAGAGAGCTGGATTGGAGATGGGGGGGGCTGAGGAACGGATTAGCGGCGTTTTCCCGACTCCGATCAGTCTTCCGTCCATGGGCATGAAGTGGCGGGGCTGATGTTGCCACCAGCACACCACTGGCCTGGCGGAGGAAAGAAGCAAGAGGCTTTGCCAGTGCTGGGAGGGCTGTGTGTGTGTTAGTGTGGTTAGGAGAAAAGAACAGGTAAAGCAGCAGAATGTGGGAGATGGGAGTCATCTGTGAATTGTAGAAAGAACGTGGCATGACAACTGTTTCTGCTTCTCACTAGCTGTTGGTTGATGGACAAGTCATTTCCGATTTCTGAGCCTTATTTTCCTTATCTACAAAATCAGGGTAATAACCTACCTTCCAGGACTATTGCACATAAACGGGCCATGTGGAAAACAAAGGCCTTTATAAAAATAATATTACTAAAAGAAATAATGTGAGAGAACAAAGGAGGATTTTCTTTTTTCTTCTTCTTCTTTTTTTTGTTCTTTGAGAAGCCCTTTATTTTAACTTGCAGTTTAACCACCGGTCAGGTAGCTGGGAATTTTGCTTACTACCTGTGCTGTGTTGAACACTGTCCCATCTCTGAAGACACACGAGAGTGCGTAAGACATCGGGGCTTCCGGGGGCTACGATTCTGCTTCTGTCCTCAGCTGCATGTGACTGTGGTGGAAGAGTGCATAGCCCATCTCTCGATACCCTGCCTTCTGCAGGTAATTTGTTCCAGAATCTGCCTGTCTCACAGAACACAAACAGGGTATGTCCTGTATCTGTTTATGAGGAGCCAGTGGCGTCCTCACCCTGTGGGTGTAATAAAATGTAGCCTGGGCTTTTCTGAGCTGTTAATCCCCATTTAGGATTAAACTGAAAGAGCTATTCATAGTACAAAGAAGATACTCAAATGACCATCAAATTGCAAAATGATAGCTGACTTAACATTTTTCATGAGGTCGGGTAGAGTCATTCAGTGGAGGTGAGTGCTGTGTACAACAGGCTTTTGCCAAGTAAACACAATCATATGGGAGGTGTGGCAGCCTTAGGAGTGTTTTGTCAGCAGGTACCTTTAGAAGAAGCTAACAAATAAGTACGTTTTTCAGGAAACTTGTAATGGGGTTGAAGAAATTTTTTTAAAAATGGAGTTGGGCAGAAAAGTGGACTTTCCTAGTCAATCCTGATCTCATAGCCCACAGTATTATAAGGGAATCCAGATCTGTGCCCTGGCTCTCTGTCCATATGAAGCTGTTTGAGAGACACACAGTGGCACTCTTTGCTCTGATTACTTCCTCAGCTCCCTGTAAATCCTTCACTCAAGAGTGACCCTTTTGTATATCAGAAGGTTGCCCTCCTGAGTGTGCATCTTTGGGAGGAGTAGGCATGGAGTGGCGAGAGTGGAAGGGCTCCTTTTTTAACCTCCCAGGTTGGCATGGTCAGCTGTGGTCACGGGGTGAGCACTGCGCTTGCACTAAACAGTGGGTCATTTGGGGCCTTCCCATGGGCTGCAGGGAAGGCTGGCAAGTGGCCTCAGATCCCCCATGTCTCCTGGCTTTGCATTTCATCCAGAGGAGAGCAGTTACACTCTTTATCTGTATACATATTAGGTTTCCACATAAGAGCTCATCTGAAGCAGGGCTTCTAGGACTAAGCCCAGTAAGCACCGGTATTTGTCAACAAGCCGGCAGTGTCAGTGCTCCCACTAATGCTGATTCTGATACACACTAAACAAAAATCAGATGGAGCGTTTCAGCGTCGCATTTCAGTGAAGCCTTGCCCCCTGTTCTCTGAGGCCCTGTTTATGTTTACCGTATTTTCATGTCCCGATCACTCCCTGTGTTTGCTACAATGAAAAGATCTTGATGAGGCCAATTTTGTTCCTTTGATATCTAGTTCATTATGTTCTCCTGTTTCCTTTGAGGGAAAACATATCTCCACTGTTCTTGTTCTCACCATGTTTTCTTATTTTGATACCCGGTGTTTGTAAGTGCGTTTTATGATGCCAACAGGTGTATAACATGATATGAGTACAAGTAGAAAATTCTGCTTAACAATTTGCAATTCTGTGTGATTGGAGAGAAAAGTATTTTGTTCTAAATCTTTTCATTTGCATTTTTAGCCTATTTTATATGACAG
Source organism: Monodon monoceros (assembly GCF_005190385.1). Taxonomy (NCBI): domain Eukaryota; kingdom Metazoa; phylum Chordata; class Mammalia; order Artiodactyla; family Monodontidae; genus Monodon; species Monodon monoceros. Next base: position 46,127,532 of record NW_021703776.1, read on the forward strand.
TGATTTTTTACTCTTAATTTTTTCAAGTGTACTTTATTGAAGTAGAGCATACATGCAGAAAGATGCACAAATCCTAAGTGTACATTTTGATGATTTTGCACAGTGTACATACTTGTTTCACCACCATCCAGATCAGAAAGAGAATGGTACCAACACTCAGTAGGTCTCTTCCCAGTTACTGTTCCAATGGTAGCAAGGGATATTTATCACCATCAATTGATTTTGCTTGCTTTTAAACTTAATAAAAATGGAGTGATACAGGATTTATTCTTTCATTCTCACTTTTGCTCAAATTTTATTTGTGAGATTCATCCATGTTTTTGCTATGTGTATTTTTATTTTGTTCTTTTTCTTTGCTGTGTAGTATTCCATTGTATAACTTTACCCTAATACGTTTACTCATTCTACAGTTGATAGACACTTGCACATTTCCAGTTTTGATTGCTACAAATATGCTTTGAACATTCTTTTATGTATTTTGGGGTGTGCATATGTGTAGGCATTTCTAGGAGTAGAATTGCTGGGTCGTAGAGAGCTTCCCTGGTGGTGCAGTGGTTAAGGATCCACCTGCCAATGCAGGGGACATGGGTTCGAGCCCTGGGCCAGGAACATCCCACATGCTGCGGAGCAACTAAGCCCGTGTGCCACAACTACTGAGACTGCGCTCTAGAGCCCACGAGCCACAACTGCTGAGCCAGTGTGCTGCAACTACTGAAGCCCACATGCCTGGAGCCCGTGCTCCGCAACAAGAGAAGCCACTGCAATGAGAAACCCGTGCACCGCAACGAAGAGTAGTCCCCACTCACAGCAACTAGAGAAAGCCCACGCGCAGCAACGAAGACCCAACACAGCCAAAAATAAATAAAATAAATGAAGAAAAAAAAGAATTGCTGGGTCTTAGAAAATGTATATATTTAGCTTTCAGTAGATCTTACCAAACAGTTTTCCGAAGTGGTTGTACCAGTTTACATTCATACCATCAGTGTATGAGAGTTCTAGTTATTCTACTTCTTTGCAAACACTTGCTGTTATCAGTTACTTTCATTTTAGTGATATCTCACACTGTGACTTTAATTTGCATTTTTCTCATTACTTATGAGTTGTACAACTTTTTAAAAACTGTTTATTGACCACTTGAGTATCCTTTTTTTTTACTATGTGTCTATTTTCTAGATACAAGGGCTTTGTGGGTTGTATATTTCCAGATGTTTTTACTCTGTGACTTGCACTTTTACTCCACTTCATGGAGTCCTGAGGAACGTAAGTTCTTAATTTTAATGTAGTACAAATTACCAGCATTTTCTTTTATCAGTAGTGCTTTTTAAAAAAAAAAATTATTTTTTTATTTTTGGCTGTGTTGGGTCTTCGTTGCTGCGTGCGGGCTTTCTCTAGTTGCGGCAAGCGGGGGCTACTCTTCGTTGAGGTGCGCGGGCTGGTAGTTGAGTTGGCTTCTCTTGTTGTGGAGCACGGGCTCTAGATCGGGGACAGCAAAGTTCTTCTGTAAAGCGCCAAAGAGTAAATATTTTGGGCTTTGTGGGCCATAGGATCTCTGTCACAACTACTCAACTCTGCTGTTCCTATGGGTGCATGTGGCTATGTTCCAATAAAACTTAATTTGCAAAGACAGCTGGTGGCCAGTGGAACATAGTTTGCTGACCCTTCCACCAGAGTATTAACAGGAGCATACACAAGTTGATGATAAGACTAGGGATTAAGACACTTAGTAGAATGGGTGGGCTGTGGTGATATTTGGATATTTGCAATGAGCTATGAAACAAAGAAGGTTCTCTTCTTTGTGTCTAATATGGTTTGGTTAGCTTCATTGAGAAAGTGACTTTTGAACACAAATTTGAAAGAAGTCTAAGGCAATTGATCATATAGAATAAGGAAGAAGGAGGGGAAGAGACTGTCCCAGGTGAAAGGAATGGCCTTTGCCCAGGTTGGAAGACTGGAGTGTTCTTGGCACATTTGAGGAACAGCAAGGAGGACTCATGAGAATTGAGTGAGGCAGGGGGTCCTGGTAGGAGAGGAACTCAGAGAAGTAATGGATCTGAGCAAGGAAGGCCCTGTAGGCCAAGGTTAGGACTTGACTTTGATGGTAAGTGAACTGGGAAACCATTGCAGGGTTTTTTGTTTTTGTTTTTTTTTAGCAGGAGATTGTCATGATCTGGTTTATATTTTAACAGCATCATTCTGGCTGTTGGTTGAGAATAAACTATAGAAGGGCAAGAGCAGGAAGAGAGAGAACAGGAACCTATTGCAATAATTCAAATGAGGCATCATGGTGGATTGGGTGGGAGTGAGGTTAGGGATATATTGAAGAGAGAATCAATAGGGTTCTCTGATAGGTTGGACGTGGCCTGTGAAAGAGAGAAGAGGCAAGAAAGATTCTAAACTCTTTGGCCAGATCAACTGGAAGGGTGGAGTTATCAACTGATAACTTGGAGGACTGCAGGCTTGGGGATGGTGGGGGAAGGAAGAGGAGCTCACTTTTGGATGTGTTAGTTTGATGCCTTTAGATATTTAAGTGAAGATGTCAAATAGGCACTTAGATATCTGAGTGTGGAATTTGGGAGATAGAAATTTGGTAGTTATCAGCAAATAGATAGTTTTTGAAGCCATTTAACTGGATGAGTGAGTTAGAAGAATAAGGAAAGATAGGGGTGTCTCTTGAATGCTTACTATTTTGTAGGACTGGAGATACAGCAGTGGCAAGACTAAAAAGTCCTGATCAGATGTTTTAGGGAGAGAGACAGTAAACAAATAGAACATGACATCATACTATATATTCTCTATCTACAAGGTAAAGCAGGCTAGGTAGAGAGGAGGGATAGAAGCTATCCAAGCAGACCTGGAAGAATCTGTTCACCAAGGTGACGTGATACGGGCTGTGTATTGCAGGAGGAGACGGAGCTAGAGGATCTGGAGGTGATGGTCACTTGAGAGGTGCTTCGACAGTCTAGGCAGGGGTAATGCAGGCCTGGACTGGACCCCACCAGGGCCATTCCAGAGGGTAAATCCTATATGACTTGGCTCCTGACGGACTGTAGTAAAAAGGAGATCAAAGGAAAGAAGAGGGACCCAGTAGTAGCTACTGAGTTTGTTCTGTTCCAGTGACATGTGGTTTTACATGATCTCTTGAGAGAAGGGATATAGCTGTCATTTTAATCTTGAAGTTTATTGATCACTTACTACTGAACTCACCCTGAGCTAAGTGCTTTATACGTAATTGATTATTTAACCCTCAGAACCTAGGAGGTCTGTACTATTATAATTCTCATTTTTCTTATGAGGAAATGGCCTTGGGGAGGTTAAGTAACTTGTCCGTGGTCCTGGAGTTGCCTGTGGTGGAGCCAAGGTTGCAGCCAGAGGACGGCCAAGCGTTACTCACTGTTCCACACTGCCTCCCTCTGGTGATGGCTGTGCTCTGTGAGGACGGCCTGCCTTTGTAATCTAGATAGGTGCTGATTCATCCTTTGTGGTTTCAGTCTTTTTATCAGAGATTAGAGGGATTTAATAATTTTTCATGAAGAAGTAAAGAACAATACACGAATGAATTAAGATTTTGTTTATATGACCGTACTGGAAAGTAATTATAAGGAAGAATGTACCTGGATTAGAGTTCTCAGTACCTGTAGAAATTTGCCTCGGTTACAGAGACGTCCAAGGAATTTGGTGAACTGCACTTGTTGTGAGCTTTACCCAGGAGGCTTTATCTTTTGATGTGAGCAGAATTTTGAGTGGACGGGGAATTACAGAGTGGTGGGAGGGGAAGGAGAGTTGGCCTTTGTGCAGATTGAGGATAGTAGAGGAGACCCTTGATTGAAATGTGGGTGCTGGGAGCCAGGGCCCCATGTGATGGTGCACCCACCACAGCCCTCTAAGCAGGAGTTTTAATTTGATAGGAGAGGCAATTGGGAGTCCTGCAGGGTTGTTGAGAGGACAGGGACGGGATCCGAATGATGCTTGGAAAAGGTGGGTTTTGTTGCATTGGTTGGAGTGGGGCAAAGCCAGAGGCAGACATGTCTGTGATCCTTGTGTAAGCTTCCCATACCGCTGTGAAACAGGCAAATGGATGATCACTCCCATTTTGTGAGTGGAAGAACTGAAAGTCAGGGTTTGAAAGGACTTACCTGCCCTCTGAGCAAGTTGGTACAGGGTGGTTTTCCAACACTTTCATTTTCCCAAGTTTCTTATTTGTTGATGCTGGGAAAGCAAAGCATTATTGTTAGGAATTTTAAGAAAGTGTGTGTGTGTATTTAGTGAAACTGTTAATCTGATATATTTAGTGAACCCACCAGTGATTGTTTTTCTCATGATGCTAATTTAACATTATTCCTATTTATGAATATTTCTTCAGTAGTTGTATCTGCAGTAGGCGCCAGTAATAGCCTAACTCAATAGTAGTGGAGGACCTGAATCTTACCTTCGTCTAGTGTAAGTCACCATTGACCTTCTGAACATTCAGAGTACGTTGTATACCAGAATACTTCCTCAAGTTGAAATATAAAATTTTTATTTGCTTAGTGCTGTCACATGTTTTTCTCTTCCTTTGACTTATCTTTTTCATTACTCTTGAACAAAATGTCATGAAATGTTTTATATGCAGTTGTAAAGCTTCCATTCTTAGTATGTGAACATAAGCCCCCAGTGTCATTATCGTGGTGGTGGTGGGGGGTGTGTGTGTGTGTCCGCCTGCAATTTTTCATTGACCTTTAGCAACAGGGATTCTCAACTCTCTGGTTCTAGATAAGTGTTAGGAAGTCCATGAATGGCCACAGTTGTTAGTTGTGTTTTGTCTAAATGAGCATTTGCCTTTAGCAAGTCTGAAAGGAGTCCTGCCAAAGGGTAGGAACTGCTTTTTGAAGAGGGACAGCTGAATGAGTAGACATATATCTTATTTAATACTTTTCTAGCATTGCTGTTTAAAAACTTCAATTGTAAAATAGTCTTTGTCCTGAGCTACACTGGGAGAGTTGGCTGCCTTGCTCCTTCAGCTCTGTCAGTTGGCCTGGAATCCAAAAGAAACGAGCACAGTATTGATTTTGTATTATAAGCTGCTGTGGCCTCTTGTCCTTTAATCTTAACTATTGAGTGATATTGTGAGCTTGGGTGCTTTAAAGTGGTGTCTCCTGTTAACGTTGTGTGAGAGAGGATTCTCCTATTAGACAGTCATAAGGCCCCAAAGTTTTAGTCTACGAAGGCTCTGAGAAGTCCTGCAGAAAATGTAAATTAACTTTGTCAAACTATTTGAACAGAACCTACCTTTCTTTTGTATGTGAGACGTAAACAGAATCCACAGAACTAATGAAGCGATTTCTAATGTCCTTCTCTAGTTAATTCTTTGACGTGTATGTTGGTGTTTGGAGGGGCCCTTCCTGGGTTCACAGCTGGATTTTGTGCAGGAACACCTGCTGTGATGAAAGTGAATTGGAATGCTCTGGGAAAACGGACAGGCTAGATGACACAAGGAACTATGTGGAAACAACCCGCTTCAGTCATTCTGATTCAAGTTGCAGAAAATGATGAGAGCTAAAAGTACGCAGATAAGTTTTGAAGGTAGACACTCAAATTTAATAATAAATGTAAAAAACTAGAAGAATGCAGGTATTGGAGTAGAAGAGGACAAAACTTTAGCCATAATTTTTGAAAGCTCACTACGAAGAAGGTCATTTATTAATACCTTTGTAAAGACACTTGGAAAATGAAATATTAAAACGATAACTGAGGGGAAAATGGTTCTGAGAGTCAGAAGGACCAATTATTTGAGCGAAGTTCTTTGTTAATATTCATTCTGATTTTGATGTTTCACAAAAACAACAGGTTATTTTGGTGAGAGGACATTATTGCCCGATAGATTTTATTTCATATTTTGGGGGAACCCACGTATATTTTCTTAAGACACATTCCAATAGAGAATGAGAATATTGAGTAAGAGCAGTGTGAGTTTTGAGAGGAAATAACCTCAACATTGATGAGGACTGCGGTGTGCCCAGGGACCGAGTGCCTTGTATGAGATCCTAGAGACTGTGCAGAAGCTGTTCCAGTTCATTGGGTCAAAAATCTACTACTTACGAAAAGCTAAATACGGATTTGCACGATTGACCATAATGGCTTCAATTTTGAAAGATAGTGGTATCAGAGAGCACTTCCAGTTGGTGGGATAATTTGAGAATCATCTATGCTCAAATGGCTAAAATATTGTACTTTTTGCTACTTCATCACCCCACTTTAAAAATAGGGAGCAGGGGAAAAAAGGCCTGTTGAGAAGGTGGAGGAATGTCAATTGGAGAGAAAATCACAATAACCATGTGAAGCCACTCCTTAGTGAATAACCGCCTGAAGGTTAAACGTTCTTTAGAAGACTGTCGGTATGGAGAGGTCGAATCAGGGGACTTCTGCCCCTGTGTGTGTGTGTGTGTGTGTGTGTGTTTAAGATGAAGGGAGAAGAGAACTTGTGAATAGGAAAGAAGGTGAAGAAGGTGTGGAGAACAGAAAGCTAACGGTAAATCCTAAAACTTGGAGCACTGGGAAAATTTGACTATTTTAAACTGTACTGCTCACTTAAAAATAGTAAAATTATACCATTATTCTTTCGGTATAAGAGGAGATAAAAATATAGTTTTTCTAAATTGGAAGATTTGCTGTAATCTTGCTGCTAATGACTGATTTCTTCCAACAGTTGCAAGGCTGTTTTTGCTCTGATAGGTTGATAAAGGAAACAAAATCAAGAATGTATTGGAAGTTCTCAGAGAAAATTACAGTTTAGGTATATGTTGGGGGTGGATAGTTAGACATTTTAATTGAAATAAAACAGTTTTATACTAATAAGGGATCACTGTGGGTGTACATTTGTAGTACATTTGCTCTTGAGCATTTAAGTAGGGTTAAATGTATGTTAATGCTTTTGCAAGAAAATTATTTTTGATAACATCCGTCTAAGGAAACTAGCTTAGGAAATTGGTGTTTTAAACAATAGAGATATTATACTTGCATTTAGGGAGTGAATTAGGATTCTTTGTACTGCTTTAAAATTTTCAACGAGTTGGAGTCTTTTGGTGTGTTCCTCTCTAGTGGTAAGGAAAGTTAACAATAATTAACACAACAGACGATTAAAGCAAGCTTACACATCTGCACAGTGACCGCAGTCTGCTGTATACCTCCAAACACCATTTTAACTGACCTACTTTTTTTGTTTGTTTGTTTTGTTTTGTTTTTTTGCGGTACGCGGGCCTCTCACTGCTGTGGCCTCTCCCGTTGCGGAGTACAGGCTCCGGACGCGCAGGCTCAGCGGCCATGGCTCACGGGCCCAGCCGCTCCGCGGCATGTGGGATCTTCCCGGACCGGGGCACGAACCCACGTCCCCTGCATCGGCAGGCGGTCTCTCAACCACTGCGCCACCAGGGAAGCCCTGACCTACTTTTGATTTTATGAAAGACTGCTAATGATTTATTCTGTCCAATTGAAAATAACTTTTTTCTGGCAGATAGATTGAAAACATCTCAGTTGGCCTCTCTTGCTGTTTGATTTAGATAGTGCCAGTGATAGAAGATTAATATCGAATGCTAAGTAGCTGCCAGCCTGTAACATTTTTCATTGTTAACCAGCATTCACTATGATGACTTACATAGTGAATTAATCTTGAGGATTTATAGATCCATTAGGCTTTAGAATAGGAAGGATTCTTATCAATAAGGCAGAGCACGAGTTCTCGCTGTAATAACGTGGGGGGGTGTTCATGACAACTGCAGGCTCCCTGGCTCCATCGCAAATCTGCTGAATCAGAGTATTTGGGCGTGGGGCTTGGGAATGTGTTTTGAACAAGCTCTCCAAGGGAACGCGTTTCACACTGCAGCTGAACAACGGCTGGTGTCATTTATGGCTTTATTTCATGGATGTGGAAACAGGCACAGAGAGGGGATGGTGACTGGTATCGTAGGGACCACAACTTTGTCTTCCAGCACTACTAGATGGGTGATATTCTGTTCTAGAATGCCACGTGACCTCATATCAGGGTAGTCCCATCCCTCTCTACGTACAGAACTGGAAGAGGTTTAAGTTAGCCCTAATTTCTACATGTACCAACACCATATATGACTTCGAAATAATATTCAGCTCAGCTTGACTGTGTGTGTGTACGCAAGCGCTGTGTCTGCCTGTGTGCTCAGTTTTTGAAAGATACTTATCACCACTGTACCCGCATGTTCAGAATGATAGTAATAATAATACAAAGTTTACAGGGGCTTATAGAGATCTCAATTTAATGAGAAGAGCTGAGTGTGTGAAGTACTTATTCTGTACTTACTCTGTTTTAATGGCACCCATTTTCCCCCTAGAACTTCCTTGAGCAAGTCTGAATTGTAGCCAGAATACTTCTTTCCTCTTCAGACCCTTAACTGTGATTAATAGAAAAAGGCACTTGTCAAAAGGGTTTGAAATGGCAAACCTTGATATTGGCCCATGTGGCAGTAGAGATAGGTCTGTATCCACTTACTCCATTATGCTATTTAACTTCCGAATTCAACAATTTGTCTCGTGCTCCCTGCTTAAAAGACGATGGCCGTATAAGCTGTTGTTAACCATATCAGCAGGGTGAAATATTATTTCCCTTCGAACGAAACCACAACTTTCTTTGAGGATTTAGCACACATTAGAAAAAGCACCCCAGTGAAGCTGCTGAGACATAAAGGGCACTGTTCAGCAACTCTCCCTTTGCCTCTGAGAGGGATGGATTACTTTCGGGTTTAACTGAAACATCCTTTTTGTGTTTATTGTATTAATGAAATTTTTAGGATCCATGAGAGAGAGATTGTGGTTCAGTGTTTGAAATAATGTAGCTTGATGAACCTTTTTTATTTTAATGGGAAACTTGTTTTCCTTGATTTGCAGCTTCAAAGAGTGAATCTTTTGGAAATTAAAGTGCATTAACTTAGTTATTCTGTATGGAAACAAAAACATAGAAAGTAAAAATTTGCATAAGTGAAGACCTCGATGATTTCAGATTATAGTGTGGTAGAGGTTAAGGAATAAGAGGCCATAGAATTTGTAAAAACAAATTCAGTCTAACCACTTAATGGCATGTGCAAGTAATTTGCCAATTAAATATTTCTAGTATCTGAAAGATCTTCAAAGTGAAGAGTGGTGGTTCTTAATCTTTCTTAATTTCATACTTTCAGAAACATAATGGAAAATTACTTAGTTTTTTTATCACTTTTCATTCAAAATTTTAATATATGAGCTAAAAGAGGATGATTTTAAATATTTGAGGAAAATTATTGCAGAAAATTATTGCCTGGTTTTTTTTTTTTTTTGTATCTTTTGTAAATATTTGGTGCCCAGATAACAATCTTCATTATAATTAAGACTTTAGATTTTGGAATTTTACCATTTTAATGGTCACCTGCTATGTTTAGAACATTGTACGGGGCACACTTGGCTACAACCCTCGAGTTATTTTACTCCCATTTTACACATTGAGAGAATGGAGTCAGAGTAAGTAATTTGCCTAATTTCACTCATTAGTAGGAAGCAGATTTGAGGGTTCCAGGTTTTTTTTTTTAAACACAGCTTTATTTAGATATAATGCACCCATTTAAAGTGTATGATGCAATGTTTTTTCGTCTGTTCACATATTTGTGTAACCATCATCAGTTTTAGAATATTTTCATCACCCCAACAAGAAACCCCGTACCTTAGCAATCCTCACTCCCCAATCCCATTTTCCCCTAGCCCCTCCAGCCCTAAGCAACCACTAATCTACTTTCTGTCTCTCTGGATTTGCCTATTCTGGACATTTCAAATACATAGAATCATACAACATGTGGTCTTTCATGACTAGCTTCTTAGTATAATGTTTTCAAGGCTCATCCATGTTGTAGCATGTAATAGTACTGTATTCCTTTTACTGAGGATGTCACATTGTTATAGATATACCACATATTGTTTATCCATCCTTCAGTTAATGGATATTCCGGTTGTTTCCACTTTTTGGCTATTGTGAATAATGCTGCTATGAACATTTGTGTACAAGTTTTTATGTGAACATATGTCTTCATTTCTCTTGGATATATACCTAGGAGTGGAATTGCTGGGTCACATGGTAACTATGTTTAACTTTTTGAAGAAGTACCAAACTCTTTCAAAGTGACTGTGCCATTTTTACATTCCCACAAGCAGTGTATGAGGGTTTCAGATTTCTTCACATCCTCACCAACACTTGCTACTTGTGGGGGTAAAGTGGTATCTCATTGTGATATCTCGTTTGATTTACATTTCCTTAAAGGCTAATGATTGGAACATCTTGTCATGTGCTTATTGGCCATTTTGTCTTTGGAAAAATGTCTGTTCAAATCCTTTGCCCATTTTAAAAATTAGATGAATTGTCTTTTTATTATTGAGTTGCAACAGTTCTTTATATATTCTAGAGTTCTTTATCAGATATGTGATTTGCAAAACTTTTCTCCCATTCTGTAGTCTGTCTTTTCACTTTGTCGATGGTATCCTTTGGAGTACAAAAGTTTTCAATTTTGAAGATGTCCAATTTATATATTATTGTCCTCGGTTGCTTGTGTTTTGGGGGTTTTTTTGGGTTTTTTGTGTTTTTGCGGTACGCGGGCCTCTCACTGTTGTGGCCTTTCCCGTTGCGGAACACAGGCTCCGGATGCGCAGGCTCAGCGGCCATGGCTCACGGGCCCAGCCGCTCCGCAGCATGTGGGATCTTCCCGGACCAGGGCATGAACCCACGTCCCCTGCATCGACAGGTGGACTCTCAACCACTGTGCCACCAGGGAAGCCCCTGCTTGTGTTTTTGATACTATATCTAAGAAACTATTTTCCAATCCAGAGTCGTAAAGATTTATGCCTACATTTTCGTTTAAAAGCTTCACAGTTTTAGCTCTTATATTTAGATCTTTGCTCCATTTTTAAGTTAATTTTTGTATATGGTGTGAGGTTGGGTCCCACCTTACTTCTTTTGCATGGTTGTCCCAGCACCATTTGTTGAAAAGACTAATCTTTCCTTATTGAATTGTCACCCTTGTTGAAAATTAACTGACCATAAATGTAAGGGTTTATTTCTTGACTCTCAGTTCTATTCCATTTGTCTTATATGTCTATCTTTATGCCAGTACCACACAGTCTTGATTACTGTAGCTTTGAGGTAAATTTGAAATACAACTTTTTTCTTCTTTCTCAAGATTGGTTTGGTTATTCTGGGTCCCTAGAATTTCCATATGAATTTTAACGTCTGCTTGTCAATTTCTGCAAAGACACCAGCTGGAATTTTGATAGGGATTACACTGAATCTGTGTATCATTTTGGGGAGTATTACCATCTTAACAGTATTAAGATCTCCCATCTATGAACATGGAATGTCTTTGCATTTATTTAGATCATCTTTAATTTCTTTCAACAGTGTTTTATAGTTTTTAGAGTACAGGTTTTGCATGTCTTTTGTTAAATTTTTTCCTAAGTATTTTATTCTTTTTGAGGCTATTGTAAATTGAATTGCTTTCTTAATTTCATTTTTGGGTTGCTTACTTCTAGTGTATAGAGATACAGTTGATTTTTGTATATTGATCTTGTATCCTTCAACAGTGCTGGACTTAGTAGTTCTAATGGTTTTTACGTGGATTCCTTAGGACCTTGAATACACAAGATCATGTCATCTATGACCCAGCTTTTAAAAATCACAACTCTTTCCACTACAACCATACTGTGTAGCCTGGGAAACTTATTGGGGGAAATCAGTTGAGTTTTTGAGGTTATATTTAGGTAAGAAACGATTACCACTTTGTAATTATCTTTTTATAATCTTAAAAAAAAAGTGCAGCAGACTTTCAGGCTAGAAACATTTGTGGAGAAAGCAAAGTCCCCAAAAATAAACCCAAAGCCTCTTTGAGCTTATTTGGTGAAGTCTTGCTTTAAATACTATCACCATTGTTTGGTGATATTATGGGAACTATAGACCTTCCAAACATAGTTTGTTTGGCACATATTGAAATAACAATGATTATACTTTGAGATAAGCACTCTAATTTGTTTTTACTTTCAGGAGGAGTGGCTGAGCTAAGAAAATTATGATTTTAAATATCCAAAATATATATCTAGTGCTTCATTTATATTTCATTGCTAATTCAGTTTTGCTTCTTTGCCTGCATGACCTCAACCTGGGGGTAAGATTTTAAGACCTTGTGCTTTAGACTAGCAGAGACCTTGTAATTTTTTTAAGTTAAGTTAGTAAACTGCCAAGTGATGCTTATTTGAAAGCCATCAGCAGGTGCGTTATGAATTATAGTCGTATTTATTTGTTTATTAATTTGTTTATTTCACGGAACCAAGGGACCAAAAAGCGTAAAACATTTTTCTCTTTCCTCTCCAGGACTGCAAGTTAGGAAGTTAGGTTTGAAAAGCTCAGGGAATGGTAAAGATTTAGTGATAGGATGACCCTAAGATGGGCTCCTAGAATCTTTTATGGTAAAGCTCGTGGAATTTTCCATGAAAGTGAGAGTACAGAGCAGTTTTGAAAATCACTTTGGTTTTTAGTTTCTGATTTTCCAACTATATGATGGAAGGAGTACTCTTACCTCTCATTGTCTCACCAAGGCATGGATAAATCTTAAACAATCAAATGTTAAGTGAGAAAGCTATTTGAGCCTCCTAAAAGGAGAAGAGAATATTAACCTGAGATGATATTACAGTGTCTTCCAAAGTGAGGGGGGAAATTCCAGAACCCATTGTGACTATTGGGCTTAGAGATGTTTGTTTTCATGAATGTGCAGGAAAATGTTGAGGCCAAGCATTTCAGAAAATCAGTGCCCCCAAATGACTTCTTGTAGCAGGATGAAGTATTCAGACTTAAGAATCTATAAAATATTTTCAGAGAAGAAATGTGAGATTTCCAGAGTGACAAAATTTAATATTTTAATTTCTTAAAACAGTTGATTAGCCTTGAAAATGACTATAGAAATATTGGTAGTTTTCCTCTTTATCAGTAATAATGCTCATATCATTTGGTTTGTCCAGTTAGAATGACTTGGTAATCTTACGATATTTGAGTATACAAGCCTCTGTTAGGTAAGTTAAGAGAGTGAAAAATAAATTTTGTAGAGATTGTATCAAGTGGTAAAAAACTCCAGGTCTTATTTTTCTGCAGAATTCCATGACCAACTGTTCTTCCCGTAGCAACCTTTTCTTCACCACAAATGTAGCATCAAGTCCTTAGGGTTTGAAAATAATATTTGCTGCTGGCAGGTGATGCCAACATCTGTAAGTGCCTAGACCAGGATCTGTCCTGTCTCAGTGGCTTTGGTCCAATATGTTTTGATTGGACCCTTAATTCACTTCAAAAGAAATGAACCCTTCTTCATGCTGTTGCTCTTTACTGAAAAACTCCCTCACAGGTTCATCTGAATAAATCCTCCACAGCCTTTAGGACCCAGATCAAGTTTTACCTTCTCCAGAAAGCTTTTTCTTCTCCCACTGTTGTAAATGCGTCCTTCCTTAAACTTGTGTTTCCTTGCCAAGAGGAACTGTTGCTGTTTAGCACTTGATCCAGTATACTGTTTGGATGTGTTGTTTAGTTGTTTCTTGTGGATTAGACTTGGATTCAGCACCGTGTCTTCTCCTGCCCTCCTACTTCCCGCAGGACCTAATACAGTGCTCCCAGCTGTGCTGGCTAACTAAGGACTGACATTCTTACAGTGGCCAGTGTGTTAGAACAGCTGAGAACTGAAAATGGACCTCATTCTCAGGGTTGTGTAATTTGTAAACTGTCCAACTCCAGGGAGCACTGGTCACATAGGCCATGAAGTGAATGTCAGTCACTGGATTGTACAACTTGCATGTCCCCTTGGGCCTACAAGTGGCCTGTGTGTACACTTACTGCATGACATTAGGTCTTCTGGAGAATCTTTCCTACCTCCTTCCTTTCATATTTTTTTGTCCGTTTCAGTGGGGAGTTTAAAAACCCTTCTATAAATCTTTAGAACAACGTTTTTCAAAATGAGGTTCTGGACCCTTGAATTAGGAAAACCCAGGAGGCTAATTAAAATGCAGGTTCTTTAGTTCACTTGAATCAACCTAGGCCTGGGGCTGGAGACATTAATAAGGAAGACTGACAATTCTTTGCACGTCACTAAAATCTTAGGAAATGATTGTTGAAATGGCTTTTCAGTAGGGTGGAAACTGTAGTGCCTCAAAGGGTTAATACCACTGTCCTTAACCTGTTGCACTATTGTAAACCTTTTCTTCCTCATTTAAGTTCAACCACAACTTAGTGAATAGTTGCTCTATGCCCACCATTGTGCAGGCATAAGGGGAGAAGCAGATGTTAAAAATATGGCCTTTGTTCTGAAGGTGCTAATAATCTATGTAGAAAGAAAAGATGTATAATGAATGTGTATACTCACGCAGACCTATCTGCATACCTATACAATACTATATAGAGATATCTTTTTAAAAACACATCAGTAGTTCAGGTCTGTAGGATTGACAGTTTGTAGAGTTGAAACATGTTTTAGAGATCACATATAGCTCTATACTTCAGGGGGACTAAATTTCAATACTTCAGGCAGGCATTTGCATAAGAGAGACAAGCTCTCATGGAATAGTGGAGAAAGCTCTAGACTTAAGGTTCAGAGTTCACAGTTTTGAATTAAAGTCAGAGCTCTGGTAAGCAGTGAATGATAGTTAATTATAGGAAAAATAAGATTGTTGGTTAGAGTCAGTCACATTTTAAATTCATTTACTAAGTTTTGAGTAACCTAAATTTATTATATATATTTATAGTTTTATACCATATAAATATTAAAATGGATAATAAATGCCTTAGCTTTATATGCCAATATTGAGTTAATACCTTCTGTTACTTTTCTTTGTATTAATACATGTAATTTGCATATATTTAGCCTAAAACACATTTTTACTACATTTAATTGATTTAAATATCCAGCTGACACACCCTTTTTATAACATGCCTGCTTTTGTAAATGTCTCTCATCTTGCTTACGGTGGTAGCAGGAGATACGGAGGGTCTTCTTGGATAACTTCCTCATCACTGCTGTGGGAGTTCCTGTTGCTCATTGCAATCGTTTGCTGGGGTTGCCATAACAAAGTGCCACAGAGTGGGTGGCTTAAACGACAGAAATGAATTTTCTTACAGTTCCGGAAGCGAGAAGTCCAAGATCAAGGTGTTGGCAGGATTGGTGTCTTTTGAGGCCTCTCTCCTTGGCTTGTAAATGACAGTCTTCTCCTTGTGTCTTCACATGGTCTTCCTCTGTGCCTGTCCGTATCGTAATCTACAAACGCAACACAGCACGTAGATCTCATGTCCTGTCACCTCTGAAGTCTTCTATTACAACATACCAAACTTTCATTATGAACTTCCGTCTTTCCAGCTCTATCACTAACTTCATCAAGATTTCCAGTGTTGGACTTTTTGTTCTCCAGAGTCATCATTTCTTTATGACTTTTACTTAACCTTCCATCCACCCATGTCTCCAATATTGGGTTAACACCTTCTGTTACTTTCTATAGGATGTTGAAGGAGAGGTCAAGAAAAGGAAGGACCTCGTTTTTGACAGCTATCCCATGATTATTGCATTGAAAGGTTATTTTACCAGAATGCTGGGCAGAGAGGAATCTTTATTTCAGCAGCTTGGCAGAAAAATGGCCACCAAGTCATTTTTGTTTGTATATTTCTCTAAAATTTTATTATAGTATATAAACATTTTTTATAGAGTAAAAAATTGTGTTTTTTTTTTCGTTTGGTCACATCTTTGTCATTTGAACATCGTTTCTCATTAGATCATTTATTGGTCTTGATTAGAAGATTGATTAGAAGATTGTGGGCCTTCCTTGAATCTATCCTGGGCCTGCTTCATACAGAGGCATAGAAATTTAGAATGGGAAAGGAGCTACAGATTATCTAGGTTAATATCTATTCTATCACATATAGCCACTAGAATAATACCTGGCACATGGTAAGTGCCTAAGAAATTTTAGCTACTATTAGTAGTAGAATTTAAACCCAAGTAATTTGACTTTCAGCTCGGTAATTCCTTCTCAGAGGTTTTAGAGCCAAAAAGAAACTTGCTGAGTCTCCTCCTACTTAGTTCATTTCATTCATCACTCCCCACTCAGATCCTCAATTCTTGATTCACTTCATTTTTCTTATGTCCTTTCTCTCTTTTTTTTCTCTTTTTTCCTAAAAGTGGAGAAGACAGAATAAATTCAAAGAAATTGAGGGTTATGCTTAAAAACTTCTTATTTTATTGTCCTTATCAGGGCCAGCCTGAGGTTTTCTGCCATCTTTTATAAAATTTATGCCTGGCATAATTCTGATTTTTTACTGCGTTCTTCGTGCAGATACACACCCAATCTTATACTGATGGCAGCACTACTGTTTCTTCATGGCAAGACTTTTAAAATTTCTGGAAACTTTAAAAGCATGGAATAAAAACTTGTGAGTGTAAGGGTGGATGAAAGTAGGAAATTTGGGGGAAACAGTGGAAACACGTGCCAAGGTTTTTGGCACCCTTTAGAGAATTAAAGAATTTACCTCTTTTTTTAAATAGTTGCAAAGGGAAAAAAACAAGGTAGCAGGCACAGTTTGCTCATAAAAGCGAGCAGGGTTGGTAGATATATTTAAAGATGTGAAGGCCAGGACAAATTCATTAATATAATTTGTGTCCCTTTACCCTCCAAGCATACACTCATGTTGGGAGGCGGAGAGACTAGTAAATAAAAACGTGAAGCTTTAGAAAAGTAAGGTTTTTCATATTGTTGTTTTCTGTTCTCTGTCAGTCCTCTTACAGTTTTGTGGTAGAGGCTAAAAAGAGGGGAAGAATCAATACTACAGTACATTTGGTAGCCCATCTTAAAATGGGATTATTTGGACCATTTGAGAACTTCTGTCAAGCCAGAGTGTGCAGGATAAAGTTAAAGGATGGGGCTGTTGGCTGTTCTTCCCGTTACCTTTAAGTGTGGCCTGACGAACAGTGGAACTTTTTACAGCTTAAATAGAGTCTTAGTGCTGTTGAATATATGCTTCAAGATTTATATCTAACTGATTTCTAAATCCTCAAAAACATTTTAATAGCTTGTTAAAGAGGACTATGTTTCAGACTTGTGTAGTGTTCTATGTGTTTCTGTATGTATATGTGTGTTTCCTGCCACTAAAGATTGAATTATGTCCCCTGTGCCTAGAAAATAATATTTGTTGAAACAAAACAGATGACGATATGAGATTTAGCTTATTACTTTGGTTTGCGACTGCCTTTTAGGGCTTTTTGTGTGTGTATGACTGCTTGATTTTTTCCTTTTATTGGATGGCGTTATTAACTTTGACTTCATGAGACTCCCAGTTCTATTTCTGCCATGATTTTATAATCTGTGTTTTTAAAGTTGAGTTACTTTTTATACAAAGAAAGTAGCAATATCCATTTAATAACAGGTTTTATAAGGAAGAACCCAATTTGCTTTGTTTTAATCAACCTTTCTTTTCTCTTTTCAGAGGACGTTAAGCAAGTTTTTGGACAGACCACAATTCATCAACATATTCCATTTAACTGGGATTCAGAATTTGTGCAACTACACTTTGGAAAAGAAAGAAAAAGACACCTGACATATGCGGAATTCACTCAGTTTTTACTGGTGGGTCTAGCCCTTATAAAAAGTTAAAAAGAGTGAATAAGTAAAACTAGGATCGTGATGCACATTTGCTAACCCTGGCCAAACCATCCTATTTGGAAGTATTTCTTTATTAGTATGTAGAAACTATAGGATTAAATAGACTCTTACAGACTCTGCAGAACCCCTTCCTGCTTAAATGGAATACACATTGAGGACCCAGGAAATCAAGTGATGTGCTGAAAGGTCACATAAATCAGGAGGGACACAATCAGAACCTGAACTCTTGGCTTATGACTGGTTCCGCCACTACTTACCAATATTTTGTTTTCGCTTGGGAAATGGACAGGTGGCATCATCAGCATCTAACCATAGCATCATTTCACCTGAGGCCTTTCTATAGACAAGACACTGGAGCTAGACCCCAACTGCATATTGGAATCACCTGGGGAGCTTTAAAAACTTGTTGTTTGGGTCCCCCATCTCTAGAGGGGTGTGTGTGTGTGTGTGTGAGAGAGAGAGAGAGAGAGAGGGAGAGGGAGAGGGGGAGAGGGGGAGAGGGGGAGAGGGGGAGAGAGGGAGAGAGGGAGAGATGGAGGGCAGGGAGGGACTGCTTGGGCCTTGGGGTATTTAAAGCTTTTCAGGCACTTCTGTTGTGTTGCCAAGTTAGAGGATCACTGTTCAGAGCACTAGTTGTCCGTATCTGGGGTTCAGCTCTGTGGGAGTTACCTACATCTCTGGGACGCCCCTGGCCCAGTCCCTCCTGACTTCCTCTCTTCACTCCCTGCTTCGTGATAATTTCACTAGGCCACTGATGATACTAACAGAAGGCTAGTAACAAAATATGATCACAGTTTAGTTTTCCTCCTGAAGCATAATTTTAAGACTGTGTTGATTCGGATATTGTTTAGTCACTAGAGATCAATATCTAGATAATGTGTAGGTCTATGTGATAAACCACTCTTTCTTTCAGATTTTTATGCATTTGTTTTGTTTCTCTATTTTATTAAATATAATATTTAAAAGGCTTGTTTAAGGGAATTAGTTTGCTGTGTTTAAGTCATGGGTCTTGAGGAAAAATTTGCCAAGGAAACCACCTTTTTCTTCTTTTTTTTTAAAAATTGAAATGTAGTTGATATACAATATTATGTTAGTTTTAGGTGTACTACGTAGTGGTTTGACATTTGCATACATTCTGACATGTTCACCATGATAAGTCTGGTAACCATCTTTCCCCATACAGAGTTATTACAATATTGACCATATTCCTAATGTTGTGTATGACATCCTCGTGGCTTCTTTATTTTATTACTGTAGGTTTATAGCTCTTCATCTCCTTTGCCTATTTTAGCCCCGCCCTCCCCGATCTGCCTACCCTAAACTTCTCTTCTTTGTTATTAGTAACATCAGCAGTGGGTATCTTGGTGGCCTGCATCCTTCCTGCGCCTGTGACCTTGCCAGAGTCTTCTGAGGAGTGGTTGGAAGCACAGCTGTGGGGCGGAGGTGGAGGGTACAGGGACACACGTGCACCGTGCCCTGTGCTTGTTCACTCAGCATTTTGTGGTCTCCATTCTTAGGCACAGTGTATGTAATAGGTTGACTTTACTAGGTGCTTCTCTTTTTGACTTTCACTGGTATCGTTATGATATCTAAAATTTGTCACGCTTTGTAGTTTGCTTTTATTTTCCCAGTCTTTGAAAACCTAAAAAACAAGATGTCTTAAACATGCCTTTGTATTTATTTTAAAATGTGTTAATGTCTATGAATTCCCATTTGCAGTTCTATATAAACATAAACCTGCTTAAATAACTCAGGTGGAGAATGGAATGTGAGTTGTTAGGTTTGTGCTCTTGTTTATACAAGACATCGCACTGCAGTAGGAGGTGGTATTCATTTTGATGAGGAATAATTACAATAATGCTGTTGAGACAGATGCCTCCAATTGACTTTATGGAACACAGCCTAATTAACTTTTAGTCTTAATGGGATGTTAGCAGTGGTAAGGATGATCAGGTTTCCCTTTAAGCAAATATCAATTATGCCGAATTGAGTCAGCTGTAATCCACTCAGCTGCTTCTAGGCCTTCCTCAAGATATGGATAAGCCAGAGGCAAAGATGAGATGACTCAGGGATTACTGATTAGGTTCCCAGCTGCAGCTTGTGGGGCATTCACTTGTGTTGGACTCCGTTCTATACTGGTGAATACACTCATCCCTCAGTGTCCGGCATGGGACAATTTTGACTTTGTAGCCAGAACGCAAGTGCTAAACTTTTACTAGATTAAAACGGTCTTGGTAGGTAATTAGGGCTTTGCTTTTGTGTCCCACTCCAGGCCCAGAGTTGAAGGAATTAATGGATGTATCATGATAGACTTGCTATGAATGCCGATGAAATGCCAGTTTTGGTGTCTACCATTGGGTCACTGTCCCACTGCCCCCATTCAAATGCTTCCTTTGCTTTCTTTGAAGTCTTTTCTGAATGAAGGTAGAGCCTCAGACCTCAACTTCAAATACTTTGTTCTTTGGGGCTCTTTTCTGGATGCAGGGACCTTCTTAAGGATGTGAGTAAACGTAATCTCCTATGTTTGGGGCTCTTGCTTTATCAAGCACGTGCCCTCCTTTCTGCTGTGGAGCAGGGCTCAGAAACACAGGCACCAGCTCCCTGGCTGGCGCCAAGGTCGTGAAAGAACTGCCACCATGCATGCCACTTGCCTGTCACCTGAGGAGGAAAAGGGGCAGCCAGCCGTAGGGTCAACTTCACAGTGCTTGTGACCTCAAGGAGCATGTTGTCGAAAACACCGGTCAATCCCACTGAAGGGCCTAGAAGGTATCAGCCTCACACTCTTGTGTGTTAACCTGTGCTTATGTATGTGCACGTGTTTGTGCCTGGTGAGCAGTGCAATTCTCTGCAAGGTCAGCTTTTTTCCCCTTCATTTAAAAAATATTTTATTTTATTTTTAATTAATTATTTATTTGGCTGTGTTGGGTCTTTGTGGCTGCGCACAGGATTTTCTCTAGTTGCAGTGAGGGGGGGCTACTTTTCGTCGCAGCGCGTGGGCTCCTCATTGCGGTGGCTTCTCTTGCTGCGGAGCACGGGCTCTAGGCACACAGGCTTCAGTAGTTGCAGCACACGGGCTCAGTAGTTGTGGCTTGTGGGCTCTAGAGCGCAGGCTTCAGCAGTTGTGGCGCACGGGCTTAGTTGCTCTGCGGCGTGTGGGATCTTCCCAGACCAGGGATTGAACCCGTGTCCCCTGCATTGGCAGGTGGATTCTTAACTACTGCGCCACCATGGAAGTCCTAAAAAACATTTTACTGTACGGAAGCTGGTGTGAGTTTGTTATAAGCCACCACGTGGCTGTGAGGGCTCCACATGTTCACATGTTCGTCTGGGTACTGTCTGAGGTGGTTGGTGCCGGTCGTGGGCATCTATTGGATGCTGAGCTGGAATGTTGTTTTCTGTGCTTTGGTTATAAAATTCATAAAGTGGTGAATCAGTTTGATATACTTGGAGCTAAATTTGTCTTGTTTGTACTTTGTATCTAAATGATAGTGTTGAAGCAAGTAGCAGGGACGCAAAGCCTCCCTTCTAGAGTCTTGGTAGGGAAGGATTTCAGAAGGGAGTGGAGCCGCAGTCCTGTTACCCCATCCTTAATACTGTTGCATCCACTGCTGCTATCTTTTTTGTGCCGGGTTCTATCATCTCCACTTAACTGCATGAGTGATGGTGTGTACGTGTGAATGTGAATATAGTTTTATATGTTGCAGTGTATGTGTGTGTATTTTAAAATAGTCTATAAGCCTTTCCAACACATCTGTACTCTCAGCTCTTAGGGCAAAGCTCTAATTTTATGGTTACTAGTTTAAAAATGGATTTTAATACACTGAAAACAGTATATTTAGAAAACAGTTCTGAGAAATTTTCCTATTCTATGCCTGCTGGAACTCCTGTTCATAAATGGTATTAACATAGAACTCTCGACCCTGTTTTGAAGTATTTTTGTTATTGTTACTTGCATGAAGCAAGCCACCCAATTCATCTAATGTTTGCTGAGGATGTAGGATTTGTCAAGAGGCCTTGTGCAAAAGGCTCAGAGGTGCAGAGGTAACAACTTTTGAAATACTTATAATGTACAAGTCTGGGCGCGTGTTCCTATGTTTATTCGCCTGACAGCTCAAAAAGCACAACTGCAAACAGATATAAAATGTATACCCTATGAGGATGCTCTTCTATAACAAAAATCTTTAAGGGTTTGTAGCATAAACCCTTATGGCAGGTGTAAGCCCGAAACCAACATTCAAAGTGTGGTTAGAGCAGCCGTCCAAAGTACAAAATTAAAGGGCCAGATACTACTATAAGGTCTATTTAACAGACCCATTTTACAGATGAAGAGTCTGAGGCCTTTTACTTTAGAGTCTCTTAGCAGTATCTCATTTGTGATTTCGATTTGCATTTCCCTAATGACTGATGATGTTGAGCATCTTTTCATGTGCTTGTTGCCACTTGTACGTTTTCTCTGGAGATGTGTCTGTTCAAATCCATTACCTTTTTCTTATTGGATGGGAGTCATAGGCAGTTGTGAGCACAGAGTGAAAGAAAGGCCTCTTAAGTTTTTCTGCCAAATTATTCTGTAGAGTCGGTACTGAGAGTCACTCTCAAAAAAAGAAGTCATAATAGCAACAACCTTTATAATCTACAAAGTGGTTTTAAATATCCTGTTTCTGATGCTAGCATCCCCCAATACCCTGAGAGGTAATTATAGTTATTTCCTATTATATACAAAAGAATAAACAGACTCTAGGGTAAAATTTTGCATTTACAGGTAATTTTACAGGCAAATGCTCATGGTTTTCAATGGGGTCCCAAAGGAGTACCCCAAAAGAGTACAGACCTGCTGTTCTAGAGCTTAACTTCTTCCATAAGATCACAGGCATGTGAGGGATTAAAAAATATGATGCCATTACCACTATACTCCACTATGTTGTCTCCAGGGCCATGGCTATGAAGTTAGTTTCTCTTCCTGGAAAGGGCCATGTTTCTGAATGGGGATGTACAGTCATGCATTGCTGTACATTTAGCATTCCTGATCCCGGCCATTAATTGCCAGATATGATTATAAAAAAGCCATAGCAATGGGGCTTCCCTGGTGGCGCAGTGGTTGAGAGTCCACCTGCTGATGCAGGGGACACGGGTTCGTGCCCCGGTCCGGGAAGATCCCACATGCCGCGGAGCGGCTGGGCCCGTGAGCCATGGCCGCTAAGCCTGTGCGTCCAGAACCTGTGCTCCGCAATGGGAGAGGCCACAACAGTGAGAGGCCTGCGTACCGCAAAAAAAAAAAAAAAAAAAAAAAGCCATAGTAGGGGTACGTGTTATGGTTGTTTCCAGTTTTATTTTATTTTATTTTATTTTTTGGCCACACTGCACGGCTTGCAGGATGTTAGTTCCCCGACCGGGGATCCAAGCGTGGAGTCCTAGCCACTGGACCGCCAGGGAATTCCCCTGCAGTTACTTCTTGATAATGGCTTATAATCGTGGGTATATATTTCACATATAATTATTACAGTTTAAAAATCATCTACACATAGGAGTTTCTAACGGCTCTGGTCTCAGGATAGAAAAGTCTCAGATTACTACCCAATGCGATATGCCTGTTAACTAGAAAACTGTTTCTGTTAACTACCTCTCCTGTAGCATTTTCCAGCTTAGAAAGTGCTTTGGCTTGTGTTGGTCTTTACAATTGCCTTAGGTGTTAAGCAGTTGCTATTGTTTCTGTATGAAAGATGAGCATGTAGAAGCTTGGAGGAGTTTTTTTGTTCAAGATGAGACAGGTGGAATAGAAGTTGGTTTTAATTTTCCTAAATCTGTAGCAGTGTTTTCAAATTTTGTGTAAAATGTTTCTGAAGTGATTTTAAAAGGCAGTGCCCTGGGCCTCTGTCCCCACCAAGGGTCTGATTCAGTAGGTCTGGATAGGGCCTAAGAAATAGCCTTTCAAACAGGCGTCCTGAACTGTGATGTTCCAAATGGTCCGAGGGCCACACGTTGAGAAACATTGGTCTAGATGACAAAACCCTGACTGTTTAAAAGCACAGAATCTGGTGTTCAGGTCTCATCCTAAGGCTGATAGGGAGCTAGGAGAGGCAAACATGATCAGATTGGTGTTTCAGAAGGACTGCTCTGGCTGTTGTGTGGACAGTCAAATGGAGAGGGATCTGACTGGGAGAGGGAGACCATCTGGCCGTTCTGCAATCCAAGAGAGAAATGACTATGGCTTGGGTTGGATGGTGATGGTGATGAGCTAAAGAAAATGGGTTCAAGAAAAGTTCAAGACATGGGCCTGACCAGGCTTGGTGATCTGTTAGTATGGGGACAGTAAAGGATATGCAGAACTCATGGTTCACTCCTGGATTTTAGGCTTGGGCAAGTGGGAGGATGGTGGTGATTTACCAAGACTGGGAGCACAGGGGGATGGGATTGAGGACATGTTGGTGAAGGCCTGTGAGGAGTGCTTTGCATGTAATCACCACTGATCATTTCATGGATCCAGGAAATTTCTTCTGTTTTCAGAGCCCTTCCTCCTATTACTGTAGGAAGAAGAGTCATGCACAAATCAGCAGCGCTCTAAATTGGTGGCGAGGCCAGATTTTGAAGGTGGGATTCCATTAGTTAGCCAAGAAATGAGATAGCTGGCTTGGGAGGGAGTGGGGCTAAAAATCCTCTCTAATATCTTCTCATCAAATAGAGTTTAAGGGGCTTCCCTGGTGGCGCAGTGGTTGAGAGTCCACCTGCTGATGCAGGGGACACGGGTTCGTGCCCCGGTCCGGGAAGATCCCACGTGCCGCGGAGCAGCTGGGCCCATGAGCCATGGCCGCTGAGCCTGCGCGTCCGGAGCCTGTGCTCCACAACGGGACAGGCCACAACAGTGAGAGGCCCGCGTAAAGCAAAAAAAAAAAAAAAAAAAAAAATAGAGTTTAAGAATGAAGTTGTCTGATCCAACAGAAAGTCCTCATCACAAGGGTGTGAGTGTTTCACCATAACTTTATTCAGGTCCTCCTTTTGTCAGGAGATGGATGATGAGACCCAGAGAGGTGAATCGTAGTTGGTAGAGCTAGGAGTAGAACCTGGGACTCAGAGCTGTGTCTGGTGCCCCGACCAGCCATTCATATTTGTTAGGACCCTTGTCATCAGATCACGTGAGCCCCAAGCTAGCCCTGTTGGATGCCAAAGCATATGCATGCAAATAAGGCAACTGAACAGTTTTGGTTCTTTTCGTTAAATCAGACCAACCAGTATTTTGGCTTATGGGTCAACAATGGCATACAGACCAACCCAAGTCTTTTGTGTGAAATGGACATTTTGGTTTTCAGGTTCTGCGCCCTAGAGGGCAGAGTTCTGTAAGTCAGCAGCCCCAGGTGCTGGTGGTGTCCCACCACCAGCGTGTCCCTCTGAAGGCCAGAGATTTGCTGCTCCTAGTAGTGAGCTGTTCTGAGTCATAGGGTTGCGACTATGTATGTCAGGGTATCCTGGTTTAAGGCAAAACTTTCAGCACAAAAGGCTGTGTTGTTAAAAAAGGAATTGCTCCCCCTGCCAGCCCAACATCACCACCAAACAAAAGAAAACATAACCTTCAACCATGGCAACATCAAATTCTCAAGCTTTGGAATTGAAAGAGCATTTCAGGTGTTAACAAAAAACAATCCTTTGTAGTAGAACTTGCTGAAGTCACAATTGTTTAAACAGGCCAGTGTACCACTAACAAAGTCCTTACTTAGGATTGAGTAACCCAAGCCATTTGTGCCGCCCCCCCCCCGGGTACCCCAACTTGCCATCTGTATTAGTTAAAATATCTAGACCCTGGATCTTTAGTAGCCAGAGACCATGATTATATTTGCATTCTTAACATGGGTGTGATTTTTATGTTGATTTTAAGTTGGACCAGATGGAGTCTGTGATACAGCTTTGGTACTGCTTCATAAATACAGTACCACTTGATGTTCCAAAATGAAATAATGAGTAAAGGCAGCTAATGTTGTTTTGCCCTCAGCTTCTCCAAGAGACGAGATTGTGTTTTGTGTCCAAATGGAAACCACTGCTAGTTTGGCGCCGAGTGACCAGAGATGGGGGAATAGCCTGGTCACTTGGAGAATTAGACACAGGATTCATTTCATTCGCACTGCGCTTTCTGCTCTCTGGGCAAAGGAAATCAGAATTCATTGTGCTTTTGTGTCCGTGGTGTTCATCAGCTAGCTGTTTTGTTGAGTAGCCTGTTGTGCAGGCTTTTACAGTAACATCCTGGTGAAAATGAACACACCATATAGCTGTTACCCACTGTGAAGTTTAACGTTGAATCAGAAGAGCGAGGAAATGGAGATGGAAAAGCTCTGTACTGGTTGTTGTCAAGGTGTTGCTGTGTGCGCAGTGTCACATGCAGCACTGCTACTAAAGACCCTTTTAATTAGAGACCCCACCCAGTGAATTGGAGATGAAATTTCACGCTGAACTCTGGAAGTCTGACTGCATAGGCTGAATGTGGGGAGCACAGAAAAATGTTGAGAATGGGAACTACTTATCTCTCTACCTATTGCATTGCCAAGTTCCATTTTTCACTCAGTTTAAAAATATGTGGATCTTTATTTTAACTAGAATTTTTTCCTCTAAATTAACATAGGATTATGAAAATGATACTTATATATTAAATGGTAGAGGTCCTGATACTTGATGTAATATAGAATTTATTTGAAATAGGGCTAAATATAATACCATATTTTATAAGCAAACCTTCTTTATACATTTTTATTCCTCATTTTCATAAATAATTACCTGCATTTTCCCCAGAATTCTTCTACCACCACCCCTAAAAAGGAATTCTTTTGAATTATATCTTTGTTGATAACCCGTTATTAAAGTTTTAGATATACATTTTTTAATTTCAAAACTATACAAAACACAAAAATGCAAAGTAGTCAGGGGTGTTTTTTGGTGTTCTTGGCTTTATAATATAAGTCTAATATAAATCATCTGGATCTGCTGCTTGTTTTGAGGGTCTGTTGGTCTTTTTTTTGTTGTTGTTGTTCCTGATAAATTGTTTTCAGGCTGAAGCACGAACTTGCGCGTCTGAATAAAGGTGGAGAGAATTTTTGCATTCAGAATATACCCACTTGAAAATTGGAGATTATTAAGGAAATGACAGGCCTGGAACTCTTAGAAGCATGAATGTTAAACCAAAAGTGGTGTAACCCCTATATATGTGTATTTCTGTACAGCTAGCAACTCTGAAGAGTTTGATTTTTTTTTTTTTCCCCCTCCTGCAGCATTCTGAATGGGTGTGTTAAAGTAGTTGGAAACTGCTACAGTAGAAGCCTAGTCCATTAATCATCACGTACCGGAATAGAGGGAACAGAAAACAGCTCACTGGCAAATGTAAAGAGGAACTGGGCCTCCTTTCACGTGTTGGAGCCTTAGAGGTGGCCGTCCAGCTCCTTGCTCTGTGACCTCCTGGCCTTAGGTGAAGGAGGGCCCTTTCTCTTTACAGTCCTTCCTGGCTCCATCAACAGCATTTAGGAAGCGCCCTGTGGCCTGTTACTGACAAGAGCTCTCTCGGGAGAGCCGTGCCTTCATTCCAGCTCTCTGGGTTTTCCACAGGGTCTCAGGCCATCGATTTTATTGTCTGTACTCTTTTAGGTATTGCTTCCATTTTTGTCATCTGCCTGCTCTTCCTATGCATTGTAGATGATCTCATCCATTTTTACAACTTTTTTTTTTTTCCTTTTGGTTTTTGGTAGGCCTTCCCCTAAAAGGAACGGGCAGTCCACGTAGGATAAGGATATGGCTCTGGAGCCAGACCGCCCGGCTGCATATCCAGTTTCATCCTTAGCGTCATGCGACCCTCAGCTGCTCTTTACCTAATTTTTCCATCTACAAAATGGAGGTGGTGGGTAATCCCACCTTATAAGGTTATTGAAAGATGAAGCAGGAAAACGCAGCTGTCCCTGGAGCATAGCCTGTGCTTAACAACAGTAAATGTTAGCCTTTGGGTTTTTTTTTTTTCCCCCTAAAATCCTGTTGTCTGCATTTCTCAGATTTACATTTCGACCTGTACCTCTGGCTTTCTTTTGTTTGTAGCTGGAGGCAAAGCTTATCTCACTCCAAGTTTCTCCCCGGTCAACTACCTCATCTCTTTCCCCTTAAGTATTTTCTTTTGTGGTAGATTCTCCTATCTCTCCCATCATCCAAGGTGAGAATTCTTTAAGCAACTCTTGTTCCATTTTTATATATAAATCACCACGCAAACTTTTCTTAAAATCTCTTTTCCAGTTATCTGTCCAGATCACTTATGATCCTCTTACTTATAGTTTTACCCAAGGCAGCGTACGTTAGTGGTTGGAATTCTCAGGTTTGGAATCCGACAACACTTTGGTAGATCTCAGCCTCTCCCACCTCCTAGCTGTGTGACGTTGTACTAGTTACTTAACCTCCCTAAGCTTCGGGTGCCTCTGGGAGATGAAGGTGTTATCACTTCACAGGATTATTGTGAGGCTTGAATGAAGTCCTGTCTTTGAAGTTCCTGGCAGAGCCCCTGGCCTGTAGAAGTGTTCAGGCACTCAGCTGTTACTGTTATCCTCCACCCTAACTGGTCTTCGTCTCTGTTCCTGCTGTTGGTTCAGAATGACTTAGCAGAACTGTTCCTTACCTACTAGGTGATTTTTTTTAATGACTCCAAGAACTTATATTGGAACTGACTTTAGAGGTTTTTAAACCATTCACCTTGACCAAAATCAAAGCTACTTTTTATTAAGTGCCGGTCGCACGTGACATCTAGTTTTTACCACTCGGTGCAGTCAGGTGTTGCTGAGGCTCTGAGATTAAACACATTTCCCTAAGCCCTCCCAGCGAGGAGCGCCATGACTGATACTTGAACTCTGCCCATTCCTGTCCCAAACTTCAGATTTGTCATTATAACAGATTGCTTCCACAACCCCCTGTATAAAATGCAATAAAATAGAATATGAAAAAATAAAAAAATAAAATTCCTTGACGTATGTTTCTCAGCCAGTAGTTGAACAGGTATTTCCAGTGACTGGGAACCCCCTACTTTGCAAGGTAGCCCATTTCATTGCTGAATAGTCAGGTTAAATACTTCTGTGTTTCGTGCTGAAACCTGATCCCTCTATCTTCTCTCCATTGATTTTTTTTTTTTCTTTAAGAAATACAGAGAACCAGTCTAACTTCTTTTTTACCTGATAGTCCTTTAAACCTTTAAATATTTGAACGTAACTGTTGCGTCTCCGTCTCCCATTGTTCTCCTCTCCCCCGCACGAAGGACGAGTTTCTCCATTCTGGTCCCTTTCGTTTTGGAAATGAACGGTAACTACCCATGCTCTAGACACCATGCATACCAAAAGCTCGCCGTCCCAGCTTTACCCCTCTGGACTCAGATCTAGGATGCTTCACTGTCTTGGTAGCCCTGAATAGGGTTAGGTTTTCCTTAAACAGCTGTAGAGGTGCCAATGGAGAGCTTTGATGTTAAGTCAGTCTACCGTGAGTAGTGAGCCTGGCTCTTTGTTTCAAAGGTCATTCATTCTTGAATTAAGTATTTGTAGAGTACCTGTATGTTAGCTCCCCCCAAGGCCTCCTTATTGGTCTTTCTCCTCCTCAGTCTCTTGAGGTCGTGGGCAAGGCTGGGAGAAGGCCCTTTAGATTTGGTTTCTCTCCTCCATGGTCTCTGCTATTGTTAGGAGGACAATCCTGGTGTTTGAGAGCGCATCAGAGACTTTTGCCTTAATGAAAAAGTTTGGGGAATTTTATTGTTTTCTCGTGAAAATAGCCTACAGAAAAATCTAGAGCACTGGAATACTTTAAAAGCAAATTGAATGTTTATCTTCTTATAGCTATGAAGACTCCTAAGTGTCAAATAATATTTTGTAATCAAATTCCTGACAGCAGCATTATCCAGGCTTCCCATGCAGTGTTGTGGGGTATTAGGAGCAAGGTCAGTGCAGCGGGACTGCCTGGCTTTGAATTCCAGCTTTGCTGCTTCCTGTCAGTGAGACGTTCGTTTCCTCACCTGCTACAGTGGGGTTAATAATAGTTCCTGCCTCATAGGGTTGCTGTTTATCACTACAAAGCACTTTAGAACACTGGCAGGTAATGTATGCTTCCAAAATGCTGTTATCGTGGCTGTTTTATCATTTGAGGTAATAGTTTTCATTTCCTCACCCAGAAGAAGAAATAGTCATGACATAAACAGATGTTCTTCAGAAGGCAACCCCATCTTCAGTAAGCTACTTTTAATTTTGGGGAGACACATAACTAAACGTTTTTACTATACTCTACTATTAGAGAACTACCTGGATCCACCTTGTTTTTCATGGAATTTAGTGTCCCCAATCTTTAAGAACTGTTGGAAATGTGTTCTCAAGTTGTCCTTTGTTAGGGTTAGAAGTGCTTTCTTGTACCGAGATTGCGGGATTCCCGCTACTAAATGTTTAATCGTGCACAGAAATGCGTAGTGATGCCACTTGTCCCCATTACAGACTCACCCCCTGCCCTGCAGTGGGAGCATCAACCCCACTTGGGTGTCTGTTTCCCAGTTAGACATTCTGGATGGATTGGTCTCAGTGTGCCGGCTTCCTGCTCTCTGAGGAGTTGGAGTGACCAGGGAAACTGATGCTGCTTTTGATATAATGATCTGAGGAGCCCCGAGACTATTTCAGTTATAAACTAGGGGAAGTGGTAAATAACTGAACGCACTTTCTGGTATTGTTGAGAGTAATCTTGGCTTACGATAGCTTTAGCAGTGGGTCTAGCGATTCAAAGAAGACTGTGTTCATTTACTTTCAATTGAATACATACTGTGGTCATTTTTCACTACAGGGTGTTTAACAGTTGGTTTCGTCCTTCCTTTTAAATTGGAGACACTTGTACAGAGGACCCCTTTTTGTTCAATACATTGTAATTTGTTCACTCAGTTGGTTTTATACAGTACCTGTCACTGAAGATTATGTCCCTGGTTTATTGAGTACCTGCTATATCTAAAGCATTCTGCCCACACCATAAGTAGGATGAGCAGGACACAGTCTCTTTTTCCTGGCAAGGTGGGGGAAAGACAGGAATGTAAATAACTGATTATAATGTAGGATGGAGTAAGACAAGCCTTATAATTGAGGTTCAGGCAGGAGGCCGCATGATCAGATCAGTTATTTGCAGTTAGGAGGCCTGGTTATATTTACCTAAGTGGTGGCATTTGAGCCACCAAGTGGTAGGATTTCAGGAGCTAGAGCAGAAGGCTATAATCTCCGCCAGGTGGAGGAAAGAGTGTGGACAAAGGCCCGGATGTGTGGAAGGTCTGTCCAGGCTGGGCCTGGGGTTCCCTAGACCAGGCTGAGAGTAACTCCTTGTAGGGTCTGGAGAGCCTTGCTTTGGAGATAGATCTTTACGATGAAAGGTTTCAGCTGAGGGTGACTGAAGTCAGATTTGAGATGCTGAAAGACAGCTGTTGACGTGTGCAAGGTGGATGCAGAGGTCAGAGAGGAGTGCCAGACTGACAGTTGGGCCCATGGTGGCCATTCAGCCGTGGTCTGAGGAGGCCTTGAACCAGTGGTCAGGAATAAAAAGGAAAAGATGCATTTGACTGAACTTTCAAAGGTCCAAGTGGCTTAATGTAGTAACTGGTTTACTCTGGGGGAAAGGAAGCTGGAAAAATTGAAAATGACAGGTTTCTAGGGTAAGTGACCGGGAAAACAGCATGCTAATAATTAAGCTTTGAACATGGGAGAAGGACCAGGTTTGAGGGCTGGGTGGGAGACATATAGTAGGGGATTTAGCGACGTGTGATTTTATGGCCTTTACAAGATACCCCCATGAGTATATTCACTGAGCAGTTAGAAATTCTGGCGCAGCAGATAGGAGTGAGAGACTTGGATCTGGGAGTCAAGCCTTATAAGAAATCTCATAAGAAGACCTAGGGAGGGGAGGTCTTTGCCTAGGAGAGTTGAGTGAGAAGACCTGAGGACAGAGGGCTGACACGTGCCTCCTATTTGAGGAGTGAGTGGAAGAAATACTAGAAAGATTAGGGTCCCAGACGAGAGTTCCAGGCCGGATCAACACTGGCAGATGCTATAACCAAGAAGAGGCTTTTGAATAGGATAAGAACCCTGATTCTTATTATTGTTTTGTCTTTAAAAATGTTTTATTGTAGACACTTTCAAACCCCATAAAAGTAAGGATAAAGATATGATGACCCACGGTGTTCCCACTATACAGCTTCAATTATTATCAATATTAGTCTTCCTTTATCTCCCCACCTTTCTGTGGGAGGAGAAGGGAGATAGGATACTTCAAGGCATTTTCAGATTCATGTCATTTCTCCCACACTTTAGTTTGCACTACTTCATGAGGACAGTTAGTTTTCATAAAACTGTAAGTCATTATCTCACCAAAGTTAAAAAAAAAAAAAAGTTAATTCCTCAGTATCATCTAATAAAACTTTTAAATTTAAATAATTTAAAGTCCTTGAAAGCCACATCCGGGATGCCTTTTAATTTCATAGACATTAGATCTCACTCTGAGGGCCCATTTGGGAAATGGACAGAGTGTCTTGAGGAAGAGAATATAATACTCTCTGCAGAAGGGATGCTTCTCCTACACAGCACATGATGGGTTTTGACGGGAGACCGTGTTTTATTTTTTGATACACTTATCCCCTGAGAATAGCAATAGAAATCTAAGGTTGGGCTTCCTGTCCTTAGATCATATGAATTAAAACATATACCCAATGGCACTGCCACAGTTTTGCCACCTCTGATGCATGTACCATCCAGTTCCTAATTCTAGAGTATTGGTCCTCAATCGGGACATATGGTCCTCTCTGGAGACATTTTTGATTGCCATGGCCTTGCGGAAAAGGGGCTACCAGCATCCAGTGGAAAGAGGGTAGGGATGCATAGGACAGCCCCCATAACAAAGGCTTAACCTACCCCAAATACCAATAGTGTAGAGGAATAGCACATTCCTGAGCAGAGCCACCCTTTTCAATCTGCTGTTACATCACATGTGTGTGAACCAAGTTACCGTTAAAAATTTTTCTCTGTTCTTTGGAGAGAGGTTAATGTCCCTGTAGGTGTTTTTCCTTTGATCATCTGCACCCCCTAAGCAGGGTTTGTCCAGATCTTTGAGCCTGCCAAGCTTCATTCTAGGTTTTATTTTCCTTGTGTCTTTGGACTAGAGCAGAACATGGAAGTGATTTGGTTTCTTTGGGTAAGAAATTTAAGGAATGTACTTTCTCAAGACATGTTCACCAGTCTGAACAAAGTTCTCTCTTTGGAAGGAGATAACTTGGGAGTGCCACTGAACAAGTGTGGGGCTTAGTAAATCAAGATATAATGTATATATTTCTTCACCCCGATTTGAAATTGAGCAGTCATTGGTAGTAAATGGGAAACATAAATGAAGTATTTCACCTCCTTTGTTTGCAGGAAATACAATTGGAGCATGCGAAGCAAGCCTTTGTTCAAAGGGACAATGCCAGGACCGGAAAGGTCACAGCCATTGACTTCCGAGACATCATGGTCACCATCCGCCCTCATGTCTTGACACCTTTTGTAGAAGAATGTCTTGTAGCTGTAAGTTGTTTTTTAATTTCTATTGGAGTATAGTTGATTTACAATGTTGTGTTTGTTTCAGGTGTGTAGCAAAGTGAATCAGTTATACATATATCCACTCTTTTTTAGATTATTTTCCCATATAGGTCATTACAAAGTACCGAGTAGAGTTCCCTGTGTTATACAGTATGTCCTTATTACTTATCTGTTTTATATATAGTAGCGTGTATATGTCAATTCCAATCTCCCAATTTATCCTTCCTCCTAGGTTGTAACTTGCCATAATGAAATAGTTTATTCTACCTGGTGTAAGCTCAGTAAATAAGGGATTGTAAGAACAAGTCTTACAGACTGTGTTTAAACACTAACATTTTTTTATTTTCTTAGTGATATCGCATCCATTACCAAACTTACAGAGAGTGCTTTGCCAGTTTTAGTGGGTAGGTTAACTTGTTACCTGGATGATATGGACTATCTTAAAGAAATGTATTAACTGGCTTTTTTAAAAAGGAAAAACAGACATGTAATCACATATTAATTTGCTTTATATTTTGAGGTATGTCAAATGCTGATCTTTGCTTTTACCTGTTCTCCAAGGCAAAGTGGTTTTTGTAAACAGGTAGTGCGCATAGATGTATTTGAGGTGTCAGCAGAACAGGAACTCTAACCCTTGGATTCACTCATTCATTCAGCATGTGTGTGGAGGCGACACTGGCACATGCAGTGGGCGGAGGCTTGCTGTCCTGTGTCGTGGAGCTTCCCTCCTAGTGGATGTCCAGCCACTCTCCTCCTTCATGGACCCTGAGGGTGTCCTGGAACATTCTGTGGTGGTGGTTCCCAAGCCTTGATCACGGAGCTTAAGAATCATCAGGGATAGTTATTAAAAGTGCGGATTCTGAGGTCTCTTCCAAGCCTACCCATTCACCATCCACAGGTGGTAAGGTCCTAGAATCTAATTTCTGAGGCTTCCTAGGTAATTGTGATGATCCCCCAGATTTGGGACCCTTATGCAACGGTAACTCTTCCTTTGTTAATCCCAGGGAGAGGACTTTTTGAGTGTTTTCACCATCACCTGAGTTTGCCCCAATGCTTACCATAAGGGGAGCTTTTCATTCTTCCTCTTTTTCTTTCTGGTCTCTCTTTGGAGATGCGGTGATCTGACAAGGCCTTTTCCACTCCGGCACTGTGTTAATCTCGCTCCTTTTCTTGGCCCCCCCCTTCGCTATCCCAGCTCTCACATCAGCTATTTCAAACGAGTAGTAAGTGAAGATTTATGTGGTTGTTACCTTATAAAGAAGTGCTTTCCTAATAAAAATATTTTGCCTTGTTAGGGAAGGCAAGATATTTGAAACCTCAAACTGAAGTTCCATTCATAATGGACATGCTGTTTTCCTTGTCCCCATGAAGAAATATGGTTTCTTACAAATTCTGCTTATCAGAATTCTGACCAGTCTTAACCCTCATCAAAGTGTATGACATCTCATAATTTTACCATAATATGCTTGTTTGCTAGAAATCCTACCAATATAAAGTCTGTACTTAATGCTGACTTATTACTACTTATAAGCAACATGACAAATCATGATATTAATGTTAGATTGACCACTCTTCTTAGTATGTTTGTGTTAGTATAATAGAGTTTTGCATGTATAAGTATACACATGTGTACATGTGTATAATAGAGTTTTGCATGTCTAAGCTTTTAAGGATTGCTCATTAGATGAAATAAACAAACTTATAAAACATTTCCAATTGAAATTTGAACTCTGTAAATTACTACTGGTTCTGTTGTTATAATCCTACACATGTATTTAGTTTTCTAGGACTTTGTGGAGAGTACAAGTTCTGGTCATGATTAGTTGCAGTTACTTCTAAAAATCATTTATAGCTTTTTTTTAATGTGAAAGAAAAATGCTTATAAACATTTCTTTCTATACATGCTTTCTTGATTACTTCCAAAACTAGCATTTGATGTACATACTTCTGAATCTTCTTCATTCTATAAATGCTTTGTTTATTTTTCTTCTCCCCCCTCTTATTTTCAACTTATTTGAGGCTGCTGGAGGTACCACGTCCCATCAAGTTAGTTTCTCCTATTTTAATGGATTTAATTCACTCCTTAACAACATGGAACTCATTAGAAAGATCTACAGCACTCTGGCTGGCAACAGGAAAGATGTAGAGGTGACTAAGGGTAAGTGAGAATCTGAATTCTTGCCTGCAACTATCTTGGTGAGTTATTATTAGGGTAAAGAAGACAACCAGGAGTTTACGTTATAAATTTTTCTGTCCCACTGACACATATTAACCATATGGTACATGTGTGTTCTCCACCCTTAGATCAGACAAAACAATCTTCAGCACATTTTAAATAAACCCAAGACGGTCTTTGAATGAGGGAACCATGTAAAGTTTCTTAAATGTTTTCAAATCTTACTAAAACCTGAGCTAAATTGGCATCCTCTAAAGTGACCTTCAAAAGTACACAAGGAATTCCATAAACTTACACTGCTGACAGTGTGTGTTGATTGACAATCTCTGATCAAGATATCAGCATTTTAATGGGATTTTTTTTTTTTAAACAGAGAATTCCCTTCGGAATTCCACAGCTTCATTAATATTACGTCCTGGGACCTATGCATATTGAGTTTCATATCTCCTTCCTGGTTTTCCCTGACCCGCAATTTGAATGGCTTCCTGTGTCATTTATTCAAAGCCTTTGGATGACACCAAGGTTTTAGAGTCAATATTAGAGACGCTATTCTGTACACTCTTTCCAGATAAAGGAAAGAACTGCAAAAATTCTTACCCTATTTGGATTGACTTGAATTCTGCGACTGTTAATAATAAAGTTTGGTGATGTTCGCTCATTCCTGTGCCTTGAGTTAATGCTGCATTTAGCGGCTATTCCTTCTTGAATCTTTCCCTTTTAACTCTTTTTCCATACAGAGGAGTTTGTTCTGGCAGCTCAGAAATTTGGTCAGGTTACACCCATGGAAGTTGACATCTTGTTTCAGTTAGCAGATTTATATGAGCCACGGGGGTAAGTTGCTCTTTTTTTTTTTTTTTTTTTTTTTTTAATTAGCTTAATAAAGGGAGGTTAGGTGGGGTAGGAGGACCGCAGCAAACCTGGAGAAAAAGAAGCCATATTAAAGATGACTCTGAAATATGGGAAACAAGAAAAGAAACGTTTTAAAATTCCATAATGTAAATTTTAATAAATTTGTATTTTGTTGTTGCTTGTGTTCGCTTTTCCCTCTAGACGTATGACGTTAGCCGACATTGAACGGATCGCTCCTCTGGAAGAGGGAACTCTGCCCTTCAACTTGGCCGAGGCCCAGAGGCAGGTGGGTAACAGGGAGCACACTTG
This sequence comes from Monodon monoceros, assembly GCF_005190385.1. Taxonomy (NCBI): domain Eukaryota; kingdom Metazoa; phylum Chordata; class Mammalia; order Artiodactyla; family Monodontidae; genus Monodon; species Monodon monoceros. The sequence goes on from NW_021703776.1 coordinate 46,164,123, forward strand.
CTTCCTGGTGTTTCTTTGATAGGGTCACCCAACCCCTTTTCACGTGCAGTTGCCTTTTGGACACTGGTCTCTGACCTACCATTTCTTTGTTTTCCACCAAAAATCCAGACCATTTCAAAAGGCTGGAAAGAAATTACTTAGAGATGTTCTGAGAAACAGATAATTGGCATTTGCTTTTCCGGTGAAAGGTGGGGTGATTTCTTAACCGCCTTAGAAGCCTAACCCTTCCAGAAGAGGCAGAAGATCTTCTTCCCTCAATCTTGTGCTGGGAGAGGTGGGACTGGAGTCCCGTTTTGGTGTCACCGTCCCAGTGTCGTGTTGTGAAATGAAAGCTGGGCTCTGCCCCACAGAGAGGCACTTCATCAGGGCATCGCCCAACTGCCATGCCTGCCGGTTTTCTGAATATCAAAATGAGATAATTTTGTTTAGTCTGGAGTCATAGTTTGAAGGCTTTTAGACCTATTTTCTTTGTGAAAGGACTCATAAGTTATGTGGAAACAATTTGAGGAATGCTAAATTTTATTTTATGGTTAACAGAAACCAACCTCTTGAATTTGTGGAAGTCAGAAACCGAAGACCTGGGACCTCTTACATTTAACTCTTACTTGGCTTTCTATAGGTCAGGGTTATAGAATAAAAGCCTCCAGAGCATGTGTTGTGCTTACATGGTGTTTGTAAAATAAATCCACTCACAGACAAGCGTCGTTTTAGAAAAATACCTCCTTTAAGGCAAAGCCATCTCCGAATCCTGTGAGACTTAACAGTTTTTGGCTGGGAGCTCCGGGTCTGTACAGAGACGCCAGTTTGACCACAATGGGTTGATGCGGGCTGCATTTTTAGGACGGGCAGGCCTCGGGCCAGGACGCCCTCCTTTCAGCTCTTTCCCACCCGATGGCAGCGGCAGGTTTTGTGTGCAGCATGTAACTCAGAACGGTGGGTGTGCACTCAGTAAACCCTAACTAGGCACCTCTGGAAAACCAGCTGGCTGCCGTTAAAAGAGGAAGCCGATTTCCCCGAGTGCAGGAGAGAGAACTGTATAATCACGTGCAGAGGGGGAAGCAGCTCTGCTCTCCCCCGCTTTGATTTTTAAACAGTGCTTACCAGATGATTATCTCTTCGTCTCTGTGCTACTATCTCCTGTAGAAATTTGGGGATTAAGAAAAAGGAGAGAATTTTTTTTTTAAAGATTCCTCCTGTTCTCCAGCTGGCAGTGGTATCCCACAAGTTTTCCTCTGCGCACTCTGCAGCTTTTGAGAGTTTCAGATGATGGGTGCTTGTGGATCCTGGCCATGAAAGGGTTAGACGAGATTGATGAGATTTATAGCAGGAAATGATTGGCTGCTGCTTAGAGGTTTAGAGCAATGCACTGGGGGCTTGCCTGGAATATTCTTTACTATGTGAACCCCAGTGGGCCTGACAACATCGACAGTCTCAAGCAGTGGAGGTCATCTACCTGGTAGGCTAGGTGCCAACATTTATCCTCCACAGAGTGCGGGAGGAGGAGTCTGTCTTGTGTCGTTTTGTGAGCACGCCACATTTCTAGCTTTAGAAAAGTTAAATGAAAGTCTGGGATTAAATGAAAGTCTACCACTATCACTAACTCATTATTTTGTCTTTGGATGAGTTAGTGATAGTGGTAGATTCCTCCCCACGAACCTATTATTTTCAAAGTATTTTCACTCACTGTTTTGATGCCAGCACCTTTCTAAGTACTGCATATTTATATCCGTGTAAATAAAACAGTGCCTTTCTAACGGATGCATCTGTCAAAATGAAGTTACTATGGTTAACAGATATAGATGGAAATCATCCATCTATACGGAGATAGCGTTGGATGCACCCCATGGAATCTGCAGAAGAGATGTTTTACTTTCTTAAAGATGCATATTTCTATGTAAAGCTGTTTTTCAGTTAAATAACTTTGAAGGAGATTCCAAATTATCTCATTGTATTAGAATTGTGCTACATTGACAGCAACTAAAACTCAGTGGGTTGATAGCTGGGATTGGTCATTATTTTCATTGTTCACCAATCTTAATTATCGTGGTTTTGAAAAAACAAGTGTTACTGAATGTATTTATTCATTCAACAGGTATTTATTAAGCACCAGCTATATGCCACCCTCATGTGACAGCTCTGTGTGACATAAAATTGCTATTTTATTTATGTAGACAGAGAATGGAAATACTCTGAAATGTTCTGGCATCCAAAACACTGTAAGAATAATAGGTCAAAGGAACAATCATAATACAACAACTGACTGGCCTGAAGTATGAATTTAGAGAAGATGGACAAAAAAGGGGAGAAAGTATCAAATCACCTGTAGTACAACCACCTAGTTGTAGCCACTGTAAACATTTGGATATCTCTGGGTGGTGAGATAGCCAAAATGTTAGTGTTATTGTTATATGCATATACATACCGAAATAACTTTTTAAAAAATAGCATAGTCACACACAGTCTTTAACATTGCTTTTAAAAGATTATCATGAAACATTTTAAAAGGTAAAGAAAATCATACCATGAATACCTGTCTACTCACCATATTCTTTTTAGCCTGTTTTTGCTTTATAATACCTTATGAACACTTTTTCTGAGCATCAAATATCTTTTACAATATTGCTTTTTAATGACATACAATTTTGTTTTAAAGCTATAGCATTATTTTTAACCAGTCCTGCATTATTGAACATTTAGGTATTCTCAGAGTTTTTGCTCTTAAAACAGTACTGCTTTTTAATATTCTTGTAGCTTGATCCTTGTTTATATATATGATTATTTTCTAGCCTAACTTTTTATAAGTAGAATTGCAGGGTCAAAGTTCAGGTACATTTTAAGGGTTTTGGTGCGTATTGCCAAGTTTCCCTTCAGTTTATGCTTGATTAAATGGCAGATTTGAGAAGCTCTGTTTTTTTATCATCTCTTACCAGGTTGGATATTGCCATTAAACAAACAAACAAAAAACCCCCCAACCTACCAATTTGACAATTTGATTGATGAAGAATGATGTCTCATTAATGTTTTTAAATTTGTATCTCTTTGATCACTAATGAGAATTGAACATTTGAAAATGGGTTCATATTCATAACATTTTGGGGGCACATAACAGCTTTCATTATATTCAAACTTGATTTTAAAAATTAATAGCAATAATTACTTTTTATTAATAAGAACTTACAAAATCTAATCATACCTTCCTCTTTGACATTTTAGTTGTATCATGAGTTTAGAACCCAGTTGTAACTTTTAAAAAATAGTATGTGCTCATTTTTGTTCTGTCTTCCTTTCTGTCTCCTGTTTTCTCACTCTGCAATTCCTGTGCGTGCAAAGAAGAAGGCCACAGTCGATTCATCTCGACCAATTCTCCTACAAATTGCAGAGTCGGCCTACAGGTTTGGTCTGGGTTCTGTTGCTGGAGGTGAGTCATGGATGAGTGCAAATTTTTCATTTTTGTTATTCCTCTTTTTCCTCTGATTTTCCACCTTGAAATACTGAAGGACAAAGCCTCCTCTGGTCTTTCCCTGAGCTAGTTACCAGTCTGTATCTGTGTGATAGGATAATAGCAAAGGGAACTTTTTCCTCATACCTACGTCTGATCAGGGACTTAGAAGTGACTTTTTTCTATTATTTATCTGCAGACAGGCTTTCTAGAGACAGGTTAATAATGAGGTTAGGCTGTAGTGATGTGCTTTTTAAAATTTGAACTGTCTGTGATATCCTTTTATCGGGAGAGACTTGAATGAAAATCCACAGTTATTTATTAAGGGTGTAGAGAGTTTTAAAACTTATATATACAAAATTTGTTTTTTTCTTCCACATCTTCTCTTTGATGTTAACCAACTCCCCCTTTCCTCTGACCTTAATTTCTTCTGAAATATTGTTATTCCTTGATTTTAGCTGTTGGAGCCACTGCTGTGTACCCTATCGATCTGGTAAAAACTCGAATGCAGAACCAGCGATCCACTGGCTCTTTTGTGGGAGAACTTATGTATAAAAACAGCTTGGACTGTTTTAAGAAAGTGCTACGCTATGAAGGCTTCTTTGGACTGTATAGAGGTTAGTGCCATGTGCTAAATTCATGAAAGGGGAAATAGTAGTCAGAGGTTTGGTTTTTCCATCTGAATGCCTGAAATGTATTAGAGAGACTGTGTTAAAATGGAAATACAGCAGATTCTCAATTATCCATGCTAATGGGCGTAGGCTGGAGGCATCTAGGGCATGGCTAATCAAAACAGCCCATAATCTGAAAGCCATTTATATTGCTCTGCCATATGTTTTATTTCTTAAAAGTAATTATTTTCATAACCATCTCTAGTGAGTTTTTAAAAGGCTTGTATTGTTTGTGTTCTTGAACTAACTCTACTCACCACCTAACAGGGAAAGGCAGCTGGGGGACAGGACAGAGCCTACTTGGGACTAATGATTCTCCTTGAATATTCCACAAAAATGTCTATCAGGCCAGCACCCAGGGGTTCAGTGCAGCGCTCGTTCCTTGACTGTCTCTTTCTGAGTTAAGGTTGCCCCTTTCCCTTCCTCTGACTCTGAACCCAATGGAATTGATTCACATACCACTCTAGCCAGGCAGTCCTTTTCTATCCAGCTGCTTCTGTAATCATCTAAGGCTCATTAATCAACAAGAACAGTAGCAAGAAGTATGTCATCACAAATGGAAAGGATCCCACAGACCCTGACTGCTTGACCACCGGCACTGGCCTAAAGGACATGACTTAACTTCCCAGCCACTCCCTCTGTGATTGCCTTCTACAGAGAGAAGAGAAGTAACTGTATTTGCATCAGCTAAAATCCAGTATCGTGAGGCAGTTCCAGCTAAGCCACTTTGCCATTTGGCGACTGCAAAGCTGACGGGGTCTTCCCTCCCTTCCCCTACTAGGAGATAGTATTTAGTACTCTGCAGAGACAGACCTTGAAGCCGTGTAAGCAGCCGTGTAAGCCTGTGCCTCTAGGCCTCTTCTGCCATCTGCTGATTCTAGTCTTCCTCTTAAGCACCCAAGTTAAAAATAAAACAACAAAGACCCCTCTTGAAATCTCTCACCTTAGAAATGAGGAGGTTTCAAACCCCAGAGAAGTTCCATTTTGCAGGTTCTTTTGTGTAGGGAGATAACCTCCATCAAAGGCCTTTTGATCTTTCCTCTGCCCTCTTTCCCTCACCCCCTGCGTCTTCTCACAGTTGGGAAGGTCTTTGACCCCAGGTGATTGATGATGACCCTTACAGGGTCACTGCCTTTCATTTGAAATACTTTTCCCTCCTGGTGACAACAAACCTCGCAAATGAAATGTCTCCCGAAATGTCTCCCGGAGTAGTACAAGGTTAATGTCACAGTTCCTGCTTTGCAGTGATTCAGGCAAAGGCTACTACTACCTGTTCATGTGGGTTGTTTTCTGTGGGCAGAGCTTTGAGCCTCAAACCGGACAAATGTCCCAGCCTTGGCATTGCTTCACACACTACTTTTATGGGCTTCCCTTGGTGTTGGATTAAACGTCAAGGGTGCCTTTAGAATTGTGAGAAATAATTTTTGTCCTGCTGAATGCCTTTAACGTGCTTGTTTTGACCTGGTTTGTTTGAATTTTGAGTCCCTTCTCTTTCCTCTTTGACCACACCTGGTGGGTCTTGATTCTTGGTTGCATCTGGAATTCCTTCCTCAACCTATCCTTTTGACCCCATGGACAAAACAGCTTAAAGCGTACCTGAGTAGTGAGCTACTGTGGGCCGTCCCGTAAACCTCATGCTGTTTCAGTTATATCAGTGAGACTGGCAGAACTGGTTTTAACTCCTCAGGGATGGGGAGTAAGCCGGCCTGTCAGGCAGACATGGAGGCTCCCTTTGAACACCAAAGAGGCAGCCCCTCATCCTTTTCCTGGTTTAGAAAGAGCCATTTATCTAACCTGTTTTGGGTGCCTGATCCCTAAGGGGTTCTCTTGTCAGAGGATGATAAGTAGAGTGTGAATATAAGGTGATTAGTGCTAGGAGTCACCTGTCTTCATTTCTCCCTGACTTCTTATCTCTTCTAGTAGACAATTTTAGAGCAAAAGATGTGCTATAAAGCTTTGTTTAGTTTCTGTTTCGTAATTTGGATCTTGAGAGCAAAGAGGTGATTGGCAGTTTAGGCTTTTGAAAAAATGATATATGGTCTTGCTTCATAAATGAATTATTCCTATTCTTGATTGGTTGGGGACTAATTCCCTTTAGTGCCTTGCACATAGTCATTGATTAATAATTGTGTGTAACTGTATATTTGTAAATGCTTATCATTGGACAAGAGAGGGATCAGATGAAAACGGGAAACTATCATTACCAGCCAAAAATTATAATAGAAACAAAAAAGACCCCAACTATTTCTGAGAATCAGTATTCTAACCTTCGTGTAGAAGGTCAGGATATAAAACACCCAACATGTGATTCTTTGACGATAAATTTCTTATTAAATGTAATTTTGTTTAAAATTTTAATATTCCAGGGGAAAACAGTTAAATTTTAATTCTGAGAATTTAGAATTGCTGCTGTTCACACTCCACCTAGCAATACTTGAGAAGGTGACAGAGTACATCTCTAATTTATAAACATGTTTCAAAATATTGAGCCTGTTTTTTCCTATTATGGAATTTTGCTTAACATGTAATTTTTCTGCATCAAGACATATATAATTGCTAATATTTCCCGAAGAGTATAATTTGGGAATGTTGCATAAGTAAGTTCTCTCCCCTATTGTAAAGCTATCTTTATGTATATTTGGAGGAAAAGTTGGCAGTTGGCCCTGAAAGAAGGTGCTTGCAGCATGCATCCTTATTACAAGGTTAATGTAGCATCGCTCTCCCTCTCTTTTTTTTTCTTTCTTACAACAAGAATACGGAACTCTAAAGGAAGCGGTTTTGTATTTAGAAATAGTTCCCTGTGGAGCTCCGAGAGCGAAGGCTCTTTTTGAAGAACTCATTCGGCGCGAGTTGTTTTCCTCTGTCCTTTCTCTGGCAGTTGCCAGCATCTGTGCGCAGTCCTGGAAGTTATCCCATCATAAGCAGGGACCACATTTGAATCACGGCCCCGTCATCAAAAGGTGACAACAGCTATGGGGATTTTCAGCACTGTCTTCAGTTGATGCTGAGTCCTAGGAATTTTAGTGTTGTGAGTTGGTAAGGTCTTCTCTCCATGTTTCTGTGCAGCTCCCTGCTTCTTTGTCTCTCAGAGCCTCTTATCTTTGGGGGGTAAGTTTGGTTGTTAGAAGTGATCCCCTTAGAAATCCTATGAGACTGACTCTGCAACCCTTCTCTATAATGCAGACTACTTTCTTTACAAGAAAATTATTGATTTTCCTAGGTTTTTCTGTCATTTTTGAAATTCAGACCCTTTAGGCTAAGTCTATCTGTATCACAGGAAATAACACCCAAGAAAATCCAGATCTCCCTGAAGTCACTTGTAAAAGTCTTCCTCTATTTCCTCCCCAGTCTCCAGATTGATTTAATGCACTTAGGTGTTTAAAATCCTTAATGAATTACCTGACAGCTCATTTGGTTTGAATGAACTACATGACCAAACGAGTCAGTTATTGGCTAGCTGTAGACTTGGCATATCAAAGAGAAACAATTGATTGGGTAATCATCCATAATTAAATGCTCTTAACGTTCCAGGAATAACTAATTTCTGCCTCTAAATTTTTGCTACACTCTCCTCTCTCAGATGCTTCAGGTAATGAGATGAGTACCCTTAGAAATTGGAAAATGTTATGGGGAGGGAGGACCACGGGGAGAAAGATGGATTCAGGAGAAATACTTCCTAAAGGAAGGTTTTAGTTTTTATTTCTGTTCATGGGAAAAAAAAAGAAAATCTGCCAGAAAGGGAAATTAGATCACTTTGTGAATTAAACTTAATTTGGAGTACTACTTAGTCTTTGAGGCAGTTGGCAAAAAAAAAAAAAAAAAAAAAATTTTTTTTTTTTTAATCAGCCCATTGACCAGGCTTGCAGAGTTTTAAATGTGTCTATTTCGGGTTGTCTGCGTGATGCAAAAGCAGTCGTCTCCCATCCTGGAATGTTCTCAAGGTGACATCTAGAGGATATTGTGGCGATATCTCAGGAAGTTTTGTCAGATAGCTAGTTTAAGCTATGTCTCTTGGGTGGTTAATGGTTCTGTAGAAGGCAGTATCCAAATTATGTGGATCCACAGTGAGATTCCTTCTTGCTTAATTCTTGTAGATAAAAATAAGTTTAAAAATTCTATCACCAAAATAAAGCACTTGGAGGTTGTACAAGTCTATTTTGCATAACTAAGGAAGCCATGCATCTTGGCACAAACCACAGTGAATCTGTACACTGCACTGAGTCATGGTGTCCATTCATGTCCACCAAAGCTTCTAATGAGTGCAGAATGGTTTGGTTTAGGTCTTATTTTCCTGGCCAATTTCTGCACATTTTCATTTAGGGTGTTAAGTTGTGAGTAGATCAAAAAGCAGGTATTTGGTTATAGGAAATCAAGTGAAAATGAGCAAAAGATTTGGACAGTTCCTGAGCTGGGTAATCAAATCTCCAGAAATCTACCGTGAGCACAGAGCATTAAAAGGGGAGACTAAGGTGACACAGACTTGGAACTAAAGTGGGTGGGAGTATCGTCAGAGGCTTGAGAGGGCTGGATGAGAAAAATGATGAGCTTAGAAAATTGGGAAAGATGGAACTAGACATAACCTGGAGAAGAGAAGATTAATTAGTGAACGAATTAGTTCTAGGCCTCAAGAATGATAATTTATTACCAGCTATGGCCAATGCTGAGACTGAGACAAGGGAAATAGATTAAATCTCAGCAGCAAGGAAATTTAGATAGAAGAGAAGATAACCAAGACCCCGGAAGTTGCCATATACTAGAGTGAAAACCTGAAGGAGGAGAGGGTGTGATTCTTCTTCCCAATGACCTTCACTTCTAGAAATCCTCCAAATAGAGGAGTCACAGGAACCAAGGTTTTTCTAGACCATAACAGTATCATTCCGTCATGCTTTAACAATCGGTCTCCCAAAGGCATCTCCTGAGCCATAGCTAAAATAATAGATGGTTCTTGACATTTTGAGCAAAAATATTTAACCCAGATAAACAAGCATTTAAATCTTAATATCTGCCATGCCCCCAGCTCCACTGTACACTCAGCTTGGAGTGATATCCTGAGAGCTGGTGGAAATCTGGATAGTAACAAGGGCCATGAAAGGGGATAGTGTAGTTGGGAGAGGAGGGGCGTGCCTCATGTTTGGGGGCTGTGTGAGTCAAAAGCAGACAGACACAGGGGACGGGAGGGGCGGGGAGGGGGGGTGGGGGGAGAAGAAAGCTTGAACAAGTGAAGAGAGAAGGCCATGGAAATAGGAGCAGGAAGAAAAGCTGTGAGGCAGGGCACACAGGGTGCTGATAGCTCCAGAATAAAGGTTAATCTGATGTTGAAAGCAAGGAGGTCTCTCTGGGAAGATAGGGACAAGTGTAGGGGCCTCCGTGGTGAGGTCAGGAGGCTAAGAATTTAACATTGGAGGGGTCGCCTCTGGGTTGAAACTAGATAACATAGAAAAGTGCTAGATGTGGTTTCAGCTACAGCAATAGGAGTATTTTCTGCATTAATATCCCCTACCAAGCTCTACTGCCTGTCTCTGCCCTGGACTCCTTGGACGCTGTCTTACGTGCTTTAAGCTACCTTTCTCAGGGCTGGGCTGGCCACTCTTGAACTTGTTTTCTGTCTGACCTGAGACAGAAATGCTGCTTGAATGATGGGTTTCTCCCTTGCTGTGGCCCGACATCATCTGTGCCCCTCCGTGTCTTGTCCATTGTGGTCTGTTGGGACAGCTGCCGCATGGCGGTTACAGTTGTTCGTGGACCCTCAGCCCGGCTTCTGACCCGCTGCTTTCTCTGAGCCTCGTTCCCCAGTTGAGCCCTGACTCCCACTTGTCCACCAGGTTATAGTCTGCAGCTCAGCTCTGCAGGTCAGTGCCTTCTCCTGTGAGAGCCTCATATTCTCTGGAGAGAGAGACGTGGAGGCAGATGTGCGTGCCCACCACATAGCCGCCCTCCTCTTACTGTGTGAAAGGGCCCAGCCCTGCAGCCTGCTAGCCCAGCGTGAGCCGGCACCCAGAGAAAAGTTTCAGAACATTCTGGGCTGGAAAGAAATGCCTTTGCTGGCGCCATAAATCCACTAGAGTGCACAGGGAAAAGCTGAGCACTCCAGGGCCAAAGAGCCCTGCTTTGGGAGGCATCACGGACCCGAATTCAACTCAGTGCCACAGCACGGTCACCAAATAGTGACGGACTTGGGAGAAGCTGCTTAGCCTCTCTAGAGCCCAGTTTCCATGGAAGAAGGGGAGGATAGTGATGCTGATGAAGGTGAAGAACAGCAAAAAGACACCTCTGTAGTACTTACTATGTGCTTGGCACTCTTCTGAGGGTTTTGTATATATTAACTTGTTTCATCTTCGAAACTACCCCATGCACATGGTACTGTGTTTATCCCTATTTTACAGATGTGGAAACTAAGGTACAGAGAGGTTGGGTAACTTAACCACAATTACACAGCTACTGAATAACAGTCAAAATTCAAACCCAGCAGCCTGGCTCCAGACTCCATGCTCTTAAATTGCCCAGCTCTTCTACTCCTCAGGAGAAATTACATGGTAAAAAGTTGCTTATCATCAGAGGTTGAGAACTGGTTTAGTTCTTAACTGAAACATTTTATTTTAGCTTGAAAACATAGTTGAAGGTGTGGTGTTATGTCTGTACTGCTTCCTTATCTTTGCCTAAAGTAAGTGGTGCTGCTAGACACTGTCAGACCGCGTGTGCCCTCGCTGCTTGGCGACAGCTCTTCTAAGGATGGGCATAATGCCATGGCAAACAGCATTGTACTCCTAACCTACTTCCCTAGTTCCTATACTGCCATAGTCACCTAATTCCGGGCTGTGAGCATTATTCAGGATGAATTGCCTGTTGTAAGCAAGAGGATAATCAAGAGTATGCCTTGAACAAATAGGTAGAAAGAAACTTTCATCACCCTTTTTGAATACATAATATAGGTTGTGAACAGTGTCTGGCTCCTTGTATACATTTACTGATATCATTATCATAATAAACCGATGAGTCGTAATTGGCATCCTTGGTTTACTAATGAGGAACTTAGAGTTCAAAGAAGAATGTCCCCAAGATCACTCAGCACAAAAGAGGTGCAGACCTAGGATTCCCGCCTAGGTCTGTCTACCTCCGTGGCCCGTGCTCCAAGCCATTCATTTTGCTGCCGAGCCACTGGAAACAAATAGCTTTAATTAGGCCAGCATTATTAATGAGTTTCTTTCGTCGTCCCTTCTAACTCTGAGATTCTAGAATTATATTTCTAAAAACTTAGTAGCCCTCTGATCAGCACACTGCTCTCGGGAACTTCCTTTTGGGGGTTCTGTGTGAAGCCTACAGTGGAGGTTCGTGGTATGGGCTTAGTTCCCACACCTCCAGCTCAGTTCTTTCTCATTGGGTTGCATGAAGGTTGGGAGTCAGAGGGGATAGTGTGATTTATATCTCAACCCCATGAAATCTCAAGACAAAATACTGTATTAATATTGTACCCTGTAAATCTTTTCTCGCATTAGCAGCCTTCTGGTGAAGTTTGCCAAGGAAGCATTGCCATATGTGCTGATGGAGCTGAACTAAAATGAGAAGATTAGAAAACTAACCACACTAATAAATTTCATTTGAGGCAGTTGGAAAACAGACTGCTGTTTTGACAAGTTAGAAACAACGCACACATCCATTCTCTGTTTCTAATGGTTAAAATGAATTTCCAGAATCCAACAGAAACATCTTGTATTAGAAGCCTAATTTTTCTGCTGAGTTACCCAGACGTCAAACATACATGTGCTTTAAACTCCAGTGTGATGGCGTTGAAGTGCCTTCACCAGACTGGCTGTTTTAAAGCATTACCGAGCCACACTACCCTTCCTCCCTCTGAGGTCAAGGAACCGGGAGGTTTATTGAAATTCCCACCTCTCTGACTTTCCTTGTCCTGCATGTCAGGGCCCCTCCCCTCCCAACGGGCATTTGCCCACAACTAATGGTGTCAAGGCCCACATCTCTCCTGGCTCTCAGATTGTCATCCACAGCTACCCTTTGTTCCCTAGTTTGCCAGGGTTGTCACCACAAGAATGGTACTTAGCCAGTACCTCACTGAGTGCCAGCATCTGGCCCAGGTCTTAGGAATGGATTTGTACTTTGGTTTTGTTCTTACTGGGTTGAAGTTACTCATTTAATACAGTGGAACTCAGGGCCTTAGATTAAATTACTTTAACCTCCTAATTACTCTTCGTGCCTTGGGTCTCTGCCCTTACCATCTGTCCTTCACCTGCCTCCAGAACTTTTTACTTTTTGAACTTGACTCTTTAAAAGCCACCCCATGTGTCTACAGAATTTTTTCCAACCCCCTTAGTGTAGCCTGAGGAGAAGCAGTGCAGTATACCGGCCAGGAGCACCCCCTTAGAGCCAGACCACCTAGGGTTGAACCCCACTGCCCCACCTAACAGCTGAGCAACCTTGGGCAGGCTCCGAGAAGTCTGCCTCAGTTCCTCATCTGTTGATGGGATAAAAATAACATGTGCTGAGTTATTGTTATTGACTACTTGTGGCGTAGATTAAATGTGTTGATTCACATAAAGCACATAGAGAAGTGCCTGGCATGTACTGGCTGTAGTCCTTATCGCTGCTACCATTGTTTATTACAATGTCAGTGTTCTCACCACAGCCTCCAGTGACCTCGCCCTCACCCTGACTGTGCCACGGTCTTGAGAAATTTTGGTGCCTTTTCACGCTCTGTCCCCTCTGCCTGGATCACCTTGCCCTCTGTTCTACTCATGTCTCTCTTCTCCAGTGAACCTCTGCTTATCCTTAAAGAATCAAGTTAAGTATCTCCTCTTCTTTGATGCTTTCCTCCCTCCTGCAGGCAGAATAACTGGTTCTCTCCACTGTGTTCCCATAGTACTTTGGTGCCCCGGGGCTGTGATACTCAGCACTCTGTTTTTAGGTGATGTGTCTCCTTTCTGGCACACAGAGACACCTAGGGCTCCCTTTTCTTCTAAACTGACACCGGCTCCAGGGGATGCCACAGACCTTACTATGTTCATCCCAGTTTCTTCCAGTACCAGGCACAGAAAGCATTTGGTAAATGTTTGCTGAGCAAATAAATATTTGCTGCCCTATATATAGTCTTAAAAGCAGGGTTTTCTCTATTGTTTTGTTTTGCTCTCTGCTGTTCACAGTGCATTACTAAATTTATAGTGAGAAATACAAAACTCGATAGCTTAAAAGGCTGGCTGAAGTGATTGCATCTAACGCTCTAGTCACTTGGCTCTGTGGGCTGTTTTTTATTAGTCATTTAAAAACACCATCACAGGGTAGTTAAAGAGACAAGAGATTATCATTTAAATCACAGTGCTATCAACCCATCCATGGCTTGGTCTACAATTTAATGATGAGAGTAATACATCTAGCAAGTAAATATTTAACTAAACATTTTGGTACTTGACCTGAATGCAGAGAGTAGAATGGAAATTGTAAATGTTAAGATGTAGTTTAACCAGCTTATCCCTGAATTTTACTGGTAGAAATTAATGTTGTACTTTCATAAAGTAGTAATAAAGCCTTTCTCCTCTTAGATGTTATCTCATGGTATAAGCAAAGGATTAATAAGTGAGCATAGTTTAGGAGGAGAGAATTCTTACTTTGAATAAGAACGTTTGCTTTGCCCAGATGGGTCCATATTCACATTTTCTGTGCTGTTTCGGTTCATTTAGATTAAAAAGAGTATAGCCCCCGGGCTTCCCTGGTGGCGCAGTGGTTGAGAGTCTGCCTGCCGATGCAGGGGACAGGAGTTTGTGTCCCCGTCCGGGGAGATCCCACATGCCGCGGAGCGGCTTGGCCTGTGAGCCATGGCCGCTGAGCCTGCGCGTCCGGAGCCTGTGCTCCGCCACGGGAGAGGCCACAGCAGGGAGAGGTCTGCGTACCACAATAAAAAAAAAAGAAAAGAAAAAGAGTATAGCCCGTACTCAAGCTAGCAGAAGCATATGGGAACTTTTGGTAAGAGTTCACATGAGAGAGAAGGAAATCTGAGATCTCATAGGGATCCCAGGGCAGGAGTTTCACTGGAATCTGGCCTCTGTGGGACCGGAAGATGGTCAAGGCCGTCCCTCCCACCTGTGCACCTTTCATGGGCTGTGTGTTTTCTCTCTCTCTGGTGTCTCCATTCTATTTGCTACACATTTTCTCCTGCCAGTCTTCTTCCTTTTCGTATCATAGTTGCTACTTCCTTGTGGCATTATCACACACATGTCTTCAACTGGCCACTTTCCCCACTCCATCTGGCACCTTCTCAGTTTGTGCCTTTGTGCTGACTGACTCATCACCTTTGAGAACTCTGTCACGCTCCTGGGAGAAGGGTCCTGACTGGGTAGCTCTACTCTTGGTGCCAGGTCGCAGGGCCCAGGTTGCTGAACTCATTGGCTGTACATCTTTTAGGTGTCTTGCCCTTGGGGATGAAATAGGCTCAAAATATGGCCGCCTAGAGAAGATGTTGCAAACCCAACTGTTCATAGGATCCAAGCAGCTTAGTTATATCAGTGAACAAATGAGGCTGGTTGTGAAAGGCAAATACACATTTGCCTGTCAGGCAGAGGACAGAGTTGGGTGTTGTCTAAAGGCATAGACTCTTGAGGAAGATGGCTTAAATTTGAATCCCAGTCTCACTATTTATCATCTGGGTAACTGAGAACAAATTACTTAATCTCTGTATGCCTCAGTTTCCACTCTACAGGGTGGTTTTAAGGATTAAATGAGTTAGTAAAGTGCTTTAAATGGTGCCTGACACATAATAAAAAATATGTTGGCTGTTTTTAGAGGAAATTTTGATTAGAATCAGCATCCCTATCATTTAGTTTTACAATGAAATGAGCTTTCTCCAATTCTGCCTAAAACATGAAGCTGTCTTGGTCTATTTAGTTTCTCCCTTTTTGTAAAGCCATAAGCCCAGAGATATTTCTCTATTGTGAGGATATCAACAGAGCAAGAAATGATGAACGATAATTGGCACTTGTCCTTATTGCCATGCTGGCATTAGGGCGTGGCGGGGACCTTGCTGAATTGATGCTTGGGTCTTGTATAGAGGGCAGAGCCTCGCCCAACTGGAGATAGATTGCTGTGATGTCAGAAGGAGGCCCAGAGCTGTCAGATCCATTAATCAATCAGTTGATCAATCTAGTCATCCATTCAGCCATCTATCTATCTATCTATATAATCTCAAATTATGTTTAAAACCTATACTACTCAGCAAAACACATCTGCAAGCTGGATGCACACATCCCTCGAGCTAGTGACTTTTGGCTGTAGGCTGTTTCTTTAAGAAGATGATGTGGGGCTTCCCTGGTGGTGCAGTGGTTGAGAGTCCGCCGATGCAGGGGACACGGGTTCGTGCCCCCGTCCGGGAAGATCCCACATGCCACGGAGCGGCTGGGCCCGTGAACCATGGCCGCTGAGCCTGCGCGTCCGGAGCCTGTGCTCCGCAACGGGAGAGGCCACAACAGTGAGAGGCCCGTGTACCGCAAAAAAAAAAAAAAGAAGATGATGTGGGCAGAGCTAGTCTCTCCAAAGAGGCTGAGGGTAGACCTTTTTTTTTTTTTTTTTTTTTGGGTGGACCTTTTAATATAGCGAATTAGGAAAGTGTACTTACTGGTGACGGATAACACCATGAAGACCCTCCCAAGGACAGCAGCATGACACGGCAACAGTATATTCTGATCCTTGGGGTTCGCTTACTGAGTGTTTCCAAGGAAAGGCATCTGTCTTTGATTTGATTTTCTTAGAAAGAACAGATGAAAAAGGTAACTTTTTTTATTTAGTTCAAATATGTAGGTCCACTACTGTCATAACTGCCTTTCCTAGAAGTGGCCCTTTCCTGTCAAAGACCACACCTCCTCCTGTGCCCTGATTCTTAATTTCCATTCCACCTATCGTGTCCAAAACTGAGCTCGGCCGTCTTCATCTGTACCAGGTGTTAGTGCTAAAAACTGAGCTCTAGCAGTCAGAGCCAGTTACAACCCCCCCCCCACACACACACCCCACACACACCCCACATGCACACACACACACACACACACACACACACACACACACACACACATCCATCACTATACCCTGTTTTCTGTGCCACATCCAGAGTGGTCTTTTAAAAATATGAAGTAGCACATCACTGTCCTCCTAATGGAAACCCTTCTTACCTAACTTGGAGTATATTGGGCTTCGGGGTCCTGGTCCGCAGCGTGGCATCAGGCCCCACCTGTGCCTCTCCCTGTGCCTGCCTCCTGCGAGGTGATGTACTGAAACTCTCCCTCATTTTTGAGCACACCAGGCTTGTTCCCACTCTGCTGTTTTTGCCCTGTCTGTTGCCCTTCCTGAAATGCAATGCATGTTTCCCCAACTTTTTCAGCAAGGCCTCTCCCTTCCTTCTATCTGAGACCAGTCCGAGGGAGCCTCGTTTGTCTTGAGCTTGTCACAGAGTCATAGTTGCTAAATGTATGAATGGCTGAACCGTGGGCAGTGTGTTGGGGGGGGGGAGGAGCTGAGAAAGGCGTTAGAGAAAAAGAGTATTTTCACTAAAGTCCACTGATTTAAGAGGTGGGAGGGAAAAAAGCAAATCTGTGGAATAATGAGATTTCCTGTATCACTAACACTGTTGATTTACCCAATGTGCAAACGATCCAGAACGTGAGGGGGAATTTACTCAGGCCTGATGTAGCTCTTAGACATTAGTACCTAAGCATTCCATTTCAAGTATTCTCGTTCAAGGTAAGAACAGAAAGCGGCAACAAAGATTGCCCCAGTTTTGACATTGTGATCCCCCTCTTTAGAGCTGTTGATGTGTTTAGTTAATGTTAATTTATTTAATATGCTTCTACTTCTTGTTGTTTTTCAGGTCTGTTGCCACAGTTATTGGGAGTTGCCCCAGAGAAGGCCATAAAACTTACAGTAAGTCTTTTGATTTGATGCTTCAGATGAAGGGAGTTTGCACACACTCAGGAATCTAGCAGAGATTCTTATGTGAAACAGCAGGTCTGTGTTTCCTCAGAGGCGCTAACTGATTTGAACATAGAGATGCTCACCACACATAGCTTTTTATTATTCGCCATTTAACAGTGAACATCTGAAAATGTGATAATATACTTGAGCAAGGTTTTGGGTGGTTGCCACCACCATCGTCATCGTCATCATCACTATAGTAGTGGCAGCAACAGCAGCTAAATTTCTTTCAGTACCTACCATATTAGGTGCTTTCCATGTATTATCTGATACTGTTTTAATCTCAAGCAAGGTGTGACCCACAGTTTACAAGTCAGGAAAGTGAGGCCCACGGGGATTAAGTATTCACGTGTGTTTGCACAGGTCATTAGTAGGAAGACTAGAATTCAAAACCAGATTTTTCTGACTCCAAAACATATTGTTCAAGTACACATGCTATTTACAGAATTTGTGTTCGGGGTGTATTCCGTACACATTTGCCGAAGTGACATGTTTAGGGGTCTGAGTTCTAGTTTAAGTTGATCCTCCATCAATTGGTTCTTCAGTGCCTGACTCCTGTCTGACAGGTGGTAAGTATTCAGTATGTATTTGTGCAATGGATAAATAATTGCATTTTCATCACCAAGGTCATAAAGTCCCAGAAAGTTAAACTTTACTTTTGGATTGGACTGTGTAGCATTGGTGCTGAAATTCTTCTTTTACCATCTTATTATGTGACCTTGGGACAGCTAATCTTTTGATTGATCCTTAAAATTGCTTGTAGTACATACCATTTTGAGAATGTTATACTTAATTAATTAACTAATGCTTTTGATATTCTCTGAGAATCCTTGAGAAGTTTTTTAAATACTGAATTTCTACTAAGCTAAAAGATCCGCTCAGCCAAATTTGTCTCGATGATGCTGTTTTAGATTAAATCTTGTTGGAAGACTTGAAAGTGATTTTTTAATCAAATCCTATAAAACAGTTTTTAAGTTATAAAATGTATGTTTTAATTTTGTCTCTGTTGTTAATATGTCTCTCTTTTTATGCTATTGTAATGGCAGGACATATTTGAATTAAGCTTGTAAGCCACCTCTCTTAATTGTTTTCTCTGTGAACCATCAGGAATACGTATTTATATATTTTACCTTTCAATAACTATGTATATGCTATTAAGAGCAAACTCTTAAGATACTTCATTTATTCAGTTTATGATTACTCCAATACAGTGACAGAGAAAAGTAACATTTATTTACAGTTGTATATTTGTATGTGTTTAATGGCTTTCTCTATATTTTTCATCAGCTTCTATAAATATTTTTCTTCCAGGTGAATGATTTTGTGAGGGATAAATTTACGCGCAAAGATGGCTCAGTCCCACTCGCAGCAGAAATTCTTGCTGGAGGCTGTGTAAGTACCTTTTGCGGATATCTACATTGAAAAGACTTGTTTGACATACATATCACGACCGTGCTACACAAGTGTGGACTAAGGCTTCTGTTCACCACAGGTCCTGTTCAAGGGCAGAGTCTACTAGGGCACCTCGGCTTCTCCTAGACAGGCGGACCACTCCTGAGGTGGAAGGGTAAACGTCTCTGGTCTTACTGCCTGTTAAGTCATGCCTGTTAAATTCGCCATTGCTAGCAGTTGGTTCTGCAGGAGAAGCCATTTGTGGCAGAAGTGTTTGACCTTTGAACAGATCTTTGCTAACCTATTCTAGAGTTTATTTTTCATACATTCTTTCCTCATGGCACCCTCTGCTGGGTCAGGCACTGAAATTTGTAGTTTGAAGTCAGCAACCATAGCTCTCTGCTTTGCTTTACTTCACAAATGCCAGCAACTCTTCAAGTTTCCCAGTGCTTCCAGGAGAAGGATGTGGGAGGTGACTGGCTGAGTGCGCTCCGCATTGTCAAAAATGCTTAGAACGAGTATTTCTTTATATGGATGAACAATCTGCATCTTGTTCTTGAGCTCAGCAAAACATCATGTCTTGTTTTATTTCATGTACAGGTTTGTTCACGTGAATGTAAATACCTTACGTAAGTTAGACTCTTAAACAAAGACTGGTGCTATTTAAAGATAAGGTTGGTTAAATAAATGGTCTTTGATCACTAGGGCAATAAATATTGGTATATTTTCCATCTACACCTGTGTTTCTTGTAGAAAAGATGAGGTCACTTTTTTTTTTTTTTAATTCACTTGTTCTGTGCAGGAAATGGTGTTCATAAAATGATCTTTTCTTGAGAAGTCCTTGAGTTTAGAAGTTGGGAAAACACCCGAGAATATTAAACCTTTGTCTGGAGAGGGCTTATTGTCCTAACATTGAATGGGGTTCCCTGAACGTAGCAGGAGCTACAGAGTCCTAGCTCCTGGTAATTCTTAAGAGATGGACGGAATTTGGCTACAGCCTGACTTTCTGTTTGATCACTGACCTGTCAGAGACAGCCAGGTAAGATCCCCTTGTCCTGTAACTTTAGGAGCATTCAGGATGGAAAAAGGGAGCCTTTAATGTCCTAAATAAAAAGGGCACACAATAATAATCCAGAAGAATATTAGGAGTTGCAGAAATGGCTCTTGCCGGTAAGTACTCGTCCTTTAAAACAACTGTAGTTTCCAGTTGAATAACTAGATTTTCTAATTTTCAATAGGTATAACCATGGGCTATACCTAAGTCCATCCTTGAAGCTATTACAAGGGTCCCGAGAGAGTAGGGCATTTCAGTAGCTCAGGTGGGTTTCTTTGTTTTTTAGAAGTCAGGTTTTAAACTTTCTGAAAAGACATGATTACGTATCTCTGTAAGAATTTAAAATGGAAAACTAACTATGTGATACTACTCAAGATTTTGGCAATAATCTTGAGGTTATTTTCTTTTTAATGAAAGCATTTTGCCTGCACACAGCCCTGGGTGCCAAGGAGATTGGTCGTGGCACGTATCGTCTGCTGTAGGTGGTCTTGTTTTCTCGTATGTGGTCGCCCATTCCAAACACAAAGCACCGATTGGCATCAGACGCGGTGCCTAGTTATTGCAAAGTGGTGCAGCCCTTTTCAAACCTGATCTAAACACAGGCTTTAGAATTGGAGCCACTGGGGCTTTACAGCTACTTAAAATATCTGTGAAATGAGGTTTGCCATCCTTCATCTCAAAGGTGGGGAGTCAGTGGTCCTCAGTGTTTCAAGTCTCCTGTTTTTGACTCCCCCCTACTCCTCCCTCCCCCCGAGTCATTGCTTTGAGAAGTAAGTTTATTTTTCAGGTAAACAATTCTGTTGGTGGCAAACAATCCAGGTCCTTTAGATCTCTGAGTAGTGGGATGGCTGGTGCCATTTCAGCATGTGTTTTTAAAGCAGTAGCAGCATCTTTCTCTGCAGGCTCTGGCAGAGATGTTGTCCCTGTCGTTCAGAGCCAGTCACACATCTCCTTAGAGAGTCCTTGTGAGTACCTCTGCCTCACTGTCCAGTTAGGACTACAGAGGGTTTAAAAGGTACTGTTGCATGGGCAGTTCCCCTTAGTTCACCCAATTGCCAGGCATTGCCTTTTAAGTCCCCGGGGAGCTCACCTTACTTTATTATCACCAAGAATTAGGAATATGGCTAACTTTTGCACTTATAACCTCAACTGCTGATTTCTTTGAAGATGGATTTTTTGTTTATTTTATAATCTGTTTTCTACAAAAACAGGGAAAAGATGCAAGGAGGTCCTTGTCTGCTAACCTTAATCGTCTCCTAGCTAAACTAAGGCCTGTTTTATTATTTTTTTTCTTTAGAAAAACAACAAGAATGATAGTAAATTTGAAGGAAAATGTTGGAGGAAAAAGAATAAAATTGATCTCATTCATTAATTTTTGATATGATGAAATCTGTGACTGAAGAGCTTAAAAAACTCTTGTTAAATACTCTTGTTTCATTGGTGTATGTAAAAGGATGAATCTAGCATTAAACTTACTTTTTGCACTAGTTTAGAGCACTATTAAAAATTTGACCAGTTTTCTGAGCATTTTTGTAGATTGACACTTAACAGTGGTGATATATTCAGCACAGCTCAAGGCTACACTAGGTGCCAAGACTGGGGTTTATAAACTCTCATTCTGAAAGGTGTCTTGTGGTTTGTGTTTTCTACATAAGTTGGTTTTCTACTTTCTGAATTAGACTAGGAGTTTTAGGAGTTTTGACAACTTGTTTGACAACAGTTTTGACAAGTTGTAGGAGTTTAGGTCTTTGACAAAGACCTGGAGCCTCAGGTGTCCCTGCACAAGAGCTCAGCCCTGGAGGGAGATGTGACTTAGGGTGGTCACTGTCAGCAACGGTGGAGGCTCCCAGTAAATGGGGCAGAGGACAGAGGGCCTGTCACCACTACCCATCTCCAGTTAGGTTCCCAGTGACTTTAAACCTGACATGTTACCTCTGAGTACGTTGTTGTGATTGCAGTGTTGCTGCTACTTTAAGAAAAAATAACATGTAATACCATGTGGTCTGTAGGTTACAGTCCTTAAATTCTACAAAGTAAGTCTTCTATGCCTTTAGTGGAATAGAGGGTTGAACCCCTGGGGGCACTGGGATCTTCAGTTTTTGATCCTTTGATCTTAAGGTTGTCCAATAAGGAAATACAAATGGTGCCACGACTGGTTTCAGGGAAGATATAAATATGATTAATTTATTTGGCATGAAAATCTACATTGAAATGAAAAGAAAAGAAATGATATTTAGTGGGTGGAAAAATATGTCAAAAAAGGATAAACCTCTGTCTTATAAAGCTTGTATTTAGTAAAAATTATTTGTGTACCAATAAAAATTAATAGTATTCCGTAATAATTTTTGGAAACACAAGTGAACATGCTTCCTGAACAACAGTCCTTTGATAATGGATCCACTGTATTTTTCTTTCTTTTTTATTTTAATTTTATATTGGAGTATAGTTGATCAACAATGTTGTGTTAGTTTCGGGTATACAGCAAAGTGATTCAGTTATACATGTGTCTATTCTTTTTCAGATTCTTTTCCCATTTAGGTTATTATAGAGTATCACGCACAGTTCCCTGTGCTATACAGTAGGTCCTTGTTGGTTACCTATTGTAAATATAGTAGTGTGTACATGTCAATCCCCAATTTCCAATCTGTTCCTCCCCTCTGGTAACCATAAGCTCCTTCTCTAAGTCTGTGAGTCTGTTTCTGTTTTGTGAGTAGGTTCATTTGTATCTTTTTTTTTTTTTTTTTTTTAGATTCCACACATAAGTGATATCTTATGATATTTGTCTTTCTCTGACTTACTTCACTTAGTGTGATTATCTCTAGGTCCATCCATGTTGCTGCAAATGTCATTATTTCATTCTTTTTAAAGACTGAGTAATATTCCATTGTATATATGTACCACATCTTCTTTATCCATTCATCTGTTGATGGACATTTAGGTTGCTTCCATGTCTTGGCTATGGTAAACAGCGCTGCAGTGAACATTGTGGTGCATGTATCCTTTCGAACCATGTTTTTCTCCGGATATATGCCCAGGGGTGGGATTGCTAGATCATATGGTAGCTCTATTTTTAGTTTTTTAAGGAACCTCCATACTGTTCTGCATAGTGGCTGTACCAATTTACATTCCCACCAACAGTGTAGGAAGGTTCCCTCTTCTCCACACTCTCTCTGGCATTTATTGTCTGTAGGTTCTGTGATGATGGCCATTCTGACTAGCGTGAGGTGATATTTCATTATAGTTTTGATTTGCATTTCTCTACTAATTAGCAGTGTTGAGCATCTTTTTATGTGCCTCTTGGCCATCTGTATGTCTTCTCTGGAGAAATGTCTGTTTAGATCTTCTGCCCATTTTTTGATTGAGTTGTTTGTTTTTTTGATATTGAGCCGCATGAGCTGTTTGTAAATTTTGGAGATGAATCCCTTGTCAGTTGCATTGTTTGCAAATATTTTCACCCATTCTGTGGATTGTCTTTTCATTTTGTTTATGGTTTCCTTTGCTGTGCAAAAGCTTTTGAGTTTCATTAGGTCCCATTTGTTTATTTTTGTTTTTATTTCCATTACTCTAGGAGACGTGTCAAAAAAGATATTGCTGCAATTTATGTCAGAGAGTGTTCTGCCTGCGTTTTCCTCTAAGAGTTTTATAGTGTCTGGTCTTAAATTTAGGTCTTAAATCCATATTGAGTTTATTTTCGTGTATGGCGTTAAAGAATGTTCTAATTTCATGTTTTTACATGTAGCTGTCCAGTTTTCCCAGACATTTATTGAAGAGACTGTCTTTTTTTCCATGGTATAGTCTTGCTGCCTTTGTCATAGATTAATTGGTCATAGGTGCTTGGTTTTATTTCTGAGTTTTCAATCCTGTTCCATTGATGTATATTTCTTTTTTTGTGCCAGTACCATACTGTTTTGATGACTGTAGCTTTGTAGTTTAATCTGAAGTCTGGGAGCCTGATTCCTCCAGCTCCGTTTTTCTTTCTCAAGATTGCTGTGGCTGTTTGGGGTCCTTTGTGTCGCCATACAGATTTTAAGATTTTTTGTTCTAGTTCTGTGAAAAATGCCATTGGTAATTTTTCCATCGAGATACATACATGTGCATTTGGGTGTGGGTATATGTGTAAATATATCTAATGCTTATGGGAGCTTATATTCATTTTAAGTGGGGAAAATAATTGACATGCTCACATCACTGGTTCTGAAAGGGATTGGTGAGAATATCACCATGGAAAAACATGGCATGAAGAGCAATCTTAATTGCTCTCCCTTGCAAGTAAGTGTGACCCTAATATTGTGGCCTATGTTCCCATTATTGTGGTGATTCTCACATACATGGTATTTTTTGCTTGTTTGTACAGCCATGTATCAGATACCATTTTTAAGGAACATTTTTTTTGTTT
This sequence comes from Monodon monoceros, assembly GCF_005190385.1. Classification (NCBI taxonomy): domain Eukaryota; kingdom Metazoa; phylum Chordata; class Mammalia; order Artiodactyla; family Monodontidae; genus Monodon; species Monodon monoceros. The sequence goes on from NW_021703776.1 coordinate 46,188,035, forward strand.
GTTTTTTGCGGTATGCAGGCCTCTCACTGTTGTGGCCTCTCACATTGCAGAGCACAGGCTCTGGATGCACAGGCTCAGCGGCCATGGCTCATGGGCCCAGCCGCTCCGCGGCATGTGGGACCTTCCCGGACCAGGGCACGAACCCGTGTCCCCTGCATCGGCAGGTGGACTCTCAACCACTGCGCCACCAGGGAAGCCCTTAAGGAACGTTTTTATAACTCATTGTTTTTTCTTTTGCATTACGTTCAATTGCAGTTAATTTTTATGATTTTTGAAAAACAAAAAGCCACAGACACCCACGTGCCTGCCACTTAGCTTAAGATGTCAAACTTGACAAATGCAGCCAGAGGCCCTCTTGTGTTTACCTGTCCCAATAGCTTTTTCCTCCCTCATCTCCCAAGAGATAAAACTATCCTGAAATTGGTGTTTTTTTTTATTGTCATGCCTGTTTTTTTATACTTTTTGTGACATCTGAGTGTATCCCTAAGCAAGATGAATGTTTGCTTTTGGATGTTTCATTCTGACCCAATGCTACAGGAACATAGACCCAATGATTCCCATACTGATGCCTTTGCATTTTTTTCTTACTAGTGCCTTGCTTGGAAGAAAAGAATAGTAAATGGGAATATTATTTTCAAATGCTGTAATGTGGCTGGCATACAGTGCGTATGTCTTATAGATGTGTGGATTTATATGATTTTATATAAATATAGTTGGAATGGCATATTTATTTAACCAAGTTTTATGTAACTTGGAGTTTCTTCGCTAAAGTCATTTCTTCAATCCTACCATTTAAACTCATGACGAATACTGAGTAAATTTAAAATTGTAACCCTCCCCACTGCCAATACACACGCTCCCTACCTGCCTTACTGTCCCCGCTCCTCCTCTTCTCCCTAATGGGAATATGATTTCAGCGTTTCTCTATCACTGAGGAGGAGAGGTGTTCTAGTTATCTATTGTTGTATAACAAGTCATCGAACAACTTAGTGGCTTCAAACAGCAATTTATTATTATCTCTCCTTGTTCTGTGGGCCGACTGGGTTCACCTGGGCAGTTCTCCTTTGTGATCTCCATGTGGTGATAGGCAGACAGCAGCTGGGGCTGGAATCATCTGAAGGCTCCACTGGAATAGATGTCCAGGATGGCTCACACTTGAGCTGGCGGTGATGCTCACTGTTGCCTGGGAGCAGCTGGGGCTGTGTTGCAGAGCACCTACTACGTTCCTCTATTATGTACCTTGAACTTTTCAAACCTCGGCAGCTTGATTCTAAGAGAAAGCTTCCCAGAAGCAGGCATCCTAAGAGTCCTGGGCAGAAACTGCAAAACTTCTTATGACCTAGCTTTCAGTAGCACTTCTTCTGCATTCTACTCGTCAAACAAGCCACTTAGCCCAGCCCGGATTCAAGAGGAGAGAAATTAGACTCTACCTCTCAATGAGAAGAGTAGCCAAGAATCTTTAAACTACCACTGGAGGGTTCAGTAGGCAGTGTTGTAGGATGGGAACATCCTCATTGCCCTGCATTTTATGAAGATTTCATAGTTAATCACATGTCTTCTCCAGGAGCTGTTGCTGATTCTGGAACCCATTCCTGTCCCACATTGCTCTTGGTTGAAGGGAGCAGAAACTCACTAAAGAAAAGCAATAACTAAATGAAAGTCTCCCTGAAGGGTGTACGTGAAATGAAATCAAAGGCGCTTGAGAATTGAGGCAGCCTCTGTGCACTGGCAACTTTCTCTATTTTCTCTGGGCCTTCTTGGTCTCTCTCACAGGGACTTTGCATCTCTCTGCATATTTTTTTAAGACTTTACTTTCTTAAGAGCAGTTTTAGATTCACAATTTTGAGAGAAAGGTACAGAGATTTCCCGTATACCCCCTGTCCCCACACGTGCATAGCCTCCCCATTACCAGCATCCCCACTAGAGTGGTACATTTTTTACAGTTGATGAATCTACATTGGCACGTTAGTCATTCAAAGTCCATATTTTACCTTAGGGGCCATTCATGGTGTCATGCATTCTGCGGGCTTGGACAAATGTATGACATATATCCATCATTATAATATCATGCAGAGTGTTCTCACTGCCCTGAAAATCCTCTGTGCTCTGCCTCCCTGCCCCACCCCTAGCAACCATTGATCTTTGTACCGTCTCCACGGTTTTATTTTTTCCAGAATGTCTTATGGTTGGAAACATACAGTTTTGTAGTCCTTGCAGATTGACTCCTTTCACTTAGTATTGTGCATTTAAGGTTCCTCCATGTCTTTTCATGGCTTCATAGCTCATTTCTTTTCAGCACTCAGTAATATTCCTCTGAGTGTACCACAGTTCATCTTTTCACCTACTGAAGGACATCTTGGTTTCTTCCAAGTTTTGGCACTTGTAAATAAAACTGCCGTAAACAACCTTGTGCCAGGTTTTTGTTGAAAACGTAAGTTTTCAGCTCCTTTGGGTAGATACCAAGGAGCGCAATTGTTGAATCTTACTGTAAGAGTATGTTTAGTTTTATAAGAAGCCTCCGAGCTGTCTTCCAAAGTGGCTGCACCATTTTGCATCCCTACCAGCAAGGAACGAGAGTTCTGTTGCTCCACATCCTTGCCAGCATTTGGTGCTGTCAGTGTTCTGTGCACCTTTTTACTTCGCTGATCCATTTCTTCTCGTCCTCATGGTGCTCACTTCCTCAAGAATTCCCGTCATGTTTTTACTGGCCAGCTGGGCTCTCACCGTACAGTATGATCTTCAGCTTCTTTTCATCCTCAGCCCTAGCTAATTGCCCAGTTTTGTTTTGTTTTTCATTTAATTTTTGAGAGGAAATTTGATTGGCAATCCTCATCTTTGTGTGCCCGGTTGTAGAGCAGTAGTCATGACCCACCCAGATATTAATAACTTTGCTTAACAAATCCATTTGTTTCAACTATTTATAAATGTGTTGAAACCCTTCTTGTACCATTTTGGTTTTAGCTTGAATTCTGTAAGTATCCTGTGAATAGTAGTTTAGGTACTTTTGTTATAAAATATACCCAAAGCCTTATTCCTTATGTCTGAGCTTGAAATCACTTGAGATTTCAAACCCAGTCATATCAAACCAGGAAGAAAATTTCCTCACGTAATGAACACATATGCTCTGGCAATCAGAGTGTGTGAGTCAGAGTGCCTCAAGTGGATTTAAGTCGTACTTTTGTGATCTTTCTCTTCCCAGGGTTTTCTGTGGAGATGTGGCCTCATGGTGTAGTTTTCTTAGGGCAGAATTTTAGTTTCTCTGTGAAAGTCTCTGTGCACGTATCCTACTTAATAAATACAGAATGATATGAGGCTCAGTCATTAAGTTGAATTTCTGTGAGGTTGCTGCTGTGTAACGTGTCAAGTAGCCATGATTTATTATGTGTTATAATGATGCTATGGAAATAAGGCTATTATTTTTTTAATGCATAACATCATTATAATTTATTTGTAGTTTAATGAAAAGCTAATGGTTAGTTACATTGTTTTCAAATTTTGTTATTATTATTTGGAGTATCTCTGGGAGATTTTTTTGCATACCCCCAAAATGTAAGACCATATTGTAAGGGGTTTTTTCCCCCCAATGGTAATATATAGCTTAATGGATGACTTCCAACAAGATTCTAGTGAATTAAATTATCCTTGTTTCATAAGCTTTACATTTGAAATACTTTTCATTCATTTCTGTATTTTTACAAACGAAAATAGTACCAAACATACATATTTTATTTACTTATTTAATATTTATTTATTTTTTTGGTTGCACTGGGTCTTAGCTGTGGCTCGTGGGCTCCTTAGTTGTGGCTCACCAGCTCCTTAGTTATGGCTCACCAGCTCCTTAGTTGCAGCACGTGAGTTCCTTAGTTGCGGTTTGTGGGCTTCTTAGTTGCAGCTTGCTGGCACCTTAGTTGTGGCATGCAAACTCTTAGTTGCAGCATGCATGTGGGGTCTAGTTCCCTGTGCAGGGGTCAAACCCGGGTCCCCTGCATTGGGAGCGTGGAGTCTTAACCACTGTGCCATCAGGGAAGTCCCCAAACATACATATTTTAGTCAAGATCATATCATAAACATTTTCTGTCTTTCAACATATGTTATAATTGTGATTATTAAGAAAAAAATAACCATATTAAAGCTAGGGTAGAAAACAAAGCAAAAGAAACTGCCCATAATTCTTCAATTCTCATATCATAAGTTTTCTTAATCTGTACTTACGCTTTATCCCTGACTTCCAGCTCTACTGACTGCAAGGCTTAGAGACTATATCAGGTATTATGTATGACCTGTTGTCTTTGTCAAATGTGGTCCCGCTTTGCCACTTGAGCTTTTCCTTTATAACTGTGCTGAAAGCTAATTGTATCCTGGGGACCTTGGGTAAATGTTGACAGAACTGAGACATCTATAAATGTGCAGGACAGGACCCCTGTCTCACTGTTATGCTCTGTATCTAGCCTGTGTCTGACACATGGGAGAGGCTTAAAAATAGTTGTGGAATGAATAAATGCTTGACTAGAAGGTGTTGGTGATGAGGGCAGTAAACGTAGGGTAGTCATTTGATACACTCTGTTGCTGTTACCTTCGTTACAGATGGGCAATGAAGACACAGTGCCTCCAGGGATTGCAGCAGCGCACAGGAATTGATGGACCTTAGGGAATAGCTGTAACATGCCTACATATGTACATACCCAGGATGTTTCACAAGTAATGTTTTCATTGGTCACTTAGGAAAGGAGGCAAAAAGCTTCTATTTATTTTATTTGGCTTCATTTCTAAAAATGGCAAATAAACTAACACACAGATATATGCAGAACCTTAAGAACAGGATGAAGATAAACAACTTGGGGCACTTGGTATAACTTATTCATTATTGCTTATGGTCTTAGTAGAAAAGATTTTATCGAATGGTTAACGTGAAGTTATGTCAGAATCATGAAGGAATCATTAAAAGAGTGGCTTCAAAAAACAGACTAACAACAGTGAGATACCACTATACACCTTTTAGAATGGGCGAAATCCAGAACACTGACGATATCAAAGGCTACTGAGGATGTGGAGCAACAGGAACTCTCATTTGTTGCTGGTAGGAATGCAAAATGGTGCAGCCACTTTGGAAGACAGTTTGGAAGTTTCTTACAAAACTAAACATACTCTCATAGTAAGATCCAATAATTGCATTCCTTGGTATTTACCCAAAGGAGTTGAAAACTTATGTTTTCAGCAAAAACCTTTACAGCTGCTACAAACTGTATGGTTCGAACTATAGGACATTCTGGAAAAGGCAAAACTATGGAGACAGCAGAAGGATCAGTTGTTGCCAGGAGTTGGGGGGGAGGGAGGGATGAATAGGCAGAGCACAGAGGATTTTTAGGGCAGTGAAAATACTCTGTATGATATTATAATGATGGTAATATGTTCTTAAACATTTTTCTAAACCCATAGAAGATGCAACTCCAAGAGTGAACCTTAATTAAACTCTGGATTTTGGAGGATTATGAAAATAATTTTGCTCCATCATAATTTGCCCAGTAAGTCTTCTGGGGGATAGGACTAAGGCACTGGGCTGCAATAAGAATTCTGTGGCCTGCCTGCTTCTATGAAAAGTTCTTTCTCCACACTTTTACTTGAACTTGGAGCAAAAATAGAAGGTATCTGGTGACAGTAAGGGTTCATAGCACTGGCCTACCTGGCTAAGGGCTGCCTTTGGTGGCTCAGAAATGTCATCTTACTAGAAGCAAGTCCATCTCATGATAGACACTGAGCCAGCCAGACGTCTCTCTTCTGTTTTCCTCCCTTCCTCTTCTTTGTGAAGGCCTCGGAGTTATTTGACTCAACACAGTTCAAACGCTGAACCATCCTTCTGGTTTTCTAATAAATAGGGGAGGGGTTTGTTACGATATGAAGGTATGAACAAAGATTCGGTCACAGCTTTCATACAGTTAAGATCCTTTAGATATTGAAGGTCTGTAAATCATTAAGAAATTCTGGTAGTAGTAGTCAAAATAGACATGTATAACAGGCAGAGCCCAAATGTGAACGTATTTGACAGCTCTGTAACTTAATTACTTTTTAATGTCAGTCGAACAGATTCCACTTTGGTTTCTTGGCCAGGCTTCTGTAGGCCTGCTAAAACCCTATGAAGTTGAAAATTTGAGACTTGGTGTTCGTAAAACACGTAAACAGAGTACCCTTTTTCTGTCTTACCATGTAGTTAAGAAATTAAGAATAGGACATTTCATTTTGGTATCTGTCTCAAAAACAGTTAAGTGGTGAGAATCTATTTTCAAAGTTCTGAACAGTCAAGTCACAGATTTTTTTTTACTTAAGAGCTTAATTTATACATCAAATCAAAGGAGAAAATCCCATACTGCCTTGTGTTTGGAGGCATGCATTTAGTCAGTTTAACTAGGTGTATTAGTTTTCTAGGGCTGCCATAGCAAAATGCCACGGGCTGCATGGCTTAAACAACAGAATTTTTTTTTCTCACACTTACAGAAGCAGGAAGTCCAAGATCAAGGTGTCTGCAGGTTTGATTTTCTTCTGAAGCCTCTCTCCTTTGCTTGCAGGTGGCCATTTTCTCACTGTGTCCTCACATGGTCACCCCTCAGTCTGTGTGTTTTTATCCTGATCTCTTCTTCTTCTCAGGACTCCAGTCATGTTGAATTAGGGCACACCCATATGACCTCGTTTTACCTTAATTACCTCTTTAAAGGCCCTGTCTCCAAATATAGTCACATCAGAAGTACAGGGTTAGGTCTTCAGCATATGAATTTTGGAGGGACACAATTCAGCCCATAACACTAGGGGTTAAGATAAAGATTCTTTTCTCAACTGCAATAAGGACTCAAGTTCTTGACTGAAGCAGGGTGATGACCCCTCGTGAGGGCACTGGGTCTGACACTTTCCCTTCAGAGCTTGATAGAGTGAGTGGCATCTCGGCCTCATGCCCCATTTGCCAGCTTCTCTGTGAGGTTGCTGGGCGCCTGCCTGTCTTCAGTGTTTGTGAACAGCAGCTGAGTGCTGTTGGGCACTGTGTTTTAATTTAATTCACCCACTGGTATTTGCGGAATATCTGTTTTGTACATGTGATCTTTATAGACCGTGATAATACCCGCACTGCGTACAAATTATTTTCATGTCTCCATTTAACATTGGAGTAGAGAGTAAATGGAAAATATGTTGAAGCTTAGATTTCTCAAGAAATCTTTGTTTTCCAATTTATTCAAATATCACATTCCATTATCACTTGAGTATTCATTTTATATGTAATGTAAATCACTAGACATTTACTAGTGTAGACCTTTTTTTGTAGTTACAATTTTATTTGTATCAAAATAATGTACTTGGGTTTTAGTTTAAAAAAAATTAAATTCCATATCTTCATATTAATCTATTTTTGACACATTTAAGCACACATTTTAGAATGTCACTGTGCAATTAGATATTCTTAGCACATGTCACTTGTGAAAAGCACTTTAAATCTAAGTACATTCAATTGAGCATAATTAGAATATCAAGATACATATTCTTCGTATACATTTTGCCACTTAATTTTTTAAGTAGCTATAAGTATCTACCATGTGAATTCAAATTAAAGGGAGGTGATTAAATTACAGTTATAGTTAATGCTTTTAGTTTAAAATATAGCAGGAATAACACTATTTTTTAAAAAATACACTGCTACGTTTTCTGTGGACAGCAGATTGATGACAGAATGGATTTGTTGTTGTTGTCACATGCAAGACTGTTAGTATTCTCTGCATATTCTCAAGACTGTCGCCGAGAACGGTGGGGGAGGGAGCAGGCGTCATAAGGGCTTTTCCATCTTGTGAGTTCTTTTGACTTGACGGCCCCCCCAGTCCCTAGAAAGAACGTTGGAGGATAGTATCTTGGTTGGTAAAGAAGCATTACAGAAAGGCTTGTTTAGTTCATAACAGGTGAGAAGAAATGGATTATAGGGAAATATGAACTGGGGTTCCTGAACAGATCTTTTAGATCATGTATTTAGGCTGCTGCTATGTCCTGTGATTGTAATAGTGAGCAGACGGCCTTGGCAAGTCATTTTTAATTTCCATGTAACTTTTTTTTTTTTTTTGGTGGGGGGCCATGCCACGTGGCTTGTGGATCTTAGTTCCCCAGCCAGAGATTGAACCTGGCACCGGCAGTGAAAGCACAGACTCCTAACCACTGGACCGCCAGGGAATTCCCTAATCCCATGTAACTTTTTTTTTTTTTCCTGTACCTGGGCCTCTCCCATTGCGGAGCACAGGCTCCGGACGCGCAGGCCCAGCGGCCATGGCTCACGGGCCCAGCCGCTCCGCGGCATGTGGGATCCTCCCGGACCGGGGCGAGAACCCGCGTCCCCTGCATCGGCAGGCGGACTCCCAACCACTGCGCCACCAGGGAAGCCCCCCCATGTAACTTTAAAACTTACTTGTTCACAGTCATTGGACCTAAAGTATGTTAAGATCATTTTTGTGAAGATCACTGTTCTTGGAATACTTAGAGAAATTGGGCAGTACATTAAGTTTCTGGATTATGTTGCCTTTCTAAATATTTGATTTCTTGAAATTCTCCTTTTAAGAAAGAAGTATCACTTCCCTCAATAAAGTTAACTATGCAGAATCGGAAGTGTTAACGATGAAGCTAATCATTACATAATATGGCAAAAGGAATTTGGGTGACAAAAGTGGGAGATAGAGAAGAAAAAATCAAGCTTACAGAAGCACCTGGGCACTGAGCAAAAGCTATGATAGAAGCCACGTTTCAGGTTCTTTGCAGACTATCTAGCCCATTTCAGAAAGGGGGTATTAGAAGAAAAAACCTATATTTTACTTCAAGCCCTGAGGACCATGTCATGTGAAAAATTCGAGCATTTGGAAAGAGTGGTGCTTTGTGTTGATAGAGTGCCATTCACCTGAGAAGCTTGGTGCTCGGACTTCATGCTGACATAGTTGTAGCTTCCACAGCCCTGCTTCCCTTTCTGGTTGCTCTCAGCCCTCCTGGATGCAAAGGTGAATTTATGAAGATCATGGACTTTAGATAGGACTCACACAGCTAGAACTGTCATATGGAGATGTGCACTTTCATTTGTACTGGTGGCAAGATGAGGTGTCTAGCATCCACTTGGGATAGTTTTAAAGTCCAAATACTAGGACTTGATCTGGAACATTAAGGGTGATTGTGTTACCTTTTCCTTCTAGCAGTCGTATTACCTGGTTAGAAGGAGTGCACGGTGCGTCATTTTCAGCAGTGGGGAATCTTCTGTACTATATCCTATCTAGTCTCTCTCTTGGTCCCTTTTGTGACCAGCAGTGCACATTTCCAAAGTGGCTTGCCAGTGTCGAGGGCAGCCCACACCTAAATGGAACAGAGATCAGTCCACAAACATGGTGTTGTAAATGATGCGGGTTATCTATCTGGCCGTTGTCATTTTTACCGGGACATGATTGTTAACCATTTCTCAGTAACAAATTTTCAGAATTTAAAATACCCACAATTTATTGAATGTCATCTTGAATTTAATTAAATAAAATTGAATGAATTTAAGTTAAATAAAAACCATCTGGTTATGTTGAGCTCTACGACATCACCCATCACTCACTCACATGAGTTCTTCTTTTTTTTTTTAATTAATTAATTTATTTTTGGCTGTGTTGGGTCTTTGTTGCTGCACACGGGCTTTCTCTAGTTCCAGCGAGCAGGGGCTACTCTTTGTTGCGGTGCACGGGCTTCTCATTGCGGTGGCTTGTCTTTGTTGTGGAGCGCGGGCTCTAGGTGCGTGGGCTCAGCAGTTGTGGCTTGCAGGCTCTAGAGCACAGGTTCAGTAGTTGTGGTGCATGGGCTTAGTTGCTCCACAGCATGTGGGATCTTCCCGGGCTCGAACCCTTATCGCCTGCATTAGCAGGCGGATTCTTAACCACTGCGCCACCAGAGAAGTCCCACGTGAGTTCTTTTCTTCCTTTTTTTCCCTTTTTTACCAGATATAGCTGCTTCCTACCAGTCTTCAGTGTGACTGTGCTTTCCTCAGAAAGAAAGTTTAATTTGCAAGTTTCTAGGGAAAGAAAAATTTGAAAACTCAATTGTCCTGGCTTTGAAGGAGTTTGCTAAACTAAATTCACCTAAACAGAGTTTCGTCATGTATTTATTAATGGTAATCAGTACCCCTGATTGAGCACTGTGGTGTGCTAGACACTGGAATCAGTGCTTTATATACTTGTTTCCATTTACTCCTCACATAATCCTATAAATAACAGCTAGAATATGGGCTCCCTGAGGGTGGGGATCTTTGTCAGTTTTGTTCACTCCTATATACCTGCCTCTGGAGTTGGCACATTGAAAGCATGAAGAGCATTAATGGCCCTGTGTCCATTTTACAGGTGAAATAAGTTTGGAGTGTGTAGGTTAAGAAGTGTGTCAGAGCCTAGGCTGTCAACCATGGGCCATACTGACTCCCAGCGGTGCCCCCCATTCCTCAAGCAGCTTCTCTGTGTCAGGCACTGTGCTAGCTGTGGTACATGCTACTTTATTTAGTCCTCACAATGAGTCTGTGAAATGCTTTCATCTCTTTGGTATAAATAAAGAATCTAAGTCTTAGTAAGTTTGAAGGATTTGTCCAAGGTCACATACAAGGAAATTATGAAGCCTGAATTAAAATCCAGGTTTCTCCGATTCAGTTGCTCCTATGCTGAACCACTGTGCTATATTTAGGTAAAACCCACACTAGTGTAATTATTTTCCGAGCCCGTTTGAATAAAATGGAAAATAGGTCACTAGCTATACATTTCTGAGTCTGAAATGTTCCTCAAGGATTCAGATTTGGCATGATTGGGGGATTTTACCTCCTATTGGCCGGGCTTCCTCGTGATTTATTGACTAATCTACAGAGAAAAACTTGATGCATCTGATGAAAATCAGTGATATTGTACCTGGGAGAAAACCTCTCTTACGTATTTCTTGATGGGCTCCAGTGTCTCTGAAGCATTTGCATATCTGGATCTTTTCATTTCTCTAGTCTTGGCTAAATTTTAAAAGTTACCGACACTGTAAATGTGTGTTAATGTGGCACAGGATTCTCCACGTGACTTTTTGTTCAGAATATTCCTATCTTCAAACATCTTCATGAAACCTGGTTGGGATTTTATTTAGGAAGACTGCTCTGAATTTTAAATTAGTTTATGAAAAAATTGACACCTTTACAACCTTGGACTATTACATTCATTTTTAGGAAATTGACATTTTTTACATTTGCATTTTAAATTAATTTACAGACCAAATGACACCTTTATAACATTGAGTCTCCCAGTTTAAGAACAATACTTGTTTCTCTAGTATTCAATCTGTATGCCCTTTGTATTTTAAAAACCTATATATTTTTTCATTTCAGTTCTATACATTTCATATTAGGTTATTTCTTGTTAATGCCACTTGTTAAAAAAGAAAAAATGTGTAAGATTTTTTGTTTGGTGTAGCAGTTTCATATTTCTCCTCTAAAGATATATAATGTTTTTGAATGTCGGGCTCTTTTTTTTTTTTTTTTTTTAATGCTACAGAATTTTTTGTCACACTGATGCAGGTATTCAATACACGTAGGCAATAAAATATTCTTGTTCAGTACCTGATAATAGCCTGGGTAAGAGTCCACATGGCGCCAAACGGAATCATTGCTCACCTACAGTCCTGTGCATACAGTCGGCTCTTAATAGAGAACCTAGAGAACCACTGTGGAGCTGCCCATGGCTCTAGGTACCCTGGGGCGGGCACAGATAGAACAGCCTGTTTTAAACACTGTTTAAACACTGGCCGCGTGCTGCATCTAACAGCCTGTTTCGAGTTGAGGGACAGAAGGCATGAGCAATTGCATTGGGCTCATCCTTAGACGTCATTAGCTGCTTCATCCTCTTGTCTGTGTTGCACATCAGACTGACTTCACCCTAACTTCTACTTGAGAGCCAGAGTATAATTTTACTGTTGCTTCTGAGGGCCCTTTTGTTGTTGATTTGGTTATGCTTCAGAACTTTGGTTGTGGTTCCTTATGCCAAATCCTGATCCATTTGATTCTATTTTCTTTATCTTTGAAGCCTGTATAGTAAGACTAATACTAATAGTTTCTGCTCTGAAACAAAATCATCCCACAGCTCTGTATGTGTCATTAAAGCAGATCTGCCAGCTTTACAAAACTGTCTTCCACTCTTCCTTTTCCTCCACTCAGAACTTGTGCTGTTTTGCTTAAGCGAAACACAATTATCCCCAGTTCTGTTTATCTTTTCACTCTCCATAGATCTTTTCTCCTTAATTCCCTAAATTTTCATTCTACTTTGCTTGCTTCCATAAATGACTATCATTCTCTCTTTTCCACTTCCCTGGAGAAATGTGGCTTACAGGAGCTCTCTAATTCCTCAGCATCCCATCCCCAATCACAGATCACCCCGTGTGCTGGGCTTCACCTCCTCCTTGTGTCAGCAGCCGTTGTTGGCCGCCTTCTCCCTTTGGGAAGCCCCTTTCTTGACTTCTGAGCTTGCATCAGTGTGCACTGTGGTGTATAGCAGAAGACTGTATCACTTCTTAGGTCTCCACTCTTGGTGTTTCGTCTTCCACCCCATGTAAGCTCCTGCCTTCAGTTAGCACATATGTGGGGTGACGCCCTCATCTGTGTCTCAGTCCTTAATTCCCAACTCACCCTTCTATGGCCTTCTGGGTGTGTCGTCTCTTTAGGTTCTTTTGTTCCCCCCTTTTACATATATGCAAAAACTCTGTTCCTTTCTTCAACTCTACCCACTCCTTTTGCCCCACATTCAGCATCCAAGCCCTGCTGATCTCTGTTGCATCCGCCCACCCCCTACTTCATTACCAATGTAATTGTTCTAATTCTGGCCTTCTTTCGCTCTCACCTGGTCTGCTAAAACCCTAATTTTTACTCCTGCCCTAGGGCTCTCCCTCCTAATAAACTCTCCCCTCTGCTGCCCCGTCATCTTTCTGAGACATAGATACTAGTCACAGCACCCTCCAGCTCCTGAGCGTCATTTGCCAGCTCTCTTCCCACCACAGGCACACACAAAGGCACTTCCCCAGAAGGCAGCCCCATTCCCGAGTGTAGCATTCTAGGCCTTCTGTGATTTGGCCCCGGTAGTCTTATTTTTCACCATCCTCCTTCATACCCCTTCCAGGCCATCTGAAGCAATGATTCTTCCATGCTGCCATGATAAGCAGTGGAAATAAATGCTCAGGCTCTGGCATCCAGCAGGTCTAGCTTTGAACCCAGGCTCCACCTTCCTAGCTGTGTGACGACCTCAGGCAAGTTACGTAACCTCTTTTCAGCCTTGGTTGCTCACTTATAAAACTGGAATAATATTATTACCTACCTTACGACATTATGAGGACCAAAATAGAAAATTCTTACAGAGCTCTTAGCACGATGCCTGGTACGTAGTAAGTACTCAGTAAATGCTGCGGGACAATAATGTTGATCTCATCATAATTATCATTCTAATTAAAATCTCTTTGGACAGATGTGGTGCTGGGTCTCTTTACCCTCTAAGTGTAGCAAGCTCTTGTCACTGTCGCTTTGTGTCACTCCTTGCCTGGATTACCTAAGTCCTAATTGCACTTCAGTCACCAGTTGGTGCATTATCTTACGTGTTTTACCACCTCCCCAGATTATCCAAGTCAGCAGAAATCTCTCCCTCCTTTGAACTGCCATGGCAATGTGTCTGGACTTTAGCTCTTATCTCACTTATCTTTTCTCATGTGCCATTTTTTGTATTCATAAGGAGTATATTTCTTGGACTCCGTCTTTCCTCTGCTTGCTGGTTGTGTGGCCCTAAGGGTAAGTTGCTGTAGTAGTTTGCTAGAGCTGCCATAGCAGATATACCACAGACTGGGTGACTTAACATAAGTTTATTTTCTCACATTTCTGGAGGCTGGAAGTCGAAGACCAAGGTGTCAGCAGGGTTGGTTTCTTCTGAGGCTCCTTTTCTTGGCTTGAAGATGGCCGCCTTCTTACTCTGCCTCACATGGTCCTTTCTCTGTATATCTCGGTTTCCTCTAGTTGTAAGGACACCAGTCACGTTGGATTAGGGCTTACTCATAGGATTTCATTTTACCTTAGTTACCTTTTAAAAGGTCCTATCTTCAAATACAGTCACATTCTGAGGTACTGAGGGCTAAGACTTCAGTATATGAATTTCGGTGGAACACAGCGCAGCCCGTAATAGTTGCTTTAATCTTTCTGTGCCTCAATTTCCTCTTATGTAAAATCTGGAAAAACATATGTTTTGAGTAGACTGAAGATATGTATACATGCAAAGCAACACCCTAATAGCCTATGATGGATGCTTAAGGAATATTTATTATCTCTACTCCTGTTTCAAACTCCTTGAGAACAGGAATTCTTTCTCACTCATCTTGTGTCTTTATTGTTGCTAGGACAAACTTTGAACATGATTGCTTATAAATATTTGGTGGATAAATATATGAATGAACGATCAAGTAGGAGAAGTGAGCCTGCAATAGGTATATGTGTTTCTCTTTAGATGGATCCAGATAGTGGATAGCAACTAAGATTTCAGTCACAAAGACGATACTGAGAAACCTGAAGACAAGTCAGTCTCCCCACTGTAAACATAATATGCCACACGGAGCCAGTTCCTGTATGGAAAATCGTCACCTGGCCTACTTGTCACAGACTCCAGAAAGTCACAGGGAAATGATTTGTGACAAAATTGCCCACATACAAAAAGCAGTGTCTTCACACAGCCAGAGCCTTCAAGTGATGAGGGACACAGAGACGTCATGTGCACAATAGGTGTTCCTGTCCACTGTCTGCAGATTCAGCTCTCTTTGATCTCTGCAGAGGAGGGACGTGGGTAAGGTACTGTGAATGGATAACAGACCAGGAGACTGAAGAGCAGCAGTAGCGCACTGCTCGGCGATCAAGTCATGATGGTGCCCAGACATCATGCGTCTGATGATAAGCATCTTCTCTTGGTGCCTTGGAGTCTCTCATTTCCTTCCAGCTTGACTCCAAAGAGCCGATTCATCTTCAGCCCCTCTACAATGTGCCACTTTGAGTCTGTAGGTTCTTTCTTTCTGAGCCCACCAGAAGTAACTGGTGCGACATTATTTTTTTCTTAGTATCACTGCACTCTTTCTTCCCACTGCCTCTGTTCCCTGCAGCTCTCTGAAGGGAACTTTTGCATCATCCTTAGTGATTAGACAGACTTCACTGTGCGATGCTAAAAGATTGGTATCTGTCAATTGGCTTGGAGTCAAGGGAGTTGAGTATAATTTCTTGTTTTATTGTATATATTATTAACTTTTGTGGGTATTAGTTATCATATCAGATAATGAATAAGATAGCAATTCTATACCTAACAATCATACCCTTTAATAATGTTACCACTTGGAGATGTATAAAAGGTTTGTTACGAGATCAGATGTAAAACATATAAATGTTACCCTCTGAAAGAATGTAGAAAACTAGAATTAGAAATCACAGCTTTAAGCCCTTTAAGCAGCCTCTCAGAGTTGAAAGGCAGCCTAGAGATGATGCAGTGAAGTAAAATGATTCTCAACTCTCACCACACGTTTTAATCACATAGGAAGGGGCAAACGTAGAAATCTTATTTATCAGGAGTAAGATCTAGAAGTCACTATGTTCGAAAAGCTCTGCAAGCAGTTGTAACATGCCACCAGGGAGGAGAGCCATCAGTTTAGGAGCTAGAGGAGAGGAAGCCAATGTGTTTGGAGTCACTGTTTGAGCCCCGTGCTGGCTGCTATACATTGGCCGTCTCTTTGATCCTCGTAACAAGTGAGATGGTACGACCAGTAGTGACAGAGGATCACTTGTCACATGTGACACTCAACTGCCCCTTAGCTGCTGTTGGCAGCACTTGGTGAGTGTGCGTCGCGTTCCTGTTCTGTTCTTCAAGAAGATCCATGTATGTGTACGCTGACTGCTCGCCATTCTACCCGTGGTAGACACGGTCTTACCCACTTTTGAGCTTCTAAAAGTCAGCCTCAGGTTAATTCCAACTCAGTGAATCTTTCCCAGCCCTTCTGCCCCATGAAACAATTGGTAAAATTGTATTCATTTTCACAACATGAGAACTCAGGTCCAGAAGCACAGACACAATCCCTACTGTACCCTCAGTGCTGTTACTAGGCCAGGTCCTTTTCATCTCTTCATTATGGCTCCCATCAGCAACCCCCTCCGTGTCGCTTGGAAAGACGCAGGTGCCAACTCACAAAATACTCAAGGGCTGCAGGGGTTGGTCTTCCCACCTGCCTGCGGGTCACAGCAGCCTGGGAGCAAAGCATGGCTCTTCTGAGCCCTGGGAGCAGTGGAAGCAGAATGGCTTCGTGTGGACCAGAAGAACACACCATCCTCTCCCTCCCACTTTAGAAGGGCCTTTTGTGGGCCTTTTCGTGAATACAACCCAGGTTTTTCCTACCACTTCTGTAGAGTCACTCAGGAGAGATGAAGGTGATGGGTGAAACATGATTTAAGCAAGTACAGAGAGGGAGCCTGTGGCAGTCTAAACACAGGGGACTACTGCCTTCTCCATAGTTTGAATGTGTGGAGAGAGGGAAAATCCTCGTCTGTTTTTAGGAACAAATGTGTCTTGACTAAGGTATCAAGTTGGTAAAAATGGAAAAACGATTTGATTGAGAGAGTTAAAAGGATGAACATTTTTCTTTGTTTTTTTTTTTGGTTAACGTTGCTTCTCATATTAGATAAAAATGAATACTGCTACATGACTTCTTTATAGAAGTAACACATGATCTATGCAGAAGAAACAAAAAACACAGCAGAAAAGAAATCTGTAACCCTACCACCTCAAAAGCACTACATTGGTGTCTCTCTTTTACATGATGGTCAGGGATAGCAGCGGGAGAGGCGTACGTGCATTTACGCATCTGAGAGTTTTTACTTCACAATGTGTATTGACCATTTCCCACCTTATTTTTATTGGCAGCATAATATCTCATTTCAGGAGCATACTCAAATGCATTTAATCTATCCCTTCCCAGTGCATGTTTATGTTTCTAATTTTTATTTCCAGGTATTAAACTGTACTTTAAAGACCATCCTAACAGCTGGTTTTGATTAGCACAAGCCATTTTGTGAAGGCACGCACGTTGGTTGATAGGATCAGAGGATCTGGCGAGAAGTAGTTTGGTATGATATTGACCCAAACTGTGCATGTTACCGTGACAGCATCTGCTAAGCTGTAAATGTCAGCACCATGTCTGTGGTCTGGTTCGGTGACGTCGCTGTATAATGAAGATTCTGAAGTACGTTCTATGTCAGCCTTAGTTTAGATGATATAAAAATATATTTGAGACAAGGAATAACAAGTTGAAGTACAGTAAGAATGTAATTGCTTATAATAAATACAGGCTTAGCTTCAAAATAGCTCGCTTAAAATTCCCCTTACAGTGTGCACTTTAGAGATTTCCACTGATGATCTTAGAGGTGAGGCACCCAGCCATTTGCTGGAATGAACACACATTGTTCACAGTTTGGGCTGTAATTGATTTAATGCATATTTTTACTACTTTGACATTTATCTTGTATGAAAAGAGCAATTCTATACACAGATAATATGTAAATATAATACGTAAGTCCATAAAATGGTGTTTGATGAGCGATCTGATTTTTTAAGAGAAGAAAAAGTAGCTTTCATCTAAGTTTGCATGTCCTCTGGCAGTTGTTGGAATATTGACAGAATTATGAAGTACATCATGCGAGAGCCTGTGTCCTCTCTGCCCCCCTCCTGTTCTGACAGGCAGATTCGTGTCCCTTTATTTAGATACCACTTACCACTTGACTTTCATTTTATGGCTGCCTTTGTGTGCTTGGCTTTGAGTCCTGTGGCGGGTTGATTGTGCTTCAAGGAATGTTTGTCATTTTAGTGTGAGGACTTGGGTGAGGCCAACAGAAGCCTCTCTGTGTTGGGCCAAGTCTCTGGTCTTTGCTCTTTCACCCTCCACATGAGGGAAATAGAGCCTGATCCAAGTCCTCCCAGGCAGTAACTATGTTTTGCTTCAAACTCATAATCGCTGTTTTAATTGATGGGACAAGGATTGAAACTACAGTCTATTGAGAATAGAATATTCTGAGCTCCTTTGAAGAGAATCACTCATCTCTTTCTGAACCACCCCGCGTTATACTAAGTCTTTTTCTTTTTCTCCCTTTTAGGCAGGGGCCTCCCAGGTGATTTTCACAAATCCTTTGGAAATTGTCAAGATCCGTTTGCAGGTGGCTGGAGAGATCACCACTGGTCCCCGAGTCAGTGCTCTGTCTGTCCTAAGGGACCTGGGCTTCTTTGGGATCTACAAGGTAACTCTTTTCAATCATTTATTTGAGTATATGCTCATCTCCTAAACTAGTAACTGCTCATAGGCATGAAATTGATTCCTCACATTTCTATACCTAGAGAAGATCTTCTGCCGGAGCTCATAGGGTACCTTCATGCCAGTTAGAAGGAGGTGTCCTTTCCTGCCATCTGCCAAATAACTGTCCTTAGAAAACATAAATCAAGGATGAGTATGATGTCATGACCCCCACAGACACTGTTCAGTTCACAGCTCTTTGCCGCAGCACTGGGTGGAGTTTTGTTTGGGTCTGTTACTGATATGAAAACCTAATTCTCAGTGCTGTTGTCTATGAAAGATAGCTGCCAGGATCACAGGGCACCATCTTTCGGGAGATGGGCTGAGCTCAGTTTACCCACACACGCGAAGCCCATTCCAGGTCAGGAATTTATGTTCTGATCCTGTACGTTCCAAACCTATCCCTATGTGTGCCTTTTCATAATTATTCTGCATCTTAACCATTTATCATTTAGAAAACAGTTTTTCAGAATGATCGCAAAACCAAAATTATAGAAAATTCTTGAAATTTGTTATTTACACTCTTCTACCAAAGAAGTTGTAATGAACTAGAATTAGCTTCATATATGCCCTGTTATAAGGCTTCATCAGACATAAGGTGTTCACCGTTTTTCAATGAGAAGATTAAAAAAAATGTTTCATGGCCACCTTGAATAAGTAAACCTTTAGGGATATAGGAAGGTAAGTCAAGCAACTACTTAAAATGTTGGTTTTCATTTATTTACACATAGATATATAAAATCACATTACATAAAATTAATATTGCTTTTTTCTATACACACATATCAAGAAATATTTTATTCAAGTTTCTCATATGAATTTTGAATCAGCGTCTTGATCACCACTTAATCCACATTTTAAATCAGCCATTCACGTGGTTTTGGAAAGTCCATTGTCTTCATTTTCGTTCCAAGCTGTCAAGAGGAAGTCACTTTTGGACTCTGGGCAATATTGTCCCTAGAAATTTTGGCCCACAGACACATAACATTACGACAGTTGCTTTCTTTCTTTTCTATTCCCAGTTTATCCTGAATGGATATATAATGGTCCCATATGTAACATATTGCTTTTTAGAGTGAACTTTAAATGCCTTGCTCTGACATTCAGCACAGCATTTGTAAAAGTATTCCCCAGGAATACTTTTTTACCCTTTTCTTTTTAACTCAGTTTTTTAGGTGACCTTGGTGAACATCCAGTGTTAGTAATAATTGAGGTTGTTTCAGGTAAATCTGCCTTCCCCAAGTAGAGCTCTGTACTTCTCAAGGTCAGGTGGTTGGAAGAGTACCCCAAGATCTGAGACTCTGTGAGGATCAAATATTACGTGACACCCTCTTCTCTGAGGTTAGTTTTTTGGGGGAACCTGGCCTTATATTTAGGCATCTTGTAGTGTTTAGGAATAAGCGTGCTGATTGTTTTAAGTAGCACTTAAAATGCTCAAGGTGATTGTGCAGTGGAACACAATGTGATAGCTGTTTCATTTACCAAATTGTTATCCAGCTGTAAGAAATAAACAGTATTGTCATGAGGCATAGCATTCATCAATTTGAAGAAAAATCATCTTCTGTTCTGAATTTTTAGTCTCTTGCAGACTGTCACACGATGTGTTTGACAAGCTGCCAAGCAGTCTTTCAGTGGGTTGTCTGGTACAAAGCACTTAGGTCCTATGGCAGTGACTGCTACCGAAATGTCTAGATGGATAAAATGGTAAAAACTTGTTTGCTGACACAGAAACAGAGACTGTTAAGCTACCTGCAAACGAAACAAGACTGAGTTTTAGTCCTTTTCATCCTCACAGTGTTTCATAATCTTAATCCCCTTTAACACCCCTTGGAAGTAGTTGGTCTCCTAATTTTGTAGTTAGGAGAATAGAGGTGCCAACGGTGGTATCTGAGCTGAAATCGAGGCTCACAAGTTTCTTGTTTCCACTTTTGTTCTAAAATGGCTTTCCTGAAATGAGCAGGATTGCTCAAGTTTGAGCAAGAGACCTCTCCCATATAAAGTTAGTTTAATTACTAGCCTGGTGGTTTAATCTAGTTCAGAGGCATTCCACAGGCCTGGGTGCTGCCTTTCAAAACACTGCTTTTGGTGTATTGGTAATTACCAGGTGAAGTCACTAACAATTTGAGCTTTGAGCTTCTGGAAACTTGACTGCATTGCGAGAGAGTGACCTGGCAGGCAGTCTCCTCCGTTCTGCTGGCCGTTGGTATCATCAGCTAAACTCCCTGAGACCTGCGAGGCTGGACTTGATTCAGCAGAGTTCCCCTCTCCGCTCAGTCTGATTGGTCTTGTATTACCACCCTAGCTTATCCTCATTTGTTTTATCCCACTTTCCAACCTCAGCTTTTGTAGTTTATCCTCATTCGTTTTATCCCACC